>NC_141695.1:432003160-432575386 GCF_964263255.1 Lissotriton vulgaris | reverse complement strand
AGGGGGAGGAGGAGAAGGGTGCAAGGGGAGTGGGAGAAGAGTGCAAGGGGGAGGGGGGAGAAGGGTGCAAGGGGAGGGTGAGAAGACTGCAAGGGGGATGGTGATGAAGTTAAAAATGTGCCCCCCCCTGGAAACATTACTGCGGACGCCCATGGCAACACACACTACTTTGTGAGAGAGAGGGGAGAGAGAGTGGAGTGAGAGAGAGAGTGGAGTGAGAGAGAGAGTGGAGTGAGAGAGTGAGTGGAGTGAGAGAGAGAGAGAGTGGAGAGAACGTGGGTAGTGAGTGGAGAGAGAGAGTGGGTAGAGAGTGGGTAGAGAGTGGAGAGAGTGGAGAGAGAGAGAGTGGGTAGAGAGTGGAGAGAGAGAGTGGAGAGAGTGGAGAGAGAGTGGAGGGAGAGAGTGGAGGGAGACAGTGGAGAGAGAGTGGAGAGAGAGTAGAGAGAGTGGGAGACAGTGGAGAGGGAGACAGTAGAGAGAGAGAGAGTAGAGAGAGAGAGACAGTGGAGAGAGAGACAGTGGAGAGAGACAGTGGAGAGAGAGAGTGGAGAAAGAGAGTGGAGAGAGAGAGTGGAGAGAGAGAGTGGAGAGAGAGTGGAGAGAGGGAGAGAGAGTGGAGAGGGAGAGTGGAGAGGGAGAGAGAGTGGAGAGGAAGAGAGAGTGGAGAGGGAGAGAGAGTGAGAGGGAGAGAGAGTGGAGAGAGAGTGGAGAGAGAGTGGAGAGAGTGGAGAGAGAGTGGAGAGAGAGAGTGGAGAGAGAGAGTGGAGAGAGAGTAGAGAGAGAGAGTGGAGAGAGAGAGTGGAGAGAGAGAGTGGAGAGAGTAGAGGGAGAGAGAGAGTGGGGAGAGTGGAGGGAGAGAGGGGAGAGAGAGAGAGAGTGGAGAGAGAGAGTGGAGAGAGAGTGGAGAAAGAGTGGAGAGAGAGACACTGGAGAGAGAGACACTGGAAGAGAGAGAGAGAGAGAGAGAGAGAGAGAGAGAGTGAGAGAGAGAGAGAGAGAGAGAGAGAGAGAGAGAGAGAGAGACAGAGAGAGAGAGGAGAGAGAGAGTGGAGAGAAAGAGAGTGGAGAGAGAGTGGAGAGAGAGAGAGAGTGGAGAGGGAGAGAGAGTGGAGAGAGAGTGGAGAGAGAGAGCGGAGAGAAAGAGAGTGGAGATGAGAGTGGAGAGAGAGAGAGTGGAGAGGGAGAGAGAGTGGAGAGAGAGTGGAGAGAGAGAGTGGAGAGAGAGTGGAGAGAGAGTGTAGAGAGTGGAGGGAGAGAGGAGAGAGAGAGTGGAGGGAGAGAGGAGCGAAAGAGAGAGTGGAGAGAGAGAGAGTGGAGAGAGAGACACTGGAGAGAGATAGAGAGAGAGGAGAGAGAGAGTGGAGAGAGGGGGAATAGAGAGAGTAGAGAGAGAGTAGAGAGATAGTAGAGAGAGAAGGGAGAGTAGAGAGAGAGAAGGGAGAGAGAGTGGAGAGAAAGTGGGGGAGACAGTGGAGAGAGATTAGAGAGAATGAGAGACAGTGGAGAGAGAGAGTGGAGAGAGAGTAGAAAGAGTGAGAGAGTGGAGCGACAGTGGAGAGAGAGACAGTGGAGAGAGAGACAGCGGAGAGAGACAGTGCAGGGAGAGACAGTGGAGGGAGAGACACTGGAGAGAGAGTGGAGAGAGAGACAGTAGAGATAGAGAAGACAGAGTTGGGAGAGAGAATGGAGAGAGAGAGATAGAGTGGAGAGAGAGTAGAGACTGGCTGACTCAGAGACTGAATACTGACTGACGGAGAGACTGACTGGCTGAGAAACTGACAGAGAGAGACTGACTGACTGAGAGAGACTGACTGACTGACTGACAGACTAACAGAAAGAGAGAGATAGAGAGACTGACAGGGAGAGAGACTGACTGACAGACTGACAGAGAGACTGAATGACAGAGAGAGAGAGAGAGACTGACTGACAGAGAGAGAGACTGACTCACTGAGAGAGAGAGAGACTGTGATGGAATTGGGGTCAAAGTGTGTATGAAGCTATGCAATGCCTCTTAAGATTGCTATTGTCTACTAATAAAAATGTATTATCAAAATGTGCTCTTTGTAGTTACATCTGCTTTTGAAATACTGCATTGTCGATTTGTCTAATGTTTTAAAACGGAAACGAGAAGGAGCAGTGGATGCACTTTTGTCAAAACTGAACGATGAGTGAGCCCGATATTGTATATCAAGACAGGAGTCTGTATCAGGAAACCCACCTAAAATTAGGCAAACTTCCCCGGCCTACTGATGGCAGGGGCCCTGTAATGAATGGACCACCACCTTTGATAGCCTGCGGGCAGACTAAGCCCAACCTTTACCTCCACCATTCAGTGTTACTTATAACGGCTGGATTGGTGACAGTGGCTTAACGATCGACCCGCATCTATTGCAGTATGGCGGGTCGCTGGCCTGAGAGCTCTAGACTGGCACAGAGAATGGGGGGCCCCCCTCCATGTAGTTTGCAGGGGGGGGGCCTCAAGTTTCGTTACGCCACTGCGCTGCTTCTGCCTGAGGCGGCGGGTACCTGTCCCAGAAACCATGTGGAAACAGGAAGGGAGCAGTCTTTGTCAAGGTCTGCTAGGAATTCCCGCATCAGAATTAAAGATGTGGCAGAGCACAGGAGAGAGGAAATGAAAAGGTCTTCGTCCCTGGTGCCTAGTCCAAACCAATACGACTGCCGGGCACTGGAATCAGCGCCGGGAAAGGAGCCATTCAGGTGTGGCTGATGTTGGACTGCAAGGAGGGGTGGGGGAGGGACTCCACGGAAAACCAGAAGGAGCAGCCCACTGCACCCAGGAGTATGCGGCCCAGTCTGAGAAAGCTCTCGCTCCGGTGAAGTGTTGAAGGAAGAGGCACTTTGGTTTTCCCCACCAGCTAAAACACAAACTGAAATAGATCTTGCTGAGCTTTATTCCGCTGAGGGCTTAGCTGCGGTATCAGAGTGATTCCTCTGCCTGCTTTTGCTGCAGAGTCGTTAAAAAGCCTGCAGTCCTCACTAAAGAAACAAACTGAAGGTATGTCACTGGAATGATTTGCTTGGGTTCTTCTTGTGAAACATCGAGATTTGTGACCCCCATGTGTGAAAGTGCATCGGCCTTAGCGTTTTCTTTTCCTGGGCGATATGTGATGAAATTGTTTCAATGGGCAATAGTGTCCATCTGAGTTGTCCTGCAGACACATCATGTGTTGATTGCAGACATTTCAAATTCAGGTGATCTGTATTAATGGTAACTTGGCTTTTAGTATTCAACAGTTAATGATGCAATACTTTGAAAACTGCCTTCATTGCTAGAAGTTCCCGATCTGTGATCAGGTAATTTTTCTCTGCCAGATGCAATTTGTGAGAATGATAAGCTATGGGATGCATTTGGCCTTTGGGTTTGTTCCTGTGTAACAAAATTTCTCCTAAGGCAGATTGTGCAGCATCTGTTTCTACGAAGACAGGCCTATGGGATTTGGATGTGCTAGTACCAGGGCAGAAAAACATTTTCTTTAAGTTCTTGGAATGTTGATCCTAATGCTAAATCCCAATCAAATGTGACACCCTTGAGGAGCAACCATGTGATCGGAGTATCTGTTTTTGAGAAATTATCTATGAGTCTCTGATAAGAAATTGCCAAGTTGAGGAAACTTTGAATTAGTTTCACTGAAACAGGAACTGGCCAATTAATGACTTCTTCAACCTTTTTGGGATCCATGCTAACTCCCCATGTACAAAGAATGTAACCCCGAAATCCTAACTTGGTGGTATTGAAGGTACTCTGTCCCAATTTGGGATACAAATTGTATTTGTGCTGTTATTGAAGTATAGTGCGGATCTGTTGAACGTGTTCAGACAGTGAACGAGAATAGATGAGGATATTGTCTAAATATGCAACACAACAGACGTCAATCAATTCTCTTGGCATCTCATTTATGAGAAATTGGAAGGCCGCTGGGACATTGTAAAGTCCGAACGGATTCACTCAATATTGAAAGTGCCTGAACTTGGTTCAGTAGGCTGTCTTCCATTTCTCACCCTTTCGGACTCTGACCAGATGATATGCCCCTCGAAAATCCAACTTGGTGAAGATCACTGCATTTTTGACCTGAGCTAGTGAACTAGAAATAAGCTGTAAAGGATATCGATTTTTTACTGTGATGATATTTGAGGCCCGATAATTCATTCAGGTACGGAGATTGTCTCCTTTGAGGGCGATGACACTGGTGCTTTTGGGGGTGGCAAATGAACCTGTTTTCAAACTATTTGTCCAAAGTATTAACCTTCTTTTTGTCAAATACAGATGCTAGACCCGCATAAACATCTGGAAGACCTTGAAAGTAAAGCACTCTATTAACATGCTTAGTTCTCTTATTACGTCCTTAAATTGCACCAAATTATATAGAAGTGGATCATCTTGCTCTACGAGAGGTATTGACCAGAATGCCGCATCTCCTCCCTTTTATGAAAGAATAAAAGCTACTTTAGTAGATTTGTCTGGGAAAGCCAAGGGGTCTAGTCATAAAATGTAAATGGTACTGATACATGAAAATTCAAAATGTAATAGTGTCCCTGTAGAAAAGTCCTAGGGTTGCCAAAAGAGTGGGCACAGGAGTAACCACCTGAATTTATGTTGGTCTGGTTGGAAAGGGATCTGGGGAAGCTGACGCCTCTCCCAGAGGTTGGAAACTTGCTGGCTTTATTACATATTTGTCTTTATAGACCAGATAGGTAGCATTCAAGGATTTACCTTTTTGGACGCCAACTGAGATTGCATGGCTGTGACATCCTGTCATAGGGCTATATTTTCGGCCTATATGGGTGTCAACATTGTGGCTAAGTCCCTGAGCATAATCTTCTGTGGATCCTTGTCATATGGGTCAAGCTTACACTGTAGGCTTTGCCTTCTGCCGGAACTGCAATGCTGTTCTTACCTTGTACGCCTGCACTGCAGCTTCATGGAGGTGATATGGACCCAACTCCTTATGTCCTACCTTTCTCACTTGCGAATTGCATTCACACAACAAAGAAGATGGTCGGGAAGAGGGTCTTGTTTTCTGGAATCACTGTTTTGGTTTCTTACCCAAGTGTGTTGTTGTCAAACCTTAAACACAAGGACTTGATTAGTGTGCTGAGCCTTTGATATGATGCTATTTGTGCTGGTGGTTTGAATTATCTACTTGTGAAGGATTCCTTATTATATCTACCTGCGATCAACTGATTTTGATGCATAGGAAAGGCACTGGAAGGAGATTATGAAGGTGACATGGTTTTCTGTGACTCTTTTCCTGTTTTTTGATTGGATTGTAACTTTCATCAGGGTTTTTTCAAAGTTACCCTGGTTCTTTATGGTGTTGTCCTTCACAACGTGGATACAAATGGTAATTTGTTGCTAGAATTCTATAGCACAATTAGTCTTTTGGGATAAGTCCCTAATTTTTTCTGTCCAGAGTCTTTAAATCATATGCATAGCTATGTGTGATTAAATAATCAAGATTGCACCTTATTTCCTTAAAGCTCTGCTGCAGAAACATGTTCTTATGTTTTTTTCTCTTTAGCACGTGTTTTGGGAAACTGGAGGGCATCCATAATGGAGGATGGCCGAGCTGAAGACTGGACTCTTAAAGTGGTTTGCGGGATGAGGCAGCCACTTCCAGGATCATTGGGTAAGTATCGAAGATGCTGAGATCCATCATAGTCCATGCCCTTAAGGAAGCCCTTAACAATACACAAAAATACACAACATTAACTTGTAACATATCCATTGTACCTCAGATGTGTGCTGCTTGATGATATTGACTCGGGCAGGGGGCTGAAATATAAAGAGTACTGCAGACCGGGGGCTGAGATTAGGACAAGTATGCGTGGGATCAAATCCAGCTTGCACATGGTGGGACCTTCCCCCAGAGGGCATGACATTGAACACGTGTGGAGAAACTCTGCGATTGATAAGTGGTTTGGTGGGCCTGACAGTCTGCCTCTGACAGTAGGTGAGCTCCTGAGACCATCCTCTGAACTTTAGGTCTGATTGATGGAATTGATGAACCAGACAGAGCAGAACTAAAGAAAGGGCCGTAGTGTGGCTGTCCTTAAAGCGTTCCAATGCACAATCAGTTTTTTCACCAAAAAGTACAGAGCAATCAAAGAGCATATCCACATGAAGGCATTCCTTTAGTCGGAGCCAGCTGGCATGATCTTGCTGCCCATGACGCACAGAGCAGGTGCATAACGTCTGAGCAAGCAGACAGCGTTCAGGGACCTCAGGGCCTGACTAGTGGAAGGAAAGACTTCCTGAATGCGTCATCTTGTTTTGACTTCCTATCTGGTGGCGCAGTAGGGAGTGCGTTAGGATTCACCTTTCTAGTACAGGCTAGAATGACCAAGTTCTCAAGATTCGGGTGGTTGGTCAATAAGGCTGGGTCCCCGGGGGAGGCCAAAGACAACTAGCAACTGGGCAAATTACTGGGGGTGCTGAACATGGCTTAGACCACGTCCCCATCAATGTTTCAGTCGGAGCTACATTAAAAGGCAGTAAGGGCTCTGTAGTAGCAGGCCCAGGCTGCAAGATTTCAGTCCTTAGGTTAGCTTTAGTCTCTATATTGAGAAGTAGAGGGGCTAATGGGATGCTCCTTGAGTTACTACGCGCTTTACAAAACCATTAAAAAAAAAAAAAAAAAAAATGGAGAAGTGTGGCTCACTGGTTAGAGGAGGCAGACCTGGAAGCAGAGGTCAGCCCGGGACCAGGGTTCATTTCCCGGCTCAGCGGGGTCTTCCGGTGCCTACTCGATTCACGGGTTCACACTCTGCGACTCTGGGCAATAGCTTGCTTAATCTCCACAAAGGCCCCTCGCGGCGGGATGCCTGGCTTTCACCTTGCGGATACCCTGCCAGGGTTATCTCACAGGGGAATACCAGGACGGGTTCCCTAAGCAAGCACTTAGAAACCGCTCGGTGATTTGCGCTATATAAATTCCTGTACATTTACATAACATTTATGCATCTCCTAGACTACTACTGCAAAAGAGGTACTCTACTCAGCAAGGGCTCCAGTGGCGAGTCCAACTCCATCTTAGGAGGGAGCGTCAAAGCCACTGGAATTCTGTATACCTAACTATAGGCCAGCATTGGTGTAATGAAGCGGAAGCAATTGACTGCCTTCTTTTCATCATACTCATCCTCATAAGATTTTGAAGCCCTTGTACGTCTTGATCCAATCCAAACAATACAAGGCTTTAAGAATGCAATAATATTGGCATCAAGGGACATACTGGGGATTTTCCAAAATTGGAGGGTGTGCATCAGTAATCTCATAATGGAACACAAGCCTAGCATGGGTCAACCAGATCAAAAAACTGTTATCATAATAGGATCCGGTGTTAGCACTGCTGGAGCAGAGCAGAGGCCAGGCTGATCAGAACTGATGAGGCCTCTGGTGCAGGAGTGAGGCATGAGCCGGCAGGATGCCTGGAGGAAGCCTAAGAGGGTCATTGGGCACGGGCTGAACCAGCTGGCAAAAGTCCAACTGGGGCCCAAACTTGCTTCACAGGGATCGGCATCATCATGGAAGGTTGCGACATGGCCTTCTTGAAGGCCTCTTTCAACTATAGTGTCTACAGGCTTGCATTTGGACAATGTTTGCTTAGTCTGTCACAGGATGCCAAATGCACAGCTTCACATCATAGAGTTAAGTAGTGAGAAAGGTGCAAGTCCCAGTTGGACTTCTTCCACTTGTGGCACAACTTGTGCCTCAACTTTGTCTTTGATATAATTATTGGAAATTAACATATTTTTCTGGTGTATTCTCTCAGATTTTTGCCTTGACTGTTTTGTTGGCTGTTGAATTTGGTGCACTTTACCCCTGATAACCCGTAACCTGGATTGGCATATTTAACTTACATATAAGTGCCTAGTAAATGGTACCAGGGTGCACCCAGGGACTACAATTTAAAAGCATCAAGGGGACTGCAGTTCCAGTTGTGCCATCCTCTACAGTGACAATGTAAACATGACTGCAGACCTGCCATCAATAGTCTGGGTGTACAGATTTTAACTACAGATTTGGGTTGTCACAATAACCCCTTTTTACAGACATAAACCTTCCTTTTAAATATTTATTAGTCACCCCTAAGTCAGACGTGTTGCCTATAAGGCAAGATGCACAGTATTTAAAAGTAGGCATCTAAAATCTTTATGTTAAACATGTCCTTACAGTGACTAGCCCTTCAAAGCTATTTTCAATGATAGGATGCAATATTAAATAGTAATGCTATATCTCAAAATGGGAATGGCTAGAAAAATAATTTTTAAACTATTTTTAATAGTTGGTAAAAATCCAATTCAATAGTGGTCAGATTTTGTTCTAAATATTATGGAAATGCCTTATATATGTTTTTATTGAATATTGTTTGTACAATGTTGACGCAACTGTCAATAAAAACAAAGTTAAACCTAAATGTTATGGAAAAGTAACTTTTACAACGTTACCTTTGCCCTGCCTGAAGTCCCTGAAAGCTCGATCTGCATGTTTCTCTCCCACTTCGTCCAGCATTTCAATAAGAGTGAGCTGTGAACTTGCTCCCAAAAGCAAATCAGCTGATCTGAATCCGCAGAGATGACCCATCTGACAGAGTATGTAGGGTGTGCTGCAAGGATCCGTTTCCACACTAAGGGGACCATTAGGATGGTGGGCGGACTTTCGTCCGCCCACCACCCTAGCGGTGCTGGGACCGGCCACCAGTGGTGGGGGGGTCCCGCCCTGGCAATTAGGATGCCACCGCCACCATGGCGGTGGCATCCTCCATTCCCAGCATTGTGACGGGCGGTGCTCAGAGCACCGCCGGCCACAATGCTGGGAATACACTGCGTGCATTGTCATGCACAAGATGACAGGCACAGTAAGGGGCCTGCCACCATGTCCATGACAATGCAGGGGGGTACCATTGGTACCCACCCATGTGCATCCCCCACCCCCAATACCCTGGGGGTCCGCAACAGACCCCCAAAAGCAGAATCTGCAGGACGTTTGTTTTCTGCCACGGAAAGGCATGTTTCCGCCCCCATACTAATATGGATGGCGGTGTGTAGCAGACACCGCCACCATATTAACCCCTTTTACGCCCGGTCGACTTGTCCGCCGTGGTACCCCTGCCATACTAATATGGTGGGGGGTAAATGGATGGCAACGGGGAAGGATTTAGGGCGGATGGCCACCATCCGCCCTACATCCTAATGACCCCCTAAGTTGTCAGATCAGGTGTCACATCCGGGTTGACAAGTTTGCTGGGGTTTTCATATTTTCATGTGACACTTGGAGCACACTTCAAAGAGGCCTCCCTTGTCAAATCAAATGTTAGTTGAAACTTAGACAGGGCACGCCTTTTGTTCCCCACCTAGTAAGGCCCAAATCACAGTGGATCTCCTTTTGAGTTTACAGTGTCACAACCTGTTTGACAGGTCTGATAGGTTTAAATATAACATTTGGGGTGCACTTCGAAAGTGGAAGGCAGGATGCAAGAACAGTTCTTGTGCAACCCATGTCTGGTTGCTGAAAACTCAGCTTTGTTCTATCAGACTTCAGTCTTTGATGTTGTTGTGGATACAGAGACTGCCTTGAACTGGATTTTCGTGTCAGATGCGGTAGGGCACTGGGATTACCATAATACACTCCACCATCACCCGGTCTTCAGAGCCAAAGTTGAGTGTGGTCAAAGACTTTGGCCATCTGAAAAATGCTCAACTGGGTAGGGTAGCCATGGAAACCTTTATTTCATTAGTTAGGGAATTCCCTGGGGTCATTCTCACCCACTTGCTTGTGCCAGACATAAATGTGGCATCTCAAGCACATCAGAGCACTACTGGACCTGTGGAAGATCAGGAGAGGACTGAACCTCCTGTCTGAGACCCAAGAAGAGCCTAGACGACGAGACCTGCTCTCCCTCCTGTATTCCCGACAAGGAAGTAGTCTCAAAGGGTTAGAAAAGCTGACCTCCTGTTAAACCTCCAGGGAGGCAACAAACTACAAGAGACTTTTTCCTGCAAAGACAGCTGACCAGTGGGAACTGAATCTGGACTGGACCCTTCTGTTGGCCTCCGCTTGCCAACCTGTGAGTCTCCAAGTGCCTCCTCTGAAATACTGGGGGCACTAGAAATATACAACTGTGGTGGATTGCGATTTAAAGTACTAAAGTCATAGGGTAAAATCTTTGACCAAGACAAACCTGGTTAGTGTAGCCGACCCACTCTCAATTGCAGTCAGTCTCGAATTGCATGTTGTTCCTGTTCTACCAGGACCATACGATAATTTGAGAAAGACAGACTGTGCCTGAAACTAGTAATTGATTTTAGGAATAAGTGTCCAAATATTCTTTAAGTGTTTCAATGCATTGATTGTAATCATCAGGATTGGAGCCTGAGGTGAGAAATGAATTTGACGCGTGTTTTGCCCATTTGGCTTGCACACCTAGGGCTTTTTTAAGGATGAAAAATGTGTACGAAGTGTACAAAAATATTTATGTGATGAACATTAAAAACATGAAGGTAACAATGTTAACTAAAAAAATGGATGTAGTATGCCAACAGTAGACATGTAATAACATTACAAAAACATAACATTTAAATAAGACATTATAAACAATCGTTATATACCAGCACAAAGATAGGAAAGTTCAACAAAGGACAGGAAAAAGTGGAGAAAATATAAGAAGGTAAAAAAATTAAAAAAGGAAAAAAGAGAAAAGGCACAAAATCAGTATTCATTTTTTGAGCATAGAAAATGAATGTAGTCATATTCCTAAAAAGACATTAGATACTATCTTAATGGTTTGATAACATTGATTAGAACGTACCATAATGGGCGATCACATATGGTTTTCAGATCTCAGGTATAGCTAAACAAATGAATAGCCAGGGAGGAAACCACAAAGAGCTTTAGACCAAAGGGGCATGATGAACAAAAAAATAGTGAATACATAGATCACCCACGCCATAAAGAAAACACAGATAAAAAGGTCAAATAATTTATTAGAATAGCCGTAGGGAAACTATGGAAAACTAGGCCTTTAAATAACACCCAGACTTGAAAAAATAGATAGAGAATGCATAAATCACGGGAGCCATAGCGAGGGGATTTAAACAGTTCCAAAGGTATTACAAATATAGCCCCTTGGAACGCTCACCAAAAGTCAAAAGAATGTTCCAATCAGTCTTTATATGCAGAGAGCTAAGCAAAATAATCAAAAGGGAAAATAAAGGTCTCTCCTTCTAGAGTACAATATCAGTAGCAACAACGAAGGCCATGTCCACTACTCCCTACAAACAATGACATTGTGAATTTAATCATAGAGAGATGTCAATCATTCAAAATAGTCCGGTTAAGGTGCATCAAAGAAGTGATCCATTTGATCATTGCATCTAGGCAAGGATCGCAGACACATGGAATAATTTACAGTATATAAACTCACAAAAAAGTGGCCAGATAAGATACAGATATAATCAGTAGCAAGAGAGAGAAATTTCTTCCGTCAGCACAAGAAAGTTAAGATAACTGCACAATCATTGAGGCTGTGTTATGCCGTCCTACAGTAAAAAAGAAGCCATGTATGTTACCACTGAAGACATTGAAAGAAAAGTGTTCATTAATAGTTTTTCAATAAGGCGGTGGGCAGTTATTTAAAAAAATGTCAATGAAAGCGTAGGTTATTCATCCTAGAACCATGAACTGGAATTTTGCTTACCACAATTATGCCTTAGCGCAGGAAACTGCCATTCTTTTAAAGACAAAAGTCGCGAGGGAAAGTACATCTCTTGTTATAAAGACTACATTTTGACAATCAACCATTGATGTTGCGAGCCTGTACACTTCAATCCGATATGAAGATTGTGACTTCTATCCATTTGTAATGCTTTACACATGGATACAAGCCATGTGTAGAGCATTGACTACAAAATCAGCACACTTCTCCAACAATGTGTTCACTTTCAACGCCGAATACTATTTACAAATCCAGGTAGTGCGATTGGGGCAAAATTTGCGCCCGCATAAGCATGCATCTTCATGGAAGAAGTAGAAACATTTTGGTTATGGGACGAGAAATTCTCTGAATACGTCACATATTATATATACTAGAGACGATATATTGATGATATCTTGTGTATATGACAGGGACCCCAGTTTACTGAACTATTTCCACAAGAAATCAATACTAACAGATGGAACATCCAGACAAATTCTCATTTCTCCACATCGGAGATTGATTTCTTAGATATTACAATTTAAATAGAAGGAAGATTGCACACCAAACTTTTTTGAAAACAAACAGCAGCAAACTGCGTATTGCTAGCAGATAGCTGGCACCCACAAAAGACAATCCAAATATGCTGAGCAGAGAATTCCAATGTGTGACACGGAATTGTAGTAACATTAAAGTCTATCAAACCATAGTAATTACCTGATAAAGAGACTGGAACACTGGGGCTACCAGAAAGAATACCTTGAAAAATTGGCTAAGCACTATGAGAAAAAGTTACACAAATTTATTTATTTTTTTGCAGAGTTTTATATTGCCCGAACTTGACCCGAATCCGGTATCAGAGCCCTTTACATAGCACCAGTTATGTTACATTAGGACACACATTCATTTTTATTAGGCATGGGAAGATTAAGTGATTGCCCAGAATCACAGGATGTTTGGCTTCGTTACCGAGACTCGAACCCAGATCCCCAGGTCCTAGGTCGACAGCCCTAGCCGTTAGGCCAACTTCTCTCTCCGGAGATGAGTTACTTTACAACTAAAAAAGCTGTCTCCAAATCCACAAAGTCCCAATCAAACTAGGTTTGTAATTGACTTCCATAATGGTCATCATCTTATCCAGAAAATCCAGAAAAGGCATTGGTATCTATTGACAAACAACATCTCCATTAAAGACCAAATATTTGATTTCCCTCAAACAGGCTTTCATAGAGCTAAGAATCTGAGACAAAGTTTATGCAAATCAGAATTTGTGGAATGAAGTAAAACAGCAAAACCATACTTCATGACAAAACTTTGTGAATTCTACACGTGCCACAACTGCGGGGTATGCAAATTTGACCGAAACAAGCAGATCAACTTTTATTTGATACCCGAGCTTACCATTAAGATAAAGGACTGGATCAACGGAATACCTGTTAGGTCACTTTCGTCATCATATGCCATTGCAAAACATCACAGGCAGAAGCATCAGACCTCTCAAGACAAGAATCTTTCAACACTATTGGAATCTCAACAAAACAGAAGTGGACCCCACCTACACTCATGGAAAATTATCAAGAACATCCTCCTCACCATGAAACCTTCCCCTTTATTGGTTTGGAACATATCAAAATACATTCACAAGGGGGCAAGAGAAAACGTACAAATAGGAGGAGGTAGAGTGTGTTAATATTGAGGCTGGGTACTGTGGACAACTGTCATAACAAAGATGCAGAAATTCACTATTAGCTTTATTAACATGTACATTAATAATGTTATATCTCTGCTAATCTTGTTCTCTCTGCAACTATGCTCTCTCAACATGTAATTTTCTGTTAGTTCCATTGGCTTAATTTGTAAAGATGATATCCTTATTTGAAATGACCATTTTCATTCTGCATGTCTCTAGTTGTGAATCACATTCTCTATGTTTTAAATCATGACTTTTGAAGAAATATGATTTTTGCACATTTTAAGATGGCTGATATTTTTACTGAACGTGTATAAGATACCTTGTCTCTTGAAGCCTTTTCTGCTATAGTTTTCCGCATGTTTTCCTATTTCGCTGAGTGTTTTTGTCATTTCTCTCAGGGCTGCCCAATGGAATAGTGCCATTTACATAGTTCATGAAGTACTTTTGATGCCTTATTATTTTCCTCTATGGGACCATGCATATTATAAATGGTAGCGCTCATTGTAGATTTCGGGACTTAAATCTTATTGACTACCTTCTTTCTTACTTTCCCTCTCAGCCTTTGTCTTTGAAAGAATGCCCTGCCATACTGATGACCGCAGAGACAGTACAGTGTTTCCTGAAATAAGACATGATTGTGGTAAGCGATGAATTACCTAAGCTTTCGTTGACATTTTATGTTAATGACTAGCCACTGCATTATTAAAAACCTATTATTGAACGCTGGTCTTTCTAGCATAAGCATAAAATATCCTCGTGGTAACATACATGGCTTCCTTTTTACTGCTCAAAGGCATATCATAGCCAGAGCGATGTTGCCGTTATCTTAGATTTCTTGTGTTGACAGAAGTAATTTCTCTCTCCTGCTACTGATCATATATCTTATTTGTGAGTTTATATAGTGGTACTTCTTACATGTGTCTGTAATCCTTAGTCAGATGCAATGATTAAATGGATCCCTACTTTGATGCACCGTAACTACACTATTTCGGATAATTTACATCTCTGTATGATTAGATTCACAACGTCACATTGTCCCAAGCGGCTGGCCAAACAGTAATGTGCACCTAGGCAGTGCAAACCATTCCTCACTCAGACGGCGGCGAGCCCAGCCCCGTCAGGCCCGCCCCAACCTGGCTCCAGTCCCGCACAAAAAAATAAAATGACAACGTCTTGTTATTATCATTTTCTTTTTTCGCACTTCTCAAATAGCAGCACGGTGACACTGCTACGCCTTAGAGGAGGAGCCGCCACTGGGAAAAACTAGTTTTGTCCTCCCTGGTCCAGCTTCACTACAAGAGGTGGAGACAGCAATGTGAAGAGCCTATTCAGGTGCTAGTGAAAACTCCTCCCACCACTTTAAATGCAGAAAAGTATATTAAGGAATGACAGGAAACACCTCAACCCCCCTTGTAACTGTCTAGAGTGAATGCACATTCACAGAACCTGTCATTCCAAAGCCAAACGGTGAATATACAAACAGGCAGAGGTATGCAGGATGGTTAAATAAAATAATGCCCACTTTCTAAAAGTGACATTTTTAAACACACACTACTAAAAGGTGAGTTATTGAATTCTGAGTTTGGATAGCCTAAACTCCAAATCTCTAGCTGTTCCCAATGGAAAGTTTCACATGTAAAATGTTACACAGCAGCACCAATGATCGCCTAAGGGAGGGCAGCTCCAATGATAGCCTATGGGAGAGCTTGTGCATGCAATAGGGAAAAACGAAATGCACAGTTTTTCACTCAGGACATGACGTTATATAGGAATGACGACCCGCAAAGTTAAGCAAAGGATAGGTGAACACCGCTCCAATATCAGGTGTAAGAAACTGACCACCAAAATGAGCCGTCATTTCTTGGAACACAACCACACTCCCAACGACATGCGATGGACTGTCATCGAGCATGTGAATGGCACCTTGAACATTCCTAATCTTCTTTTTGAAAAAGAACAAAGGTGGGTTTATAGACTGGGTACCCACCTTGTAGGTCTTAATGACGATATTCCCTGGAATACTGTGATGAAGTGAACCGGAATGGAGTCATTCGATTTCGGACTTAAAAAATCTGTACAACAGGCTCTTTACAATGTAAGCCCCCCACAGAAGACTGGCGGTAACTGGGTGTTTTATGTATGGCTATCTATCCCCACCACCGTTTGACCACTCCCCTTTTAATTGGAGTCTTTTAATGACCATCTGCCAATAGATATCCACAAAATAAGTACTAACAATTGAGATTGTACTTCTACTGCTTTCACTTCCTAAAACACTTCTGTGCCAATACTGTACACCTTTGACACAAAGTAATTAACATTCCCAGTAACCATTCGTCATCACCCCCATTGCGCTAATCTGTAACGCGCGTCTGCCGCATTTGTTTACCCAGGTTACTAAGCAACTATCTACCCTTGTGACCGATCGCCATAGCCTGCAGAGCGCTCAGATTGGTAGCGCTGGCCTGACGTCGTACCTGTTCATGTAACCACGCCCTATGCGTTAATCTGTAACGCGCGTCTTCCGCGTTTGTATACCCAGGTCACCAAGCAACTAGCAACCCTTGTGACCGATCGTCATAGCCTGTAGAACGCTCCGATTGGTAGCGCTGGTTTGACGTCGTACCTGGTCATGTTACCACGCCCACCCGGAAGCAAACACCGCCTCGCTACCTTGCTCTTAAACAACGAACCGAGCCCGCTTTATCATCGTCGGGGTCCGGTTCGAGGGCGACGTAGGTAGACTACGGGTGCCGAGCGTCAAGGGCGTAAGTGGGAATCATCTGCCAGCATGGAGCTAAGTACGGATCGCGCTCCGCTTACCAAGGGGCTTTACGTTGTTTTAATGCCTTTCTTCGTTTTCCTATGTTTTGCCAATTTACAGGGTGTGCCGAATACACTTCCACCCGCCTCCTGAGACCCATGGTGTTCATTTCCAACACCTTTAAAGTGAGACAATTTTAACTTGATTGCGATCTTTTTATAACACTTATATTGATCGCTAAGTTGACGATCTTCTATGAAGATTTTCACCTTTTTTAACCTTTTTTAATCCTTAGTCACCACTAGTCTGTACCACGAATAGTACACCACACCTCTCCTAGCTCATCTGAACCCGGGGCTAATAGGTGGTGTTAACCATAGCGCTATTCAACCACAGCTAGAGTGACTTTCACCTTTGGAGCACGATATTCACTATAAAACCAATGACAACCAGGAGAAATTCTAAATGTTTGTTTTGTTCTACTTGTATGTCTCTGTCCTTTTATCTTCCAGGTGCAGAAACGATCAGTAGAAGCCTCCTAAACCAGGAGTAATTAGGAATAGTTCAACCATTTCTTATTTTTTTGCACTTTTTTCACTTTTATATAATTTTCACACTCACGTCCCTAGGTAAGGGTGGGCCTTAGTGTGCCCATACCGCCAGGGTTTATCACACTCAGTCCTGATGAATTGCGGGGTAAATTAACACCGTTTCGATGGCAAGAAACATGTCGACTACCCTTTAGGAACCCACCACTCAATTAAAGTGGACTGTTTCCTCACATATTTTAACATCTTTTGTCTCTAGTGATCATTTAATAAAATTGTTACCACAGATACACTACTGACTATTTTATTACCCCCATCACTCACTAGTTTTCATTTGCACTCAACACGCCCTAAACTCACCATCCCGCTCCGCAGTAATCCTGGCGTTGCAGCACACCAAAGAGACACTCGGTCTCTTTGGTGGGGCCCGATGATGAAGCATGTCATCACTAGGTGGTGAGTGAGGGCTTTCTTCAACATCCCAGTGTGGTTGTTATTGTGCTCCCTAGAACGGCTTAGCCTTTTTCATAGACACTCTTCTTTTGTTTATTGATTACTGACGGGGAACAAGAGTGTCAGTGTACTCTCCCTACCTCTCTCCTTGTTATTCATAAATAAAATAATACCCACTTTCTAAAAGTGACATTTTTAAACACACACTACTAAAAGGTGGGTTATTGAATTCTGAGTTTGGATAGCCTAAACTCCAAATCTCTAGCTGTTCCCAATGGAAAGTTTCACATGTAAAATGTTACACAGCAGCACCAATGATCGCCTAAGGGAGGGCAGCTCCAATGATAGCCTATGGGAGAGCTTGTGCATGCAATAGGGAAAAACGAAATGCACGGTTTTTCACTCAGGACATGTAACACCCAACAGCTCATGATCTCCCTTTCACATACACTGCACCCTGCCCAGAGTGGTTCCTTGGGCCTAACTTAGAGGTTACTTACATGTAAGAAAAGAAAGTGAAGGTTAGGCGCTAGCCGGTAGGTCCACTGGTCAGGTGGACATGGTAGTTTGAAACTGCACTCACAGACACAGCAGTGGCAGGCCTAACACACATCTGATAGGCTACTGGTGTAGGTGACACAACCATTGCTGTAGGCCCACTAGTAGCATTTGATTTAAAGGCACAAGACACATACAGTTCATTTTACTAGGGACTTGCCAGTAAATCAAATATGCCAATCATGGATAACCAATCATAATCACAGTTTACACAGGGAGCATTTGCACGTTGGAACTGATCAGCAGTGGTAAAGTGCCCAGATTACCTAAACCAGCAAAAATGAAATCCAGCACACAGTCAAAAGTACAGGAGAAAGAGGCAAAAGAGTCATGGGAATCCACGCTAAGGATGCCAGGTTTAACATATCCCAATTTGCATTATCTCTGCAGTGGGTGAAATAGTCATATGTCCATTTCTGTCCGGAAAGGAGAAATTACGAATGCACATTTGTAATTTCTTCTTTTCAGGCAACTATGGACATATGAACTGCAGCAACTCACTGGTATGCACGCTTCTTTTTCTCTAGGGCCCAAAATCACTGACATTCCAAAGGCCACTCATCAATCCCATAATGCTCCGAAAGAGATCAAGATCATCACTGCTACTCACCCCACCTCCTTGGGGATCCTTTGTACAACTGTAGATTAGTTTTTTATCCAGCTGCCAAGCTGTGGTTCATATTCATATGTACTTATCATAGTCTGTATGTTTTCAGGATGGGGGAGGAGGTCACCCCTTGCTAGAGCAAATGCCATTACAGTTTCAGAATGCTTACTTAGAGACTTTGGGGCAGATGTATGAAAATAGCTATTTGCGATTCTCCAATAGCGATTTTTTGAGAATCGCTATTGAGAATTGCAAAATGGTATGTATATAAAAATTTGCTATTTTTTAGCAATTTCTTAAAATTCCTTAATTGCAATTAGCAATTTGCTAATCGCAATTAAGGAATCATTTCCCATTCATTTCTATGGGCCAGGAGGCCTGAAGGAAGGACTGGGAAGTTATTCTCAATTTGCGATTCGCAATTAGCTAATCGCAAATTGAGAATAATTTCAAGGGTGCAAGGGTGCTTAAGGACACCCTGCTGCACCCCTGAAATGAACATGTGTGAGCATATGGCGCACATACATGCCCTATGGGCATGTATGAGCGCCACATTGCACCTTTACAAATGCCAAAAAGTGCATTTGTAAAAGAATTCGCAAATTACCACCAACTACAAGTTGGTGGTAATTTGCGATTTCTTAGTGTAAATTCGCAAAACTTAATTGCTTCTTACATACTATTTAAGGAATCGCAATTTGCAATTCCCTAAATGCTTACGCAATATTAAGGAATCACAAAATTAGCAATTCCTTAATATTGCGATGCATTTTAGATGAAACATTGCATTTTCAGATTTTTTTGTCGCAAATGCTGCTTTTTACCGATTCGCAGCGTTTGCGACAAAAAATCGTTTGATACATCTGCCCCTTTATTCCTTGGTTTGGAATCACAAACCAACTTTTCAGTGACTGAGAAGCACATATAATTTCCTCAGTAGTCAGGCAAATCCTAAAGCTCTGTGCCTATCATTCCAAGTCATTGGACAATGTTGAAAAGAACAAGGATACTCTGATGAATAAGACAGCAAAAAATGTGTTTTGAGATACAAATCAAGTGGCCCAATGCACTAGGGCTATACTGAGCCAGAAAACTAAGCTGTGTCCATAGGAAATATGTATAGGATGCCCTATAATGTTGCCTTGAAAGCCTGTCATCTCTGCTGCTAAGTTAGACTCATGACGGAGTGAAGATGCATTTTGAAATACTCCAGAAAGCTTACACGCTGCCTCCGGAGTCTCCATTTTTAGTTTGAAACTGACTTACATGAGTGCCCAAATGTAGCCTGCCATTCCCTCCCACCTCAGGACTGGGTTTTTATTTGCCTTTATCAGAGAAAAACCTCCATGCAGTCTTGCTGATGCAGCACCTACCATGTCCTGCTCATCACCACCACAGTTGTTAAGGTTCCTTAGACAGACAGGTCTTGGCCATCATCTGTGCATATGTCCCTCTCACATTGATCAAGAGCATCTCAGGCCTTTTACTGAATTTATGGCACAAGCTCCAGCAGGTAAAACAATATTCTGTGGAGATTTTAAAGGCATGATTGGAGGCTCACCTAATCACAAACTCTTCTGCGATTAATCACAGTCAGCTCTATACACCGCAGACCCTGCCCCGCACCACCAGAGCAAAAGGAGACCCATACAAAAGCTCCAGATTTGATCATATGTGCACCAGCCCCGGTACATAGAGACCCATTAGATGCTCCAATTTCAACTGAGGAGATCTAAGTGATGATCTGCTCCATGCAAACAGAGAAGACTCCTGACCAAAAAGGGTTCCCTTAGTGTTTAAAAAAAAAATACTCCTCGTTGCTCTCCCCACATCTATTGGCGCTTTATGAAGAGGCAGGACAGTCTGGGATGATACTGCACAACCTGCATGGTGCCACGATGGATGTCATACCAAGCCTGGTAAGCAACTAAAAGAGTGCTCCTACTACTAGCCAATTTCATTGACCAAACTGAATCGGTCATGAGTCACTAATTACTGTTTTATGTACTATAGTAATTAATGGGGGAAATAACTGTGAAGGTTTTCAGACACCTATGTCTTCCAATGTTGTTGTGGGATTTCCAATTTGTGGTCAAGCAGACAACAACTACAATTCCCTGAGACCTTGAGTCGATCACATGGGAGCCACCAGGGCCAAATCAAGTTCACACTCACAGCTTCCTGCTTACTATTGAGAGGAAATATAGTGCAGTGGGTACTTGTTGTCAAGCAGCTCGTTGAAATCATCAATGATGGTGATTCAAAGAAGGTAGTTGGAGGGGTGGAGCCTCGCTCTCTCATTCCACTCCACACTGAGGCGAGTCTGTCAGTCTCTGGATGTAGCCAGGGTTGTTTCCTTCTGGAGAATTCAGCTGGCAATGCCAGTAGGCTTTGGGTGCTCTGGGCAGGAAAGTGGATGCTTCTTTGTTCCTTTAGTTTACAGTTAGTTCTTGTTTTGGTTGATTTTGTGCTACGGAAACATATCCTGGAGTGTTTTTCTTTTTTCATTTCCTCCTTGACTGTGACCTCAGTATCACTTCTGCTGGCTAACGGCCAGAAAAACCTTCTTATTGCAGGGATAAACAAAGTGATCTGCATTTGGGCTTTGCTTTGGCAAGAAAGTATGCCATTTGCAATAATTGAGTAATTATTAAGCATGGGCGGAAAATCCGTTCCGCTCGCGGATTTCGCAAACTTTCGGTAAATTCGCAATCCGCGAGATTCGTGAATTTCCCGCAAAATCCGCGAACGGAACGGATTGGGTCAAAAGTTCAAGCTGACTTTTGTAACTCTTTTAGAATGGCGCCGGCAAGCTGCCAGAGCCATTCTAAAATAGTTACAAAAGTCAGCTTCAACAGGAAGCTCTAATAGATAAAGTAAAGCAGGTGCTGCTCAAATTCAGTTACACAATCATTAATCACCCCAAACTTGGGGTGATTAATGATTGTGTAACTTAATTTGACCTTCAACTGGAGCACCTGCTTTACTTTATCTATTAGTGTTTCCTGTTGAAGCTATTTCTAGCTATTTTAGAATGGCGCTGGCAGCTTGCCGGCGCCATTCTAAGTGGGGCTGAGGGCAGAAGGGCACAAAAGTGGGACAGAGGGCAGAAGGGGACAAAAAATTAGTGGGGCAGAGGGCAGAAGGGCACAGAAACGTGTGGTACAGAGGGCAGATGGGCATAAAAAACGGGAGGGTGGCTGTGATTAAGCAGGCAAAAAAAAAAACCTGCGAAATTGCAAAGCTCCTCGCGAACACGCAAAGCGCCTCGCGAACACCCGCGAACACGCAAAAATAAAAAAATCCACAAATTCGCGCGAATTTGCGAATTTTGCGGATTGCCAATTCGCAAATCCGCAAATTCGCGAATTGCCAATTCGTAAAATTCGCCCATGCTTAGTAATTATCTACAGTATCCTTTAGTGTTTATTCTTGGAAACTGTAAGAGATTGAGATATAGTTGGTCATAACTACAGACCAGGTAAACTGATATTCGGAATTTGATAGGGGTTTTAATGAAATGGTAGAATAGGTACATATTACCTTTACTAATTGAGCTCTCATTTTCTTGTCTTTTCAGACCTCCCTCCCAGCTGATCTTATCATACTACCCTACACCTCACTTGGCCGTTCCAACATCCTGTATCCTTTGGGACAACCTTCAGGGGTTTGGTCTTGCCTGGTGGTGGTTCCTATTGAGAATCACAACATTCCTGAAGATTCATTGTTCTGCTAGAAGCCCAAGGACTTTTTATCCTCCCCCATGTTGCAAGCTTACAATGGCCCTTGGAAGATGATGTCCTAAAGGCTCCTAGTGCACCATAACCGGATGTGGCGGCTGTACACTCGGAGACGGCAGTCTTGGTCACACAGGTAGCGTAGCTACAATCTAGGCCCACAGGAATACCCTCAAAGATAGGGGTTCATTCTTTCCGTGCTCTAGCTCCTTCAGCTTTCCCACAGATGGTGATTGTTAACAGTTGTTCCATTGGCAACTCAAGAAAAATTCATAGGAGACCCCAATAAGGTTCAAATATTCCTCACGCAGGTGCAACTGCATTAAATGTGTAGGCCATCCTCTTTTCCGGACACACAGTCTTGCACTGCATTTTTTATTTCATACCTTGGTTATGATGCTGTGCTATGGAGCATGCCACTTTTCAATCAGGATAATCCCATTTCATATATTTGGCTGATTTCAAGAGAGAGGTTTTGAAGGAGTTTGATCGTAGGACCTAGCCGCAGATAAAATTACTTGACTTTAGAAAGGGTAGCAAAGAATCGCATGTGTATTTGCCCCAATTTAATCAGCTGGTAACAGAGATCAATTGGCCAGAGGATAAGATATCTGCCGTATATTATCAGGGCCTTAGATAAACTCAAAGACGTACTAGCTCAGATAGATCCACAACCTACTAATTGTGGTGACCTCACCAATTTAGCCCTAAGGTTACACCACAGGTTAAGAAGAATCGGTGAAGCAGGGAACAACCTCCTAGTCATTTTTTTTTTTAAACAGATTTTATTGGTAGCATGACAAAAATATAGCGCGTAATGCTCTGAACACCAGAGACAATCACTAGGGCAAATGATCAATAGCACATCATGCAAACATTTTCTTAGGCGATACGTCAGAAGGAAATTGTAAACAAAGAAATGTCCATTAGTAATCCCCTCTGCCCCTATCCACCCCCCTCAACTCCCCCCCCTCCCAAGCGTGCTGCTGCCTACTCCGTCCGTGCCATGCCAAACGCTGCATAGTTTAAGCCAGAACAAAGGCCGTAGGGCCATCAATCGTACTGTAGGGCCTCCTCCTCTGCGGGTGGGTCCAGTTCCAGGCCCCGGTAGTCCGCCCACCTCTTCCAAATTTTATAGTGCTTGAGGGGGCATCCCCGTGCGACATAGACAGGCTGCTCCAGACCCATACAAGAATCCGTACCATTCTGCCAGGCTGTGACGGTGGGGGCACGAGGTGCCTTCCAGGATCTCGCTATGTCCCTTTTGGCCAGAGTCAGACCCAGAAGTAGTAAGTGACGCTTATATCTATTGCCCCCAATTCCAGCTAGAACATGAAGGAGAGCCAGTTTGGGGTCCCTCTGCAACTCCCAGGCCAGCACCTCACTCAAACACCGGAACACTCTGTCCCAAAACCTCTGAAGAGCCCCACACAGTATGCAGTAGCGTGCCCACCTCAGAGTTGCATCTAAGACATGTCGGGGATGCAATCAATCCCGCCCTCCACAAGCGCTGTCTAGTGTAATATGTACGGTGGAGGTATCTGAACTGTATCAGTCGCAAGCGCGTGGAGACGGCCGCACCCCTGGGCCCCTCCAGGGCCTCAACCCAGTCTTCCTCGTCAAGCTCCCCAACATCCCGCTCCCATTGGGACCTAAGGTGGGCAAGATCTGACGCGCTATGGTGCACCAGCGTCTGGTAGATACGGGAGATCTTTTTGTCCGGCAATTCCCCCATAAAGACCTTGGCCTCAATGGGACTGAACTCCGGCAGGTCTTCCACGTCACGGATGTACGGGGCAAGAGCATGCCGGAACTGAAGGTACCTATAGAATTGGGTATGTGGCATGTCAAACTCCTCCCGCAGCATAGCAAAAGATTTGAGCGTTCCCCCAGACATAACGTCTCCAAGTGTGGAAATACCTATCATGCCCCATTGCCTAAAGCCCACCAGGGCCGCCAGTTGCGGCAATCTACCATTCTGCCACAGCGGAGTCTCCAGGGTCAGGACATTCCACCACCCCACCCTGCGCAGGGCCTGCCGCCAGATCTGGAAAACCACACGCGTGACGGACGGCAACGATCCCCGGAGTGGTGCCGAGTACAACAACGTATGTAGGGAGGCAGAGCCCATAAGGTATCGCTCCACCGCGTATGCAGGATCCCCCCTGTCCGCGTACCACCAGTCGTTGAGTACAAGGAGGTGCGATGCTTGATAATATGATAATAAGTCAGATGTGGCAAGACCCCCTGTGTAGGTGGAGCCGAAGCACGTCCACAGCGCAACTCGTGCCGCGCCTCCTTCCCACAAGAAGCTGCTCAAGGCCGCATTCAGGCGTCGAAACCAAGTGTGCGGGACCAACGCCGGGTGGTTCTGCAGTTTGTACAGTTGACGTGGGAGCGCGACCATCTTAAAGATGGCAGATCTACCCAGAATGGACAGCGGCATTCTGGCCCACACCTTGATATCCTCTCGCGTACGATCCCAAACCGGGGCGATGTTGCGCTCCAGGGCCACCGCGGCATCCTCCGTGAGGTATACCCCGAGATACTTCACCCCTTCAGCCGTCACCTGCAGCCCGTCGGCCCACTCACCCAGAGGATGCGGACCCCCTAGAGTCCAGAGTGTGGACTTCCCGGGGTTCATATAGAGCCCCGAGGTTTCTCCAAAAATTTGTAGGATCCGCAAGATACGAGGCCAAGAGCGATCCAAGTCGGAAAGAAAAAATAGCACGTCGTCGGCGTATAGGGCTATTCTATCCGCCACCCCCGGTGACCACTGGAAACCCCTCACCTGGGCGTTGATCCGCACCCACGCCGCCAGGGGCTCCATTGCGAGCGCAAAAAGGTATGGGGAGAGGGGGCACCCCTGTCTCGTTCTCCTCTGGATTCAGAATGAGCGGGAGACACCCCCGCCGACGCGGACAGCCGCCGTCAGGTCAGTATAGAGGAGGCGTATATAGGCCAGGAAACGGGGACCCAGATTCAGTCGACCCAGGAGAGCAAACAGGTACGTCCAGCTCAGAGAGTCAAACGCCCTATCCATGTCCCTCCTAGTCATTTTGACTGAGAAAAAAATAGCATTACCCCTGTTGTTCGTATTATGGAAACCAGTGGAAAACCCATGGAGCTAGGGAGTATCAAAGCCTCCTTCACACGCGAAGGAAAAGAATCTTGCAGAAAAAAAGTCTTTGTATGTACTGTGGGAAATAGGGTCAATTTGTAAAAGAATGTACCGTAAGAACTAAGACTAGAGAAAACCTCAGAGAAAAGCCTGATTCAGGGCAGCTGCAAACTGTCTCAAGGAAAACTACAATGCTCAGGACAAAAGGCAATGGATTTCTTGAGCAAGATTTAGGAAATCCCTTCATTATCGACAGTAGAGATCGCAAAACCTTAGAAACACCTCCAGTTTCCCATGAAGTATACAACCAGCTTTTTTGGATAACCCAGATTCTACTAATGATGGACTCAGGAGCAAGAGGGAATTTTATCGATACTCGTATAGCAGAGAAATTGAATATCATCACCTTAGAAGAAAAGGTTACCTCAGAAGCAGTAGTGACGGTTGACAGGACCCCCTTATTCTCTGGACCCACAATGCAACACACTGTTGACCTTAGGTTGGGTTTTTCAGGCTAGAGAGGCCAATATATGGAAAACATTAAATGTAATGTTATTGGCAGCCCCGACCATGGCTTTATATTGAGATTGCATTGGCTATCAAGTCACAAACCCAGCATAAACTGGACTACCTACACCATTGTTTTTGATCCCGACTTCTGTTCTGAGCATTGATACCAGTCCCCCAGTGATGATGGCTTGCCCCCGTCTCTCCCCTGATTTGTAGTAATACTATAGCAACAACGTCTGAAAAAGAGACAGTATTGCCTGCCTACTGCCATAAGTATATGGAGGTGTTCAATGAGTAAAAGGCCAACAACTGGCGTCCGATCTGCACTACGATTGTGACACTGATCTGATAGCTGGAAGTGAGGTACCTAAGCGTTGGCTATATGCTTTGACAGAAAAGGAAAACAGACATCTCTTTGAATATAAATGCTCCCCTGCAACTTCTCCACTATTTTGTGTTCCCAAAGGCTATCGGGAACTTCGAGCATGTATCAATTACAGAGCCTTAGAAAAAATAACCATCAAAAATAAATACCCGATTAACCTCATAAAAGTGCCTCTTGATCAAATAAAAGCTAAAGTGTTTCCCAAATTGGATCTGAAAGGGGATGATTGGATGATGCTATTTTAGACACAATATAGATTGTTTGAATACCAAGTTATGCCTTTTGGACTGTGTAACGCTTCCACAGCATTCAAATATTTTTTTACTGAGGTGTTGAGAGAGTTTATGGATCATTTTGTGGTAATATACATAAATGAGATATTGGCAGTGGGAATTGGGGAACTAAGAACCTCCCTACTGTGCCTCTGGTTTGGAACGACATGTTGGGATCATAGAGAGTGA
This sequence comes from Lissotriton vulgaris, assembly GCF_964263255.1. Lineage (NCBI taxonomy): Eukaryota > Metazoa > Chordata > Amphibia > Caudata > Salamandridae > Lissotriton > Lissotriton vulgaris. The sequence continues at coordinate 432,548,838 of NC_141695.1, read as the reverse complement.
CTTTGCCACCTAAACCATAGAGCACTACAAGAGGAGGGTGGTTGGCGGTCTAGTTGCCAACTCCACCTCTACCTTGAATGACCACTGTGGGCTGGGCGTGCTGCAGAGGTGTGCAGCAGGCGCGCGCTTAAGGAAAGCCTGTCTGTGCCAATCCGCGCCCGAACTGGCCTCGGGGCCAGGAACCGTGGTTCCCGCAACCCAGGTATACATAGATATTCCAGGGAGCAGCTATCTATCAGACCCCGATACACCCTGCCTGTACCCTACAGCCAGGAGCTGATAATACGCCCATTCCTAGGAAAATGTGCCAACAATGTGGTTATGAGCCATACACAAACCCAAGTAGGCAAGTCATGACAAACAACTCCCAAGGGCCCACATGGAAGCTGGGATTGATTAACGCCCGCTCAATCCCAAGACACATATCAGATATAAGAGCCTTGTTAGAGGAAGACCTCTTAGACCAGGGGTACTCATAGTACGGCCCACGGGCTGCCAGCGGCCCAGCAAGCCTTCCTTGGTGGTCCGCAGACTTTGTACCTGTGTTTTTAAAAAAAAAAATTAAAGAGTGTCAGCAAACACCGCCACAGCAGCATGGACTCCGAGACACTATGCTTTATGGGGGCCGGACCATTCACAACAAAGCCTCATTAACAAGTGAATGGTCTTTTAAAGACTTGTGAAGTACTGGGTGCGGCTGTGTGTGCACCCGGGAAGCTGGGGTGAGGTGACAGAGGGTGACAAACAGAGGGACACAGACAGAGGGAGACGGAGGCAGGAAGACAGAGGGAGGGAGACAGAGGGAGGGAGACAGGGAGGGAGAGAGACGGAGGGATAGAGACAGAGGGAGGGAGACAGAGGGAGGGAGACACAGCGAGAGGGAGCGGGAGAGAAAGGGAGAAGGGGGAGAGAGGGAGACAGAGGGCGACAGACAGAGGGAGGGAGAAAGATAGAGGGAGACAGACAGAGGGAGGGAGACAGAGAGAGAGGGAGACAGAAGGAGGGAGTCCAGGGGAGACAGAGGGTGGGAGTCCAGGGGAGACAGAGGGAGGGAGAGGGAGACAGAGAGAGGGACACAGACAGAGGGAGGGAGACAGAGAGAGAGGGAGACAGAGAGAATCAGAGGGATAGAGAGAGGGAGGCAGAGGGAGGGAGACAGAGAGCGACAGGCAGTGGGAGACAGAGGGCGACAGACAGAGGGAGACAGACAGAGGGAGACAGACAGAGGGAGGAGACTTCATAGGGAGGAGGGTGACAGAGGGAGGGAGACAGAGGGAGGGAGGAGGGTGACAGAGGGAGGGAGACAGAGGGAGGGAGACAGAGGGAGGGAGACGGAGGGAGGGAGACAGAGGGAGGGAGACAGAGCGAGGGAGACAGAGCGAGGGAGACAGAGCGAGGGAGACAGAGAGAGGGAGACAGAGAGAGGGAGACAGAGGGAGACAAAGAGACAGAGAAAGGGAGAGAGAAGAAGAGAGAGATAGTGAGAGGGAGGGAGACAGAGAGAGAGGGAGTGAGAAAGAGACAAACAGAGACAGATAGAGGCAGAGAAAGGGACAGGGACAGACAGATAGAGGCAGAGGCAGGGCGACGGAGAGGGAGAGGGAGATTGAGGGAGAGAGACAGGGGCAGACAGGCAGAGACAGGGACAGACACTTAGAGGCAGAGACTGAGAGAGACAGAGAGGCAAAGAGGGAGACAGAGAGGGAGACAGGGGGAGACAGAGGGAGAGAGAGAGCGGGAGGGAGAGGGAGGCAGAGGGAGGGAGACAGAGGGTAACAGAGGGAAGTAGAGGGAGGAAGACAGAGAGAGGAAGACAGAGAGAGGGAGACAGAGAGAGGGGGAGACAGAGGGAGGCAGAGGGAGACAGAGGGACGGAGTCAGGGGGAGACAGAGGGAGGGAGAGGGAGACAGACAGAGGGGGAAAGACAGAGGGAGGGAGAGAGAGGGAGGGAGAGAGACAGGGAGAGGGACAGAGAGGGAGAGAGACAGAGAGAGAGAGAGAGAAAGAGGGAGAGAGACAGAGAGAGAGAGAGAGAGGGGGAGACAGGGAGGGAGGGTGATAGAGGGGGACAGAGAGAGGGAGACAGGGAGAGGGAGAAAGAGGGAGACAGACAGAGAGAGGAGGGTGAAAAAGGGAGGGAGACAGAGGGAGGGAGGGAGAGATAGAGACAGGGAGGGAGGGAGAGAGACAGGGAGGGAGGGGGAGAGAGAGAGAAAGATGTGTGTATGCTGAGTCTGGTGGCTCAGTGGACGAAGGCGTCCGGTGCAGGGGCCTGTGTTCAACCTCATGGTCACAGATTTTTTTCTCTAACCCCGCCCCCTCCCCCACTGACCCCGTCCCCACCGGTGCAGTCCTCGGCCACAAACCACACTGTAAATTTTGCCCCCAAGAGAAAGTTTGTGAGTACCCATGCCCTAGACATATTGCTTGTGATGGAAACATGGCTCAGTGATAGTCCAGGTCCAGACTTCCACCTCCCCCTCCCCCTGCATTACCAGATACATAGGTTTGATCAGCTAGATAGAATTGGGGGCGGTATAGCTATTATCTTAAAGGACGAATGTAGATGCCCTATAACTCAATTCCCTCTCCCAAAATGTGAAAGCGCCCAGTTTCACATTGCGCTCTCCCCTACCTGCACCTTCTCAGGTGTACTTATTTATAGGCCCACAGGCAGCAGATTTATGGAGGCACTACCTGACTCCATAACCAGTCTTGTGGTGGAAAAATCCTAAATGACAATTCTTGACAACTTCAATCTGCATTTTGATGCACAAGATATCCCCCATATCAAACAGTTGCAGGGTGATAGGGAAGCAATACATTTAAGCCAACATGTGACATCTCCTACTCACGAGAAAGGGCATATATTAGACCTTATGTTTTCCAATGATCCACAGATCACAGTATTAAAAACGATTCCAGGCCCTTGGTCACACCTCTCTCTAGTCATTTTCAGCCTACCAAAACCTATGCAACAGACAAAAGCTAAAGCCCATCACAACTAGAAGTTGAGCCAAACTGGCCCCTAAAACCTGGCAGACGGTCCTGAGGGACAACAGGATAACACTCACACCCATTTTTGCTGGTAAATTAGAAGAGAAATACCAGCAATGGGAAAACTGGATCACCCAGTCAGCTGACATATGTTCTCCATAGAGAACTATAAACAGTAAATCTCATCCCAGAACAACTCCATTAGTTCAATGAACAGCTCTCCGCACTGACAAAAACAATTCAAGAAATTAGAGAGACTCTGGAGAAAAAATGACCCTGCCCTCAAATTTGAATACAAACTGCTAATCAGGACTTATCATAACGAAATGAAGAGAACCCAAGCTAAATATTATGAGGATAAAATCTCCCTGTCAGCCAAATCACCTAAAGAGCTATTTAAAGTGGTCAAAACCCTGACTAGTCCCCATGAAGTCACCAACACTTCCTCCAAATCGGTTGAGAGATGCAATGACATAGCAGCTTTCTTCTTTTAAAAGTGACTGAAATATATGAATGATGCCCTGAGAAACAAGGAATCTGATTCAGATAAAGGAATCAAGATAATATCCTCCCCAACACTAGCTCAATTTCCTAGACTGGAGGAAGAGAATGGCCGAAACATATTTAAAGCAACAAAATCCGGCTCACCCATTGATCCAGCACCCCCACATATTCTAGCGGAGGCACTGGAGATCATTCTACCATCTTTAACGGAACTACTAAACGTATCTTTAGATACGGCTCTGGTCCCCAAACCATGGAAGCACGCGATCATAAGGCCATTACAAAAAAAGCCAATCTTGACCCTACTATATACAACAATTTGTGTCCTATCTCCCTTCTAGTCTCTCTGCAAACATTTGGAGAAGCATGTAAAACACATACTGACCAATTGTTTAGAGACCAACGATATCCTTCAATCCATCAAATGGACTGTGGAGCCTCTCATAGTACAGAGTCAGCACTACTGACGATCACAGAGGAGCTAAAGGAGCTACTAGATGAGGGTGGCTCAGCTGCTATCCTCCTACTGGATCTCAGCGCAGCATTTGACACAGTATTTCACCCTATCCTAAAAAAGAGACTAAGGGAAGTAGCAATTCAGGGCAAAGCCATGAACTGGCTTACCTCTTTCTTGGAGAACAGAACCTTCCAAATGATGGAAAGGGACTGTTTCTCAGTTCGCGTCCCAATTCACGTGGTGGTCCTCAGGGCTCATCCCTTAGCCCTACTCTATTTAATATCTATGTATGACAGCTTGTCAGTGTAGTAAAGGAATATGGCATATCAGTGGTGTCATATGCTGATGACACCCCGCTGGTAGTGTCTCTGACAAATGGCCCAATCCAAGTAATCATCAGCTGATCCACTGTCTTGAGAAAGTTCTAAACTGGATGGTAAACAGCTGTATAAAGCTGGAAGGTGGGAAAACAGAGCTTATGATACTGGGAAATCTGGTCATTCACGCACCTCTGACACAGTGGCCCAACTGTATGGGAGATCCACCTACCCCTAAACCAGCTATAAACAACCTGGGAGTCTGGCTGGAGGATACGCTTACTATGGACTGTCAATCTAGGAATCTATCAGGAATTTGCTTCTCGCTTCTCAAAATGCTAAGGAAGATTATTGAAGTGATTCCGGTGCACCTGAAGAAAACTGTGATTCAATCCCTTTTAATCTCACACTTGGATTACGGCAATTCGCTGTATGCGGGCTTGCCCAAGTAAATAACAAAGAGACTCCAAGTGATACAGAACACAACAGCTAGACTCGTATTAAAAATCCCCAACCGCATATCTACTATAGAACCACTCAAACAGCTACACTGGTTGCCAGACGACGCCGGAGTCAAGTTCAAAACCCTCTGTATGGCACATAGGGCCATCAATAATAAAGGTCCTGTAAAGCTTAGGAAACTGATATCTAGGTACATTCCGACCAGACACCTAAGATCCTCCCAACAACAGCTCCTCAAGACAACCAGAGTCAAACCAGCTAGATGGGGTGGCAGATCATTTGCCCATCTAGTACCAAAGCTGCGGAATACCCTCCCACTTGAAATTAGAGCCCGACCGAATGAAACCTCCTTCAGGAAAAACTTAAAGACCTGGCTGTTTCCTTGCTAAGTACTTGTAGGCTCATTGCTGTACAAACAGAACCTCCCTAGTGCTGGGCAGCCATGCGCTCTACAGATCCCAAACATAAATATAATCTTTATAGTTGATGAATACATAAACGCATTCAGCATATTTCTAAAATACTTGATACTCTGCAAAAAAAAAAAAATCACCTGTACTGTAAACTCACCAAATGTGATTTTCTTGTTACAACTTTAGAGTTTCTTGGGGTAATCATCTCGCCATTAGGTTTTAATATGGCAGAAAGCAAGGTAAAAGCCGTACTGGATTGCCCTTACCTGAAAGCAGGTTTGGGATGGAAAATGTTTTTGGCGCTTGCCAATTACAACCGGTGTTTCATTGAACAGTTTTCTCAAAGATAACCCAGATCACTCATCAATTTAAGAAAATAGCCTTATTCTATTGTTCAGAGGCAAAGATGGCCCCAGACTTAGCGCGTCCTGATCCCCAGTGCCTTATATTGTAGAAGCTGATGCATCCAGTGTAGCTATTAGGGTAATTTTTTCACAGGGCGGGCGATAAGAAGGATGGCCAGTTGCATCCCGTTACCGTTTTGTCTTGCAGGCTTAATAAAGCTGAATGTAATTATACAATTGCCAAAAAAGAACTCTTGAAAATCATTCAGAGAAGGGCACCATCATTTGTCTGGGCAAGGCATACTGTGACGGAGTTCACTGACCACAGGAATCTGAAATTAATGTGTTCCGCCCATCTGTTAACTCCAAGACAGTTGAGGTTGATGCTATTCTATTGAGGTGGATGCTATTCTATACAGAGTATGATTTTATTGTCACGTTCAGATCATGGATGCAAAAAAAAAGCAGACGCACTAACTAGACATTATCAAGATGACAGCACTCATCAGGGAGAAGGATGCTCAATACTGCAACCACATCAAGTCATAAGGGGCACCAAACAGAACATGTCCTATAGTTTTGTACACAAAGTGAAACTGGGGTTTAGAAGAGTTCCTCAACAAGATTGGCGATCTAAAAATGCTTTCCAGAGGATTATTTCAGAGCTGCTTTTTCATGAAGGGAAGTTGTTTGTACCCACCAGGGCGAAGCAATCATTCGTTTTTCATTGGCATCACATAAGTTCTCTGCCTGGCCATCCTGGGATTGTACATACAATTAAACTTGATCAGAAACGATGCAACCATTAGTTTTTCATTGGCATCACATAAGTTCCCTGACTGGCCATCCTGGGATTGCACATACGATTACATTTGATCAGAAACATTTCTGGTGGACCACTCTGAGGAAAGATGTAACTCAAGCTGTCCAGAAATGTACTGTCTGTGTCAGAACTAAGCCAAATCTGGCAAAAGCTAAAGGGTTACTCATGTCCGTAGAAACCCCCCAACCATTCTTGGGAATAAATGTTGGTAGATGTTGTCATAGCCAGGCCTAAGGAAATAACTTTCAATATGATTGTGATAGTAGAGGACAGTTTGACAAAAATAGCCAATGTTGTCCCTTGTTCTGGTCTACCCACTGCTCTTCAATTGGTACATCTCTTGTTACAAAATATTGTAAGACTTCATGGGTTACCAAAGAAAATCCTTTCAGATTGGGGATTCGTAATTCACATCAAATTCAGGCAAGCATGGTTTAAAACACTTCAAGTCAACATCGCACTTTCAACAAGTTTCCATCCTCGGGCAAATGGACAAACAGAAAGGGTCAGCCAGAGTCTAAAACAACACCTCTGTAGCGTAAAGCAACGCAGACACACATCCACCGGGTATTTTTCCTCTTTTAGTCTTTACGGCAAATATCCTAATTTCCTGGCATTCATCAGCCAATCGAGAACTTTCAGGTCTCAGCAATGAATTACAGGGCCATTCACTTTCAAAAGATATTACAAAAGGTGCAACAAGACCAAAATATGGCCAAGCTGAAATATAAAGACAATGCAGATAAGTATCTGCGCCCAGAACCAAGATATAATGTTGAAGATCGAGTATATTTTGACCAGCTCAGAATGTTTCATTGCATCACCCCACCAAATTCCATCCAAGCTTGACTGGTTCCTATAAAATCACCCAACAAATCAGGCTGGTTACTTACACATTACAGTTCCCATCAGGGTCACAAATGCATCCAGTATTTCACACCTCCCTACCCAAACCTAATAAAGTATCCATAGTCATGCCACTATCCCCTGTTCTGATTAATGGTGACATAGAATATGAAATACTATCAATCAAGGATTCTAAATACCAGGGTAGAAAGCTATGGTGCTTCAAATTATGGAAAGGATTTGGTTCTGAAGTGGAATCATAGGAACCAACAACAAATGTTCATGCTCCCTGAGTGGTGACACAATATCACAAACTACAGCCTAACAAATCGAGACCCATGAAACGATTTCGAGACAGGAGTACAGTCATAAGCCGCTTATTACAATTTCATGTACTATTGAAATTCATGTGGGAAAAAACAGTAAGAGTATTCTGACATATGTTTCTATTTTGTTGGGGGTTTTCCGATTTGTCATCAAGCAGACAACAACTATAAATCCCAAAGACCCAGAGTTGATCCAATGGGAACCCCTGGGTCCGCTGTTTCTTGCTTAGTATTGAGAGAAAAGTCTATGCAGTGGACACATGTAATCAAGTGGCTTGAAGAAGTTATCAACAGTGGAGATTCACGGAAGGTCATGGGAGAGGTGAGGCCTCTCTCTCTTTCCACTCCACATTGCAGTGAATCTGTCAGTCTCCAGCGGCAGCCAGGGATATTTCTTTATGGAGAAGTCAGCCGGCAGTACCAGTAGGCTGTGGGTGTTCCAGGCAGGCGCGTCCACGCACCCTCGTTTTTTTCGGGTCAATGTTAGTTTTGTTTGATTTTGTGGCAAGGAAGCATTTCCTGGAGTGACATTCTTTTTTCATTTCCTCATTGACTGGGATCTCGGTGACCTCAGTATCGTTCGTGCTGGCTATAGGGCAGAAAATCCTTTTTATTGCAGGGATAAATAAAGCAATCTGCCCTTGGACTTTGCTTTGGGATTAAAGTAATGCCATTTGCAATAATAAAGGAAATATCTACAATACCCTCTAGTTTTTATTCTTGGAAACGTTCAGAGAGTGAAATATAATTGGCCCTTCCAGCTGTTCCTATCCACATTACCCTACCCCTTCCAATACTTTGTATCCTTCAGGACAACCTTCAGGGGTTTCATCTCGACTAGTAATGGGCCCCTTTGAACATCGCAACAGAGGATTCGTCGGTCTGACAGAATCTAAAGTGCTTGCAAAAATTATTGCCTATAGATTGGTCCAGCAATCATATATGGCACTGGTTATACCAAATGTGTTGTCCAGGGCTTCAACCTTAAGATGTTTGGCTAGGTACACTGGCTTTTCATGTTCAAAATCCTAAATAAAATGAATTTCATCTTATTGTTCCTTAGATATGTACAGGCCATGTACAAAGAATCATGTGTTCAAGTTAGGGTTAACAGGGTGCTTGCATCCTCCTGTCCGATTAGGCGTGGAACACCCCTTTGTGTCTTATCTGGCCACTTCTTTTTGCCCTGATAGTTGAGCCACTAAAAGGGTGGAACAGGCGTGATGCTCAGGTGTGGGGATTCAGATGGCATTTCGGGTACGAAGAATGAGTAACATTATATCTGTGACCGGTATGTTTGACCCCTAGACAGATGGAAATCCTGCAGCTCTACAGCAATGCATCTGTCCTCCGGATCATCCTGTTTGGGTCATTGTATGTTTCGATTTCTGGACATCAGCCTTATTTTCCAGCCCAAACAGTGTTAGGACTGGTGGCAAACCACTTTAAATATCCGGCTACTCATGTTTCCTGGAACTCCTTACAGTGCTGGAAGCTCAATATCCTCCCACTCTTTGTGCAAATCCCCAAAAACATTTGCAGCATAGGAGACCCTGCCATTATCCATAATGGGTAGAGGTGCACATTTTAAAATGATAGCATTCTCTGGTTTCTTGTACACACTTCAGAAGTACCTATACACCCTCCCTCCTTCCTTATTAATGGAAGAAACTCCCACCACAGGAGAATTCTTTGGGCTGGGTCTCAGCCATGAGTTTTACTTACCAAATGTATAAATGCACCATATGATGGGGGTATAGGCACAAAAGACATCCACCTCTATTACTGGACATCATCATCAACTGTAATTTTAGTGACTGAATTGGCCTGGCCTGTAGGCTACAGATGAGTTAGATGCTCTTTTATATCTCTTCCATGATCCAGGTGTACCGAAACAAACCAGAGTCCCTCTCACTTGCTAGCATCAGGCCTTTAAGTACATCAAGTGGCTCAAGCCCACTGCGGGTGAGACCCTCCCACTTGAAGGGTACATAGCTGTCGGGCAATGAAGGGTTTAGATATTGGGACATAATAGGAATCTCAAAGATCAGGATGTGTGGGTGGGCGACCCCATTAAGTTAGATGAGCAGCTAACTTTGGACTGTGTCCGTCTTCTAATATTTGCAACTTTCCAATGTCCTCTTGCAACACTATCACCTGCAGTCGTGGATTCCAGAGTTTAGCTCAAAATGACAAGGAAACCGCTGGGGGGAAAAGAACATATCACCCATCTATAGATGGTCAGTTATTAACACCCCAGATCCACTGAGGATCATGAGGCCAAATGGCAAGATTATGTGGGCATCCTCGATGACAAGCAATGGACCAAAGTCAACATAGCATCAAGATCACATTTACTACACCTACCGCTTATACGGAAGGGGGCTATCTCATCAACGCCGGATCATTGATTAAAAACAATATAGCCTTCCACGATTTCGTTACAGCCAGGAACCCCTCGTGCGTTTTCGTTACTGAAACCTGGGCGTCTGAAGCCTCTGGCCCTGACCTTCTGAATGCTATCCCCAAGGGCTATGCGTTAGCCAGACTGGATAGAGTGGGTCGCAGGGGCGGAGGTTTGGCTATCTTATATAAAGTTTCATCTATTTGCCGCATCAAAACTCTTTCTGCTCCTTCAGATCTCTTTCAGGCTGTTCACTTCTTCATATCCTCCTCTCCTTCAGTATCCTTTACTGGTCTTCTCATTTACAGACCTCCTGGTCCTAGATCCAGTTTCAGTCATAAACTACTCACAATCCTAGAACCCTATTTTGGTAAACCCCACCTTACAGTTATGGGGGACCTAAATTTTCATCTAGATGATCTTGGCTCAAATGATACTCTTTCCTTGGTGGACCCCCTGGCTGCATGTGCCTTCGCCAGCTGGTAACTAGTCCCACCCATCTGGCTGGTCATATTCTGGACGGGGTGTTTTCCAACGACCCTAGACTCTCTACAGGTCCTCCTATCCCCCTGGTCTGGTCAGACCATTTTGCAGTCCCCTTGGAACTTAAATCTTCCTTCTCTTCCTCACCGCCCCTCGGCCTCACTAACAAAGAACTTAGGCGAAATTATAGGGATATCACGTATGACTCTCTTGCCCCCCCTTATGACACAAGTCACTTCTTCTGTGAAGGATGCCAGTGATGCCGCACTAGAACTCTCCAGACTATCTCCAGAGCAGTAGATCTTTTAGCCCCTACCTCTTATCGCTATTCAGCGAGGCGGAAACCCTCAGCCCCCTGGTTTACAGAGCCTCTTAGGCTCATAAGGCAGAGTTGCAGGAAACAGGAGAGACTATGGCGAAAAACTTGGGATCCCACAGATAGAGAAAAACATTAGTCTGTGCTTGGAGACTATAAGACTAGGGTCATTAAAGAAAAGCAGACCTATTCTCTAAGCTAACTTCGTCCCTTACCTCTTCTAGGGAACTATTTAAGATCGTCGATTCTCTGTGCTCTCTACAAATTCCTGATCCCATCATAGGTTCCCAAGAGCTGTGTGACAAGATCTCACAGTTCTTCCACAATAAAATCGCCGACATCTACTCTACTCTTGAAGTTCAGAGAGATTTAATGAGTTCTCATCCTGTCCCTGCTCAGCCGGCTTTAGAGTGTTGGGTTAAGCATCCCTCCAAAATTCTGACCAACTTCCCTCCCCTTACTTTCGATCAACTTGACTCGCTTTTGAATAGAACTAAATCAGGATCTCCACTGGACCTTTGTCCTCTGAGGGTCCTGAAAGAGTGTAGGGAAACTCTGCTGCCCCCTCTTCTTGAGGTGATAAATCGTGCCATGTCTGAGGGCCTGTTTCCAGCAGTCTGGAAAAAGGCTATAGGAGTCAAGCCTCTACTTAAGAAGCCGACTCTGGATCCGGAAACCCTTAAAAATTTTTGACCAATTCCTCTGCTGCCTGCCCCAGCAAAAATGCTTGAATCCCATCCTAATCAGGATTTGACTACCTTCCTTGATGCGTCTGGGTTCCTGGATCAATCTCAGCATGGGTTCCGGAAATTTCACAGCACCGAGTCAGCTCTTATGGTAGTGGTAGACAGCATCCGATCAAAGGTCGACCGAGGCCGGACTACTTTTCTGGTCCTGCTCGATCTGACCGCAGGCTTTGAAACCCTCTCTCCCTCAACTTTAACAGCACGTCTGAGGGAGATGGGGGTGGAGGGCCTAGCATTGAGCCTTCTGACCTCTTTCCTTAACCAAAGAGAGCAGAGGGTCAAGCTAGGAGAGTACCTCTCCCCTGCCACACCTGTGCAATGTGGGGTCCCACAGGGGTCGGCCTTGAGTCCGACCCTTTTTAACATCTATGGGGCCCCACTTGCCAGGCTAGTAAGATCGCATGGGATGGAGGTGGTGTCATACGCTGATGACACCCAGATCATTGTGTCCCTCTCCCACTCAGTGAGTACCTCTGCGTTCAGCTTCAGGAACTGCATGCAAGCAGTCTCTGATTGGATGACCTTAAATTCACTGAAGCTGAATGGAGAGAAAACCGAGGTCCTGATCTTCGGTAAGGATCAAGACACATGGTCAAGCGACTGGTGGCCCCCTTCTCTTGGAGCCTGTCCTCTGCCTTCGAAATCCGCCCGTAATCTGGGCGTGATTATCGACACCTCGCTTGCCATGACACACCAGGTCAATAGAACTGTGTCCACCTGCTGGGGAGTTATTAAGATTCTTACAAAAATCTCCCATTTCCTCTCCCCCCAAGCCCGTAAACAGACTGTGGTTGCCTTAGTTACATCACGGCTGGATTATTGCAACGCGCTTTATGCAGACATTAATAAAGGCCTTATCCAACGTCTTCAGACCGTCCAGACCGCGGCTACTAGATTTGTCCTGGATGTTCCTAACATGTCCTCAGCCACTCTTGCCAGGAAGAGTTTGCATTGGCTCCCGATCCAGGCCAGGATCTCTTTTAAAATCCTGTGCCTGGTTTTCAGGGCTCTGTCTGGCGGCTGTGCTGAAGCTATAAGTTCCCTTCTGGTTCCTTACACCCCCAGTAGAGACTTACGCTCCGCTAGCAAGAACCTTCTATCTATCCCTCGGACAAACAGAGTCAGATGGGGTGGAAGGGTCTTTTTCTCTGTGGCCCCTAAATTGTGGAATGCCCCCCCTCCGAGCTTAAAACACAATCTTCCTTAGCACTATTTAAGAAATCCTTAAAGACGTGGCTCTTCATCGAGGCCTACCCATAGACACGCTCTCGGACTCAGGATTATGTTTTTGGTTAGGCGCCTTGACGCCCGATGGGAAAAGTTGCGCTATATACGTTTATTTTCATTCATTCATTCATTCAAGATGCCTAGTCATTTCCTCAGGCTGCACCAACACAATTCAAATATTTCCACAAAACATACTTAGAACTGACTAAACATTTGACCGTGGAAAGGAGGCAGAGTCCACAATGCCCACTGTAATCAACAGGATCTATTGGACTGAATAATTGATGTGTTGGCAGCTTGCAGGGACTTCTTTCTAAGGGCAGTAATTGTGCACCCTCCTCCAGAACTGGTCGCCTTTACAACCACCCTGTTGCCGCTCAAACAGCACAGCACGCCCGCACTGGGACAACTCACCTGCCTCCTCCTCAACATGCGATCATTCCTCAAGCACACCATTAAAATCTGGGACATCATAATGTGCCTCACCCGACAATATTCCTCACCGAAACCTGGCTCACATCGCACCTGCTCTCTGCATTGCCTCAGCAACACCTGATGGCTACAAGATAACACACTGGGACAACAAACACTGAGGCGGAATCACCATAATCCACAGAGAGACCACCACCACAGACTATGCCACCCCAATCACGGAACCCCTCAATTTCAAACGTCAAACAGACGAAAAATCTAGTATCAGGGGCACCCTTGCTTACAGACCACCAGGCCTGCGTCTCAGCTTTTGCAACACTATCCTGGACTTCATAGATCAACTCGCCATAGACTCCAAAGACTACATCTTTCCCGGAGACCTTAACTTCCACTGTGAGAATCTCAATGACGCCAACACCACCAACCTCCTTGAAATTATGATCATCCGACTCACCCAGCTAGTCACCAGTCCCACTCACATCTGAGGACAGCAGCTTGACCCTATCTTCAATTTGAGCAACTGAGTCAAGTTCATCCATGTCTCCAAGCTCACTTGGACACATGGCAATCATCCACTTCAGCATCAACAGCCCCCCGCCACCAAGCTTCCCAGTGCCCTCCACAACAGCTGGAAAGTATCAGAGAGCCATTGGCCTGACACCGTCAATACTTCCCACCCGGAAACTGCACCCACCCTGGACCAGGCTGTCCAAAAACGTCAGCACCTGGATGAACCAACTGTGCTGACAGCGTCGTCCCCATCAGACCCAGGAGTTACACAAAACAGACCAGATGACGCAACAAATATCTGAGAGCCACGAAATGCGATGTAGGGAACTAGAAAGGAAATGACAGACTAGTAAAGATACTACAGACAGTGCCACCTTCAAGCCGCTCCCCAATGACTAACACCAGCTATTGAGAGAAAACAAAAAGAATGCCTTTTTCGAAAGCATCCAAGCCAGCTCCAACCACAGCTAAAAACTCATAAGAATCCTCAGAGTTCTCCAACCCCACCACCACCGAAAACAGCACCACAAGAACTTTGTGACAAACTGGCAGACTTATTCCACGACAAGATATCCACTATCTACAAAAACTTTAAACTCCAGTGAGCTTCCTCCGACTTCTTTCCACCATACACCCACAGAAGCCACCTCTGACCAAGTATGTACCAACTGGGACCAGCTCACCCCACAGGGCACCACAGCCATCATGAACTCTGTTCAATCCTGAGCCTGCACCGCAATTCAACCTTGGAAGCAACAGGATCAGCAGCAAGCTCACCACTCTCTTCAACGCCTCTTTCATATCGGTCACTTCCCCAAAAGGATGGAAACACGCAGAAGTAAAATCCCTTCTCAAGAAACCTTCCGCTGACCCCAGCAACCTCAAAAACTATCGCCCATCTCCCTGCTTCCCTTCCAAGCCAAAGTCCTGAAAAAGGTCATCAATCGCCAACTCACGCAAAATCTGGAGAACCACAGTCTTCTCAACACCTCCCAATCCGGATTTCACTCAAACCACAGCACCAAAACTGCCTTGAGTGAGGTCACTGACAACATAAGAACCCTCCTTGATGGAGGAGAAATGACAGCTCAGATCCTCCTCAACCTCTCAGCAGCGTTCAACGCCATATTACACCACAGCCTGATCAAGAGGCTACATCACATTGGAATTCATGGAGACACCCTCAAGTGGATCACCTCCTTTCTTAGAGGAAGAACCCTGGGAGTCCATCTACCACAGTTCACCTCCGAGTCCAAAGACATCATCTGCGGCGTTCCTCAGTGCTCGTCCCTCACACCTACACAACACACCTGGCCAACATCGTCAGAACCCAAAGATTAAACATCATATCCTACACAGACAACACCCAGCTCATCCTCTCACTCTCAGAAGACCCCACCACCATAAGGTTCAACTTCCGCAGATGTATGGCAAGAGTCGCCGACTGGATGAAAAACACCTGCCTGAAACTCAACAAGGAAAATTCGGAAGCTCTGATCTTCACCAGCTACCCATCCCAGTGGAAGGACAGTAGAACTAGGACCCTCACCCACACTGACCGACCATGCAAGAAACCTCAGCATAATACTGGGCAGCAAGCTAACCATGAAATCTCAGATCAACACAGTCCCCTCCACCTACTAAGGAAAATCTTAAAGGGGCTCCCCATCAACACCGGACACACTGTCACAGGCCTTAATTACCGGCCATCTGGACAACGGCAACACATTCTACGCAGGAATCACTACCCACTTCATGAAGAGACTTCAGACCATTAAGAATACAGCGGCCAGACTCATCCTCAACTTCCCCAAATGGACCCACATCACCCCTCACCTCAGGAAACTCCACTGGCTCCCCATACAGAAAAGAGGTCAATTCAAGCTGTTGATCCACACCTACAAAACCCTACACAACCAAGGTCCAGCCTACCTCAACCACTGAATGAACTTCTACCAGCTCTCCAGACACCTGTGATCCGCATCTCTGTCTTTCGCTCACACCCTTCACATTCGCCAAAGCAACAATGGAGCAGGTTCATTTTCCTACCTCACAGCGAAATCCTGGAACTACCTCCCTCTGCACCTTCAAACCTGTATCTCTCTTCTAGAATTCAGGCATACACTCAAGACCTGGCAACTGCATCTTTCTCAGCAACTGAATCCCCTCTCAGGTGGTTAGCCGCGCTTTACAAATCCACTGATTGATTGGAACATTTTATTCTACTTTCTTTTAGTTTATACTTGTATAATTGAAAACTGGACTTGGTGCACAGATGTCAGAGTCAGACAGGCTTCTGAAGTGAAGTTTGACTGATCAGGGATAAATGCTTTCAAAGAGCCTTGGCGGGTTGCTTGGATGGAGAGCTGATGGCAGATATGGTAGCTTCTTTAGATGTTGGATAGAGACAGACGACTATTTTTCCATCTCTTCAGCAGTCTCATCCTCTGTGATGCTGACAGTTTCAGGGTCAAGCATTAGATGCTCTTCAACCTTTTGATCTGGTCAGTAGGTGTTGATTCATCATAAAGTGTGATCCATGATCCATTTAAAGATTCATTGGTCCACACAGAGATAGAAAAGCCAACATTTCCAGTGGATGGCAATGACTAAATTCCTCATTTACATACAGGGGGCATAAGTACCACGCTGTGGTAGGCTACTGGGCCATTCTTTACAGGTCTTCTTTTGAAAAAGAACAGCTTCTAGGCCTTTGGAACTTTGCTTACTCGACAAGAAGGACCAAAGAGCTGAGCTGCAGAGAAGAGGATGACAACAACTGCTTTGGTCCCAGTCCTACCGGCCTTTCTCCTGCTTTGGAATCCCTACAAGGTGAAACCAGCAAGTCCTGCAGCCAGCAGCCTCCAAGAATCCCGGCAAGCACTCCAGATCCAGCTGGAACCTTGACTCATAACCACTCTGCACCCGCCACCCACGGCCCGAGTCCGAGTGGTCCAACACCCCAGTGAGGTCCCCCGGCGATCCTGACCAGCGTTGAATGACCTCCTTGATGCTGCAGTCTCCACCTGAAGGGCCCCCCTGACCATGACCAGACCCAGTAAGAAGAACCAGACATGAAAAGATACCCTTGCATCCGCAGCCCGAGCCGTGGGGTGCGCGATCGGCGTGTCCAGCAACTCTCCAACTTCACCCTCCAGTCGTTGGTTTCCTTCTTCCAGTCTTCTGGCTCCATCCTGCAGTCTTTTTTTTCCTCGACCAACTGCCTCCATAGGAAAGCATTGGCCTCCCGACACCTCCTAAGCAACCTGCACCCAGCCTCCCCTGCACAGTTGGTGGTGTGGACTTGGTGCAGACCTGGGACCCTTTTTGCCCTTACCTTAATCCCAGGAGCTTGCCTCCCAAAAACGTGTGTCATGCCCGTGAGCAGCCACCAACCGAGGTGCCCCTTGGCTAACATTGGCACCCTTGCACTCTGCACCTAGCCACCCTAGTGCTGCTGGTGGTGCACCAACAGTGCTGACCAGAACCTTGATTCTATCCCCAAAATCTCAGTTACACAAAACCATTCACTTACACTGCTTTTTCCTCCACAGGATTGCATTGTGGGTTTGTCTCTGAAAATTGTTTTGTGTTGATCCTGTCTTGTACTGCAACAAAAGTAACGGAGTCTTCAAAAGATTTAACCTGATTGCCAATGTACTACAATGCCCAAACTGTATGATTAGTTTGTTTTCTGCAAAAGTAGAAATTAACTGAAAAGTAACTAAAAAGTAATCTTAAGGAACTATCAGTATTGTGAAGCGCTTACAACCCATTTTCTTGACTGCAAAGTAATTTGTATGCTCCTACGAAACCAGTACACACTGCATCTTGAAAATTGTAATGGTATTGAAAGTATTACTTACCTGCTACTGAGTAAATCTTGGTTCCAGAAATAAAAATAATAACTTTTTATACAAACAATTGGTCTGGATTCAGTATTTCAGTGTGCAACATCATTTCTTGCCTGAGTGTGTACAACAAAAGCTTAACACTGCCCTCTGATAAGCTTGACTGCAACCACACTACCACAAAAGAAAGTAAGGTATTATCTACTTTAGCGTCTGCTATACCGCTGGGGATACACTGGACTCTGTGCACACTATACCTTCCTTTGGTATAGTATATACAGAGCCTGCTTCCTACAGTGGTGATGTAATGTGACTCAGAGTCAAAGAGTAACTGATTATTTCCAGAGTTTAAGTCCATTTTACGAAAGCAACGGGCTTCACTGACACTCTACAATCAAAACGTCGTATAAAATACAATGAAGCAATTAGGCTAGACTAGTATATGGAGAGAAAGAGAGGGAGGAAGAAGAAGCTATATGTTTCATAACAAGAAGCATGGTCACAGGTCCAGGCTAGACTTTTTTTTTAATTAATGGGATGTTGAGGTCTTGGGTAATAGAAATGAAACATATAGGGGGACATTTATCTGACCATGGGGCTGTAACGCTAACATTGAAGCTTCCTAATAATCCAACAAATAAAAGATGGACATTAGATCGAGCTATCTTGACGGTTGAAGAAATAATAGAAAGATTAGGTGTAGAAACGGAGGCCAATTTTTCAACTAATTACGATAGTACTCCCATAGAAAAAATATGGGACTCTTATACAGCTTTCTTGAGAGGCCGTATAACCTCTATTCAAACTGCCAGACAGAAGAAACACAAAATAGAGATAAAAGAAATACAGGGACAGAATTGAGGCATTAGAATACGACCTCATGGTGCAAGAAGATAAAACAGAAGGGAATGTCACTGATAGATTACTATCTCTCAGAATGGATCTGGCAGGGATACTAGATGCAAGGTTGCAAAAGAGGTGAGAGATGAGTAAGATGTCCCATTTTGAATATGGGGAAGGCTCTGGCTAAAGTTATGGGAAAAATGTGCCTGACCCCCGCAGACATCAAAGAAGCTTTCAGAAAACACTTTGAAACAGTCTACAGAGAAGAACTTAATCCACAGGAAAGTACAATAGAATCTTGGCTTCAGCGTTATCCCTCAAAAAAGTCAGTGATGAGGCCTCTAGTAATTGTAAACAAGCCTATCTCCTAGTCTGAGATTAAGAAGGCAACATAATCTGGCAAGAAAGGCAAGGCACTAGGGCCAGACGGTCTCCCGGCCGAGTTATATAAATCTCTAGCTGAAGTTTTAATCTCAGAAATGGATAAATTGTTTTCCCATATTTTTGAAAAAGGTGGGACTATGCCTCCCTCCTGGGGTGAGGCCACGGTGGCCTTGATTTTAAAACCATATAAGCCTGCAAATAAGTGTGACTTGTATAGACCAGTCTCCCTGCTTAACCTTGACTATAAAATCTTTGTTAAGGTTTTAGCAGAGAGGTTGAATGGTATCATGAGTGGTTTGTTACATCAAGACCAAAAGGGTTTTGTTAAATGGAGAGGTATTCAAGATCTAACTTACAATTTGATTGGAGCTATTGACCTTGCAACATTATATAAAATACCATTATCCATTATCACGTTAGACACTACGAAAGCGTTTGATCGAGCCAATTGGGCATATTTAACAAAGGTATTAGTGAAATGCAATTTGGGGGCAAAATTTTCTAAAGTTATTTCAGCAATCTACCAAGCTCCAACAGTTAGAATATTAATAAACGGTAACCTCTCCTCTCCTATACAGGTGCAAAGAGGTACAAGGCAGGTTTGCCCCTTTTGCAGAAAGTATTAGGAGACATGAGGACATACTTCCATTCAGATTTGGTAGCTGGGAAAAAAAGTTTCAATATTGCCGATGATATTATGGTATATACGTCTGATCTCGAAAAAACTATTCCCATTATATATAGCCTAGCCCAACAATTTGGTAATATCTCAGGATATGAGATTAACCAGTCAAAAACAGAGTGTATGATCTTGAATTCTACAGCTTGTTCTCTCCAATTGAAAAGAGAAATTAGATATTTTGGAACACAAATTACTCAGGATATCAGTGATATACCCAACACAAACTTACGTAAAATCGACAAAGAAATTTCCGACTCCCTAAAAAGCTGGGAATATTTAAACTTAACACTAATAGGAAGGGTCAATTTGGTAAAAATTATGCTCTTACCTAAATTCATCTTTATATTCCAAAATATACCATTAGCTTTTAAAGAAGAAAGCTTGAGGAAAATTAAGTAAAAAAATAACTCATTTTTACAGGCTTCTAAAGGTACTAGAATTTTCTGGAAGAAACTTCGGAGAAGAAAGAACAATGGAGGCTTATGTGCGCCTGATATAATCATCTATGCATGGGTTTTCCTAATGAAGGCAGGAAAAATGCTCATGAATGAACCCAATCTTTCAGATATAGGAAAACTGTTCAGGGAAATGTTGCAAGACCCAAAAGGAGCTGAACATGCTTATTTATACAAATTTGGGGATCCTCGCTTCTTCAAGGAAGTCCCACTGAAATCTTTAAAGGACCTAGCAAACACCTGGGGTAAAATCAGAAAGGTTTCAAAAATCAGCTATTACAGCGCTATGGCGGCCATATGGAACACACCTGGCTCACCCGAGTGGACTAAAGATTCATTAGTAACACCCCTAAAATCTGCTGGTGTAAATTGCTGAGCTTTACTCATTCCAGAGGGATGTTTAATATCTTGGGAAGATCTGAAGCTTATGACGGACAATTAGTTATCTCAATTTAAATACTTACAAATAAAAAGTTGGTCTCAAGCTGTTGCCATACCGGTCGGTTTCACAAATGATCTAGAGACTGCTCTGAGGACAAGACAACGGAACAAGAAAGCAGTGGCAAATCTTTATTGGCTCTTGATAGATCTGGCAGATGAGGACTTTACACTTCCAGCACAGCTGTGGGGCGAGTACTTGCCGGACGCCAATACAGAAACATTATGGTAAGTATCCTTTGATTTACGATATTCCACAGTCCAAGCTGCCAATTTCAGGAGAATCATCTCTTCTCTCTTCACAGAGTATATTGGTCTCCTTTAAAACTATCTAAGTTTGCAAAGGGTACTGTTTCATGCTGTCCAAAGTGCTGGAAGGACAAAGCTAACGATGAGCATATGTTTATAAGCTGCTCTATATTACAGCAATTTTGGGATCTCGTACTAAAAGGTATAGGAGGAATATTTGGGTTTGATATACAGGTGAGCATTCTCTAACCTTGTTTGGTATCTTCCTGAATTATGAACTGTTACCCTTGGATATTATTAAGCTGTGGTTCTATCTTATTCTACTAGCTCGTAGAGAAATATCTAAATGTTGGATCAAATGTATCCCCAACCTTCTTAGACTGGGTAAATGCGATTAAATATGTAATGAAATGGATACAGCTACATGAAAAGATAATAGTAGGAAGAGGGCCTTTTGTGCACCATGCATAGCTTGGTTGGACAACCTTTAAACTAAATTGGGGGTATGTATGTCCAATGATTATGCCTCTACATGGAATTATTTCAGCACTCGGGTCAGTTCTTGGGTCTCACAGATAGAAGAACGGAACAGACCAATTTCGAGAGGTTCTGTGTAAAATGCCAACCATCAAGACAGAGCTCTCTTGCTGGTGCCAACAAATAGGGGGAAAGCAGAGGAAACCAATCTAGCTCTGGAAAGATCTAATGGCATATGAGGACAACAAAAAGACGTTGTATATAGGCATTAGGGGATTTCATGCTTGACAGCAGTGATAGAAAGACGCATGTCTACGTAAATATGGACTTCATTAGATTTCTTGGGCTTAGGTGGCATCAAGATAGAGGAGACCCGCAAGTTGCGTACTTCAACCTTTGCAATGCGGTCAGCCTTTCAAAGTCAAACAGTTCTGTTTCCACTTTAGGTCAGGATGCAATATGGTGATGGTGAAGCCCTACACGCAGGACTGTGTGGTCAATATATAATCATGCCATATTGTACACAAGTCATCCTATGACCTTAAACAGTGCTGTTAAGTCACTTAGGATGTTACTCGGTCCACAGGTGTTGACACTGAGCAAACTGGATATGACTGAGCTACTCAGCAGAATAAGAACTAAGCAATGTATAAGATCTAGACTTTATGATAAACAATTTGGTATAATAACGTGGTCTTTGTGAGTAATTAAACCTACAGAGTGGCAAGGGTTCAGAATTCCTATATGTGAAGATGCAAACAGTGATTAGATTAAGGGATGGTAGGTATTTTAGTCTTTGGAACATACCTGCACCAACTGTGCCTATCTGCCGTTAGTTATGTTATGTTATTTGTACGTATAAAGCGCACTGCTAACCTGAGGTGTCCGGGTGCTGAGTACTGGTGACCTGGGAAGCATTGAGTCGTTTAGTGAGAAAAGAACCAATTTTTTAAGCCCTTCCGAAAAGAAATGAGGTCTTGAGCATTTCTAAGATGGAACAGGAGTTCATTCCAAGCCCTGGAGGTGCAGTGGAAAAAGGTTCTACCTCCCCAGTTGGTTTTCCTAAAGATGGAAGTTTGGATTAGTTTAGAGCTGGAGGAACGCAGGGTTCTACTTGGGACGTACCATGTAAGTCTGGTTTTTAAAAACTCGGAGCCAATCCCATTTACCGCCTTGAAGACAACACATGGTGCTTTAAAGCCCGATCTACGAGGGTCTGGGAGCCAGTGCAGTTTCTTAAGTTCTCCCCTGATCGAGGAAAACCAAGGTGTTCCCGTCAACAATCTCGCTGCTGCCTTCTGGACTAATTGCAACTTGTTCATATGTTGTTTCTGAACATTAAGGTAGAGACTGTTGCAATAGTCCAGGCGGGACATAATGAGTGCAGTGACGACCGTCCTTAGGTTGCTCGCCAACAGAAAGAACACATTTTTTTAAATTATTCTAAGGACCATGAAACATAATGACGTCACCTGGTTCACTTGGTCCCCCATGGTAAGTTTGTTATCCATCATGACTCCTAAATTCTTGGCTTTCCTGGAGGGTATAGGGCATGGACCCAGATCCTCTGGCCATCAATCCGGTGTCCAGACCTGGCAATTGTTGCCAAATTTTAGCACCTCAGTTTTCGCTGAGTTGAGTTTTAAACAATTGGATAACATCCAGGTGGAAATGGAGCACATATTGTTAGGTAATAGGAGCCACTGAATAGAAGTGCTGAGATTGAACGGTCCACTAGAATGGAGGAAATCCATTGCAATTCAGAAGCAGAGGGTGATGCCAGACATAAATTACCCATTAAAGTTGTACGGCTTTGTAATGTCTCAAAGTGAGGAACAATGAGATTCCAATCTTCAATGGGTAGGTACAACTTGGACAAAGCAATTCTATGACTATCAGTTCCCGAAATCGAGGAATCCCCTAGTATCCGCTCAAACTGAGTACCACTGAGATAGCAGTGAAGTACAAAAAGGGTAAAAAAAACGATTTTTTATACTGAAATTCTTCCTAACAGGGAAAGGGATAGTATTTTTCCAGAAGCTTTTCAATTGGCCAGGGTCTTATCCAGGTTACCCAGTATTATATCAGGGCATCATCTGTAAATATCCAACCCCCCCCCAGATATCTTATTAGCTGTAGGGACAGTTCAAGTCTCCCAGTATTCAGTTCCACATTTTCACAGGCCCAGAGTCTGTTAAAAGGGAAAATATAAGATTTGGTCTTGACACCAGACACCCTATCTAAGGCCACAAATGCACCCAAGATCACTTTGAGGCAGGTATGCACATCAGAGCTGTATAACACATTGTCAGCGTATAGAGAAAGTGAATCTGTCAGTTTAGATTTAAGCCAGTCTAAACCCCATCTGCTATATGTGGTTGGCAAAAGGTTATATTGCTAAGTGAACAACAACGAGGACAAGAGGCATCATTGTATGGCTCCATGTTGTAATGTAGGGTACGGGGATTGTATAAAGAGGTATAAAGAAGTTTAACTCATATGATGAATTTGCTGCCAAATCCTACAACTCTTGGTACATGAAAAAAGTAGTTCCAGCAAACTGAATCAAATCCCTTTTCCACATTAATACATAATAATACACCATAAGTATTGTGAGAAGTTGGCCTGATATGTAGTGTTTCCAATTCTGGAACCACTTGGTATCAGTCCAAACAAACCCCAAAGATGTCTGGTTGTAAGTCAACCTTGTTAGACAAGCTATCCTAGTGGTAGCATGGACTAAGCAGCCTTAAAGGGTTAACTTAAGAGGTCGTGTTAAGCGAGCTGTTTTACCACATACAATCCTGTAATCAAATGAAAGGACACCACACAAGTATATATCATAAAAATATATGTGTTTATTTCTAAATTAATCCCCAGTACTCTCTATGAGCAAAGGGGCACAAGCGTTAAATCAAAAGCACAGTATAACATACAAAGTTGCACAATTTTGGATGAGGGCCGGTGGCCACTCAAACCATATACTAAAAAAGTGGTATAAGAGATACCAATCGGACAGTGGTTAGGCCTAGGGCCTATAGAATCGCTGGGAGCAGTCAGGACTAGCAATGCTGAAGTCGGGAGTAGCCCACGGAATTCGGGTGCAGCACGGAAAGTGCGGCTTGCACCAATGCAATGTCAATGGTGCGTAAAAGTTACACAAAGTGAGTTTAAAGATACTTCCGCTGAACCTAGAGGAGCAAAACTTAAGACACAGACCCTAGAGGTGTGGACCAGTGTAGGAACACCGGCGTTGCAATGTTACCTCACCCACAGGAAGTGGGTGCACAGGGTCGAAGTGGCGTCGGGTTTTGACACGCAGGCTCTTGGTGCTTGGAGCTGAAGAAGCTGCAGGCGATGGGAAGCAGAAGTGTCCGGTGTGATCCAAGGGTGGATCGAAGTCGAGATGAATCTGAAAGCAGAGGGGACAGAGTCTGGGTCACTCAGCAGTGACCAGGATGGAACCAGGACGGAACCAGGCAATGTCGGGCGCAATCAGATGGTTGTTGAGAGGCTTCTCTCCGCTGTCACGTGGGCTCTGGGGCATCTGCGACGTCCAGGAGCAGGTCACGATCTGTCCCACGCAGGCTCTCGCCGTCAGCAACGTCGGCTTCAAGATTGCAGCAAACAGCACTTGGCAAATGCAATCCACGCGGAACCAGGAGATTGCTTCTCACTCGGACCAGGAGGGTCAGAGTGGGGGCTCCTTTTCACAGGAGCTGGTGCAGATCTGGAGCACTATCTGAAGATGAGTGCGCTACGTGGGTACGTGGGCGCATCCCTGTATGATAGGCACACTTGTAAATGTTCAGGGAGGCCTGACTCAAATATGGGTTCAATCGAAAATAGTTCACTATTGAACTATTTTCGATTGAACCCATATTTGAGTCAGGTAGCGCACTCATCTTCAGATAGTAGCCTAACGCACCTGGACAGTTGCGTTGCCTGTTAGAGCACCTTTAACTTACCTTCACCCTCTCACCAAACCTTTCTCAACTTCCTCATCAACCTCCTGCTGTGCGCCTGTGCCTATTCTTTCAACTTTATAGGCAGATCTGGAGCAACCAGAAAAGCAAGTCGTATTCAAGTTTTCGTCGGCACAAGGGCCACAAGCCAGCTGGCAAGTGACCAGGCCAACGCGTCGAGCCAACACAAACAGAAGGGCCCCACGCAGCACTCGTCGAGTGTGGAGGGGGTAGCTTTGGTGCAAGTGTAGCTCGGGGTGGGGGCTTCTCAAACCCCGGTGTACAGCTTTGAGGGTCACTCGTGGGCTGCACGGTCAGCGTCTCGTGGCCTTTTCAAGATGGCGTGCCCCACGCTTCCGGTCGCCGCCACGGGTCTCAGCTCTGCAGGGACTGTGGATCGGGCTGGGAGAAGGCAGGCAAGCTTAATCTCGTCGATCTCTGTCGCTCGAGTTCCGGCGGGAACTGCAACAAAGCAAGGGTTGAGGGCTGGATGGTGCCTGTATGCACAGGGTGGTCACTCCTTGACCACAAGGGATATTCTTCAGTCTTCTATGTTGAGTAGAATGTCGAAGGGTCCAGAATTCGTTTCTTATGTTTCTTCAGGATGATCTGAGTTGCATTGGCACTGCTCCCACTCTTATTCGAATCTGGTGGGCTGGACATCCTGCTAGGTCCCCCCCTATGGGTGGGACCCAGGAAGGGGGTGGTTACACCCCTTTCCTTTGATCCAGGCCGCGCTGGGACTGGGCTGGGATGCCCCAGAACCGGTTTGGCCGGATTATGCAAGGGGCAGCCTTGTGCTCCCCAGGCAGTGTCTGGTTTCTTTGAAACCTCCCTGCTACAATCCACTATCTCCTGTCTGGGGTGGTTTGACACCGCCCTGCGACAGGAAACCCTTTGTCCAGGCCACCATTTGCTGAGTTTCGGTCAGCAGCAGGAGGCCAGACCCGTGTCTGTGGCAGAGGCATCCATTTTGTGGATCTGAGGCTCATTTTAAATCAACCGCGTTTCAGTAAAGTAACATGTCTTATCCCTCTAGAAGGGTGAAATGCTACCCCCGTCGCCAGAACTGGCGAGGGGGTAGTATTCCAATTCGTATGACACCTTACACGACATGTTTTGATAAAGCCAAACCAAAGTTGCTATATAACCGCGAGGATTATAAGGCGCTTAAGAGTATATGGTATGGCATTATCCCGGATCAGCTTAGGGAGTGGTTCCCGACAGCTGCAGACAGGCTCAGCTCATGCCAGAGCTCCATCTCACATAAAACCACGCACTCTGCCTCCAGGATTGATGAGGCCTTCCATAGGAGTGACTCACAGGTTTAGATGTGTCCAGATATAGGTTTAGATATAGGTATACTATATCTAAGCAAGGGGTGATTACACCCACTTGCCCCAGCTGAGTGATCAGCCAGTTGTGTCAATTTAAGAACCAGTCAGGGGTGGCAAAAGCTATGCTTCAGCCCCTGGTAGGCCTTGGTGACACCTATGCCCTGAGCACCTATAGTGCATGGTACAGGGGCTGACAAGGAGTCCATTTCCAATTGTGGTATGTACCTATAGCACATGTATTACAAATTTAGAGAGAGAACAGCAGGCTGGGGGTCTGATTAGCAGGCCCACAGCCCCAGTAAGTCGAAAACCAGTGAAGCACAAAGCAAAAAATTGGGGTGACCATAGGATAGCAGACCCTACTCTCCTACAAGTATCATTCACAGAACTCTTATCTAAAACAGGGAAAAATCTATGGAGGTTGGTAGCAGTATTACGCTTTGGGATAAGCCTATTCTGGTCCATATGAATTAGCTACAAAACTGCAATTTTACAAAGAACCTTACCTAGGATCTTATAGTCTAAGTTTAGTAAGAACAGAGGGCAGTAGGAAGACATGTCTAACCGGTCTTTGCCTGGCTTTAGTAACAGAATGATGGCTTCCTTAGCGGTGGGTGGAGGCATACTTACATCATATGCTGTCAAATATAATTGGACCGAACAGGATGGCAGTGCTAACTGATAGGCTCTGTAAAACTCTACCAGTGAACTGTCAGGTTTCTTGTCTGTAGCCAAGTGACTTATTGCCACATTAATTTCAAGCAGTGAGAGTGGAGCCTCTAAATCAATGGAATCATCACAATACAATTTAGGGACATCATCTAGCTGTATGGAATTTTCCGACAGCTGTTGGGCCAGCGTCGTATCCATGGTGTATAATATCATAATAAAAGGCGGACTCTGAATTAATGGCGGATTGAGAAGCTCAAATGTGGATTATGGGGAGTCTGATCACTGTTATAGGTGTACGGGAGGCCATAGACTGAGTTAGTTGAGCAAACAATCTACCGGATTAATCTCCCTCTCAGCCTACTAAAGCTATATATTCCTTTGGTCATTCAAACTTAGTCTTGTTGGGGTCTCTTAGGGGGCGATTACGATTAGGCCTGGGCGTAGTGCGCGAAGTCGGGCTACGCGAAGTCGTTCTCGCACAACTCGAGCTTTGCAAGCGTGCGTAGTTGCTTGTCAGACCCGTTCGCAATGCGTTTTTCTAGTTCGGGAGCATGTTGTGTGTGTTCGGGGCGCTGTCTGCATGCTCGGGGGTTCGTAGCTCGCAAACGTACCCATGCGGTTGGCTATGGGCGCGGCCATCTTGTTTTTTCAATTGTCCTGCCTGCTCGCGTTGCCTTATTTCCTGTTCCGGGTAGCGCATAACGTGTTCGCGTTGTGCATGTCATGTTTGGGAACGCTATAAAAAGTGCGTGTTCGCGTGAAATATCACGCAAACTTACCCACGTGGTCGCGATGGGCGTGGCCATCTTGTTTTTCACTCTATGCTATGGTTCTGGGCCTAGTTTTCTATCCACCTTTAATCTTTGCAATCCTTACTTATTTTCACAGTTTTTCTCACTTTTTGTATTTATCATCTCTGTCTCTTTGTCCCTAAGTTTATATTTTGTGATTTATTTCTACTTTAACTGTGTTTTTGTTACTTTTCTACTGTTTTATTTTGCTTCTTTCTTCAAACTCATATTTCTTCCCCCTAACTTTATTTTTTCCTTCTTTTCTTTTCTGCCTCCACCCCAGAACCATGGGCCAGGGCAGCAGTACCGGCTCCAAGGGCAAGGCGCCTGCACCCAAGAGCCGGCTGCTTTGTGGCAGAATGCGCCCTGCAGGGGTGCAGGCCCGACAACTTTTTGAAGAGGTGGAGGTGGCCGCCCTGGTTTTTTTCATCCAGCGCCACCTCCCCTTGACCTTGGTAGCTTGGTACCTTACCCAGGAGCGTCACCGCCGGAGGACGAAGGTGCGCTGGGTAGTGTTTCGCTGTTCGGGGATCTGGCGCACCCACAACCAGCTGGCCCATCGGTGGTCAGACATCCTGGACCGGGAGCAGGACCTGTTGGACCTGCTAGGTGTCGAGGTCGTGGGGCTTGGTGAGTAGCTAGTAATATATAGTAGTATAAGTATTGTCACTGAGTATAATTCTTGGACGAATAACACGATTACTGGTGCGCTTAGTTACATTGCAGGTCAATTCAGTTTAAAAATCTTCTGTGATTGTATGACACAGGTGCTGCTCAGCACTTCTCTTACTTGTTTGTAACTTTGCGCTAGCTTGGACTGATTAATGATGTTAGAGTTTACTTTAGAGAACTGAAGTTAGTTAATGCTATTGCTAGAGTCTAGTCCTTCAATTGTCCTTCTGTGAAATAGTGGTGGATGGATAATAGGTTTACTTAGTATTAGTTCATATTTTTTTACAGTCTGCGTGACGCCTCCTCTGTCATTTATTGCTTCTTACCCCAGTCCTCCATAAAACCTTTTTGTAGTTTGTTTAGTCAGTGGTAGGCTTAGCAATAGCATTTTCAATCAGTAGCAGAACAACATACAACGCAACCAACCAACAATTTGGTTTATGCACAAATTTATGCATGTGTCCTCAATCTCATCTATACATTTTTGATGGCAAAAATAAAATGGAAATGCAGACTTACTGAACAATTGGCCCGTCTGGAATTGGTGGTGTCGGTCAGGTGGTACTTAGGCTTCGTTAGTATTCTAGAATCAGAATGATTATGGAACATTTGATTAGTGTTCATATAATTAGACGGTCCGTGAATCCTGCAAGCCAGTAGTCGTTTTGATTAGATAGGTCAATTTTATTGCAATTGTTGTTTCCTAAAATGTTTGAGCGTTTTTTTTAATGATTTATTTGTTTCACAGCACTCAGTGTTTCTCTCTTTCTTTATTATTTCTTACAAGAAGACGGGATCCGAGTCGGCGGGACAACCACTAGAGGAGCGCTCCTCTACCGAGGATCCTGCTGCTAGCCCCAGTAAGTCCTACAGTGCTTATATTAACAATTATATTTCCCTAACTTTTAACACACCTTTTTTTCCAAACTATTAATTATGCTTCCTAATTCAATTTTTAACAAAAGCTTCTTCGATCTTCATTATCTGTTTTCCAAATTATAGTTATCTCTGCCTTTCAGTTCCTTCAAAGTGCCTCTGCTATGACTCTCTGTACTACTACTATTAGACTGTCTGTAGCTAAGCGTGCCCTGTTGGCCACTCTTTAGTTAAGGTTTTCCTTTGAATAAAGCAGTGATAGAACAATAGTTGTAGCTACTGGGTCCACTCCTGTCCTTTGCGTTGTCCTCTTTAATCTCTAGGCTTTGACAATTCCCACCAACAAAATGCCAACCAGTAGTTTGTCTAGTATTTTTTCTTAGGATAGTAGTACATTATACTACTGTTGTGGGTATTCTGCACAGCCACATACAGAACTATGCACAAGAAAATAGGATGTTGGTGATGGGAGGTTGGACCTTACTCACACCTCAGTCAGAACACACAATTCCCTGACCGACTAGTTATAGTGCCTCATTAGTCATTAGGTTCCGAACCCCCACAAGAAGATACCCAATAATTTTATTATACAACCCAGAACATAACACCCTTTCGCTCACTCACTCGTGTAAGTCCCCAACAGGACACCAAATACCACAGAGTCTATGTGTAAGTTCAAAAGGTTTATTTATTTCAAATAATAACAAGCTTTGTAAGTTGTTCCATGAAATTACATCCAGCTTCAACATGCAAAATAAAGAAGATTAAAACACTAAACATTTGTACAACTAGTCCATGATAGAGATCTGTGTGAATTCTGGGAGACCCTTCACAGTTGAACGTATACTGGTTACATGCATCGTTTGTAAGCTCTGAAAACCTCTGGTTCGTAGAAGGGAATCTTCTGCCTATTATGAGAAAAATGGGGCACGTTAGACAGTATAATACAATTATGCAAGCTTTTTGCAGGCATGTCTAAAAGTGTAACATTATGGCTAAGCAATAGGGACTAACCGAACTCCCTAAAAAAGTGGCTTGTTTTTCAACATCTTCACTTGTATACAACACTCATGTGGCCTCAAAGGCGTCTTACTGCGCAACAAGCTGAAGAGGTAACATGCACAAAAGAGTAGACATGAATGTAAAATGGTTACATGGCTCAGGCTAACTTTCAAAAAAGTAGAGTAGGAGTAGAGATGAGATGACCCTAGGGACCACATAATAATACTACTAATGTCTGTCTACTGACTCTACTGTAGTACGCAATTTGGACTAGTGATGATTTATGTTGTACTTTAACTGTTTTTTCAATCTTCCTTCCTGGTGAAAACAAGTAAAATAGGGGGAGGTGTACAGGCATCTAAAAAGGTGTCATTTTTTTTATAGGTGCACCACCAGTACCAACCACCAGTGCCGGCGGGGCCAGCGACGATGGCAATGCTGCCATTC
The DNA here is from genome assembly GCF_964263255.1 of Lissotriton vulgaris. NCBI lineage: Eukaryota > Metazoa > Chordata > Amphibia > Caudata > Salamandridae > Lissotriton > Lissotriton vulgaris. Next base: position 432,518,089 of record NC_141695.1, on the reverse strand, counting down.
AGGAGGGGGCAGGAGATGCGGCACCTGCAGGAGCACCAGTGGGGGAGAAAGCAGCAGCAGTGGGCGGTGGTAAGTTATATTCATTACTTATTGGCAGTACTAGCTGGAAGGGGAACACTTCACTCACTGTACTGTGAGACTTATTAAGTAAGTATGAACTTGAAGTTGTACTGAACAATATACAACAGTTGAAGAAGACACCCTTTACTTAGCATTACCAATACATTAGCAAAAGCATTACCAGTGTGAGTTGAGTAACCAATGGCCTCTTCTATCAGACTCCAACTCAGCTGTGAAAGCTATGGAGAAGACTAAAAGTCAGATGAGATGACCTTGATGGATGTGTTCATCAAAAAGGGAAAGAGCTAGGGTGGAAGGAGGAAGAACGGGCAAGATGTAATACGACTAGCAGAGAAGGATACTTTGGAAGCAGCATGCAGGTGGCTGATAGGAATCAGATGAATGGGTTGTTGAAGGATGGGTGGAAGGTGAAAGAAGATGCCTGCCTGGGTGGGCGCCACAATATGGGTGGATAGTGGATAGCAAAAATCATCAGCGGTGTTTGTGTTAAAGCCAAAGCCAAGGCCAGGAAGGGAGGAGTGGACGCATGGGTGGTTGTTGGTGAAAGTGAAACCAGCTAAGGTTTGTTAAGCGATACATATAACAAAAGAATGAAAGACATTTACTTTTAATGGATGGATGCCCCTAGATGTATTCATCATAGGTGGAGACTGTCACTGGATGTAGACTAGAGTCTTACTTTGAAGAGAATATAAAAGAAACTGCGCCAGAGTAGCAAAGCAGAGGGTCATATATTTATATAAAAGTAGGATTTCATTTGAGAATACAGTTGATGACTCAGTAGTTTGCAAGCACATCATATATATATCATCAAGCGCCTTCCTCTGATTCCAAGGACCACTTCCTACCTATGTTAATTTTTTTACGATTGTGTCAGCTCAGCCAGCCTGCAAAGGGTGGCCTATCTGTTGGTTACACAATCAAAGAACAAAGTACCTTATGCATTAGCGGTCGGTAGTGGGAGTGCTGGCTGGTGGTGATGTGTGGAGTGGAAAGGGCAGGGTGGGGGGTGGTAAACTATGAATTCTGAATGCAGTGCGCACAACAAAATTTGTTTTATTTATTTATATTTTTACTTACCAGTATTTGTCCGCAATCCACTGTTCCCCTCCCCCCCACCCTGCCCCTCCCCACGTCACCGCCTGCCGGCACTCCCACCTCTGACCGTTACTAGACGGATATGTCTTTCCATATAAGCAAAGTAACAGGCGTCTGCGTATTGACTCGTATGTTGGTCTTGGACGCAAGCTTAGCTGACTGAGCTGACTTGCCGGCTACAGCCTACAACACGGTTATGTAATTTATCTAAACTAGAGATAAGAAAAAGACTGGTGTTCACTGTGTACTGGAGTCCATCCATACTACTAGGGCAAGTATAATGCCGGAAAAAAAAAAAAACAAATGTTAGAGGCCGGGGAAGCAGGAGGATAGATACTTACCACAAATGTTATGTACTGCGCTTGCTAGTGCTACTGTGCCACTATGTGTTGAATTAATTTTGTGTTACTGTTTTGATAAGAGTTTAGGTTACAATTCTGTTTCCTTCTTTATAGATCCTCCTTCCCAAAAACCAACACGGAAGGAATTGGCAGTCAGGGGCCGGCAACGGAAACTGCAGGCCATCTGTGTGGAATACCGCCGGCTGGTGGCTCAGGCCGAGGAGGAGGAGGAAGAGGGGGCGGCAGCAGCTGCTGCCTCTTCCAATACCCCGGGCCCCAGCCAGCCCCCGCCTGCAGTAGTACGGCGCCGCTGTCAGGCAGCCACCCACTGCTGCCATTTTTCAAAATCTGCTGCCCCACCACATGGATGCAAATGTAAGTGCTGTGCATTTCGCCAGAAACTTCTCCTCCGGATGGCACAGCTGGAGGACCAATTAGACGAGCGCGTCAAAATCCTCGTGGACAAACATCTGAAAGCCCGCCGATTGTAGATGGACCCTGTTAATTTGCCCCTTTTTTAGTACTTTTGTTGGTGGGTGGGAATTAGGTGTTGGTGTTTCTTATTTTTTGGACAGTGGTTGGACTTGGACATTGGTTGGGGTTAGGGAAAGGGGTGGGTGAGGTGTGGGATAGTCTATTTTTGTTAGGAAAATAAATGCTGTTTATTTATACTTAGGATGTTAATGTTTTGTGGGGGGGTTACTGTTTCACAAATGTATTCTTCGTCACAAGGTTTCCTTGCAGATGCATGGCAGCAGCCAGCGTTTGATTTAAATAATCTGCCAATTTTGTAACATGCAAACAGATAGATGCGGTACCCCTAACTGAGTTATATTCGTCCTACTAGTACTGCCAGTCGCTCCTCCTAGTCCATAATACCTCCCAGCAAACTTATATTACCTGTGATTGATGAGGATTAAGTTCGGCACAGCAATGGCTGCATGGTTTCCCAATAGAATGGAGAAGATGCCATGTTTGTGGTGATAGTATTAGACACTGGCACTAGCATTTGCAAACAAAACAAAATGAGACAGTCACTTGCCTGAGAGAGACTGTGGGAGTAGTAGAAAAGTACAGTACATAAGAAGACTACCAAACAAACAATATTGCAACTGCTAAATTAAAAGAAAACATGATGGTGGCGGAGACAGCTTAGTACAAAAAGCTAAGAAGTTAAACTGTAGTTGTGTCGAAGGAGTGACTTAACACAATCGTAATTTGTAAACTTTAATGCTGTAAATCTAATCAATGCCGGCAACTAATTATGCTGTATTCGGTGGGTCCCTTTGGAAAATTAACTGGCTTGTACATAGACTGAGCATGGGTGGGCAAGCAGAAGAAGATCCTCGCCCTGCCTCGTTGACATTTAATTAGTGTTGCTTTCACCACATCTGCCCCAGCAAGCGTGTGATCAATTTTTGGTGTACATTTAATGTAGTCACATCACACCTCAATATAAAATCACACAGCCCGGGGGAAGAGGGTTAGGGTTTGATGAATGGATGGGAAGAGGGGCTTGGGGAAATGTTTGACAAAGAAAAAAGTACGCATGGAGACAACAAAAGCAAAACAATATTTGAAGACAACAATGATCCACTATCCAATAAATCTATAAAGGGAGAAAAAGGAAATGCATGCATGATGAAGATAACTTGATGGTTAATGAGAAGTACTTAACTAATACTACACAATTAGACAGTACAGGGAAGTAGTATTATATGAAATTTGCCTGGCCTGTATGCCCTCAGAGAAACCATAATTATCTGCTGTACCGGGCTGAAAGCTAGCAAAGAAAATAAGAAAATAGTTGTAGGGGGCAATTAACAAACAAAGTCACACAGTCGTAAAATGAATGAAGATACAAAAGGAATCAAATTATTTAAAAGACGAATATGTTATCCAGGTCCAAATGTGTAGTTGTATCTCATTATTCATCTTGGTCCTCCCTTCCATGGACACTCTGCACATCATTCTTGGGTGCCACTTGCTGGCTGATGAGGATTGGTAAGGTAAGTATGAGTTGTTGCTCCAAGTATAATAGCATTGGGTAAAAGCCCGGCCTGTAAGTGTTGATGGAAAAACAAAAGGGCTATTGAAAAATAAATGAATTAAAAAAAACATCAATTACGGTGTAGTGCAAAAAGACAAGACTCTTGAGCGAGAAGACTTTCAGACTGAGGTGGCTTGGATACATTGTGTCTACTCTACTATTTACACAGCATTAATCTACAAGAACAGGACAGGAGCCAGCATAGAACAGGCCCACGGCACCGGGCCGTGCCCATGACCCAAACTCCATTTACCTTAATTTTTGACAGAGGCATATACAGCAACCTAGCCTTTTCCAAATCAAGTGACTAAATCAATGCGCCACTGTCAATCATCATACCACTATTCGACTCCACCACTGCACGGACATGTAGCCTAGGTCTGCTGTGGTTCTTGTTAAATGGTTGTGTTTACCTTTTATGCCAGTTAACGCTGTTATTCCAACAATCATCTCAGATCCAACCGACTGACTGCGTGCAAAGATAGTATGGTCATCATCATCATGGTGTGGTACGTGTACGTGTTGTCCAACAGACCAACACCAACTCAGTCTGTAGTGAGTGACTCTGATTAAGTAAGTCCAGACTGCACCGGCAGTAGTATGAGTACAATTGGTTGTTATTAAACAACATGGAAACATTGACTATCATCACTTAAGTCACTTTTACTTTGTTATTATTTTAACTACTAGTATAGTTCGACTACATGCACATTTGCTCAGAGTCAGCAAGCATCCAATGCAATGCATGGCATCATTCATTAATCATATACCTGTCTTGCTCTTCTCTTTGGCTGTCAGATCAGGATTCAGAGCCTTCTGAAAATGATGATGAGTTTACTTTAGTTTTGGATGCCTGCTCAAGTTCTGACAGTGAAGAGTTTTGGATGCCTGCAGACAGTGGTGGTAGCTTTAAGACAGGGATGAGTTTCGGATTGGAAACAAAACAGAAGATGGCTATAGTCACGTAAGTTTAACTTGTTATGGAGGGACTGTTAGAGGCTACATTATTGTACTGTTTTCCATCTCCATCCAATGTCTGGCAAGATGGAAATGTATTTAGGGTGAGTCAGGAAGATGGAGCAGGACTCTGAGGAGTGGAGTGGACAGTTAAATGCACAGACGTGCAACTCCAATAGGTAAATAAAAATAAGAGACGGTGGTGATGGATTTGTTGTGGTTTGATTTGAACCAGAAAGACAGATATACACACAAATAAAGGAAGGGAGAAAGTAACAATTTGAAAGCCTAGTTGTCAGGGAAGGGGAGCTCGTCCTCAAACTCTGGTAGTTCGGACAGAAGTAGGTCATGTAACCCACTACTTATGTCTTCAGAGTCGCTCTCCTCTTCCTGTTGTGATTCACGTATTTTGTAGTCCGGTGGTATGAAGTGCTGATTCATTTTAATCATGGTTAACCTCTCCACGCTTTTGGGCGAGACTGGTCCTTTCCACAGTTACAATGGCACCAGCAGCACTAACAACACGCTCAGAAGAGGCACTTGCGACAGGGCAAGCCAGATACTTTATCGCCAGCCTGCTGAGCAATGGCCATTGGCTTCTTTTCCCATACCAATACGCCAATTGGCTTTGCTCCATGAAGACCTCTGTTGAGTCATCCAGATAGGCCTGGACCATCCGCTCAATGTTCAGGGGTGCTCCGATTTGCTTGGCCTCTTTTGACTTTGCACCAGCAACAGACTTACCCATCCCTTTCTGTAGAAACCAAGCAGCTATTTGTTTTGCTGTGTCGGATGAATCAGATCCTGTTGGTGCTGTTGTTGATGTTATTGGTAGTGTTGGTGACTGCTGGGAAGCAAACGCACTGCCCTCATGCTCTAAACAAGAACTTGACTCTGGATGCCCTGTAGTACTTGCACTGTCCTGGTCTGGCACTGGCAGGCCTCTTATTGAGAGCCGTTCATTTTCTAAATCAGTGGCTTCCTCAGCTATTAAAGTTTTGTACTTGGCAACATCCCCTTCTGAAAAAGGAATTACTGCATTACTGTTCAGAAATAATTTGTTACATGGATCCAAAATTGTGGCAGTAATGTAATGTCGATGTGACACAATCTTATTTTGAATCCTTGTATTGTCAGATAAGCGGACGGCTAAGGCGTTCGCCAAATAACATGCGTCTACTTTGTCTTCCACACCTACGTATGTTTCAGAAACCTCCTTCAGCTGTTGCTCTAGCATGTACAATAATGGGATAGCTTGGCCCATAGTACAGTCCTCCCTGCTGACTGCACGTGTGAAGACCTCAAAAAGAAGTAGCATCTCTGTGAAGCATTTAATAAGGTCCCATTGCAACATCTCAATGGTCATGGCTTTCACAGTAGGATCCCCTAACCTTCTTGTCATGACATAAGCATTAAGTGGTATATACTGCTCAAACAGACAATCAAGCATGTAATAGGTTGAGTTCCAACATGTTGGGACCTCCTGGATGAGTGCTTTGACTGGCATTTTATGCTCACGTTGAATGACCCTTAACTGCTTCCGGGCTTTAAAAGAATGGTTGAAATGTGTGCATATTCTTCTGCAGGTGGTCAGCAAGTTGCTGACTTTGCTTTCATTTTTCAGAAAGTCTTGAACAACAATGTTAATGCAGTGTGTCAAACACGGGACCCTGAAATAGCCACCATCTTTCATGGCCTTAACTACATTACGGCCATTGTCCGTGGCAACAAAACCAATGTTAAGCCCTCTGGGTCGCAGCCATTCAAAGACTTTGCTGTTAAACTCAGCCAAAATTATTGCAGCAGTATGAGATTACTCCATAGCAAACATGGCTACAGTTGCATGTCTACGAGTGTCATTGAAAATCTCAGCAGTGTCAACGCCTGCAGATAGCTTTTCTCTAACACCTGAAAAAGAGATCCAGTGTGCAGTGATGCACATTTAATCAGTGACTTGGCAACTGGTCTACATGTCTGTTGTCAGGTAGATACTATGAACAGCACTCTTATGTAAGTTTTTTCCAAGCAATTCCAGCACGTCGTGATGTAGTGCTGGAACAGCAACTCTGGCAAAATAGTAGCGGCTGGGAACCGTACATTTTGGGCAGATGGTTGTCACAAATTCCAGAAACCCCACCCCTTCAACAAAAGAAAAAGGGAGAAGGTTCAGTGCTAACATTTTAGCCAGCTTCGCATTGTACAAAGGTGCTATTGGGTGGTTGCGCTCGTACTTTCCCTCCTGCCTAGTAAACATGCTAAGAATGGTACGCTGCATGGTATTTCTTTCTGTTTGGCTCGACGCAGCACTTTGCATCGCAGTACTCCTTGGTGTCTCCGGCTGACTCTTACTCTTGTGCCACTGAGATGTTGCTGATGCAGAGGATGTGGGCTGTACCACTGCAGTGCTGGGGACAGGGCTACTTTGTGTACCACTACCAGATAGAATGTCTCCCTCTTCTTCTTCTTCTTCTTCCTGTTCGACCGTGAGTGGGCCTTGTACTCGTTTATCCCCACCATCAATGGTTCCAGTTTTTATGCTGCGAAGATGGTCCTCCCACTTGATTGCGTGGTGTTTTTTCAAATGGGTCATTTGGCTTCCAGTACCATAGTTTGTACCAAGCTTACCAAGACTAACAGAGGAATGACAAATGGAGCATATAGCAATGTTCTCCTCCTTTACGCTAACCGTAAAGAAGTCCCACACTGGGGAGCTTAACTTTTGTCTCCTGCTAGAGGTGCCACTTCCAATGACGGATGAACTGGAGGGTGTGTGTTGAATTTGACTCTGTGGCTGCGTAGTAGTACCACTACCTACTTCTGCTGAGGTGGCGCTTGTGCTGGATGTAGGATGCTGCCGGCCCTTTGCTAATGTAAATATGGAAGCTGGAGGTCGTGTTGGCGTTGCCTGTGTTGGAGGTATGCGTGCTACATCCCTACTAGTCCCAGCCATTCTGGATAGGGTAAAAAGGTTGGTCTCCATGTCCTCGGGCCAGGAGTGATGCTCGTGATGACTAGGTCATCATCATCATCATCATTATCCTGCTGTTCTACTTTGACCTCCATAAGTGTAAGGCTTTCTGGAAACTTCCTTTTCCCTAGCCTGGTCTTGGGATGTGTCTCCCTCTCATGCTCAGGTTGTTGTGGCTCCCAAGTGAGATCTAGATCATCGGAAGAGATGCTTGGCGAAGAACTCAATGGACTAACCCTCCTTTTCCTTGGCGGGGATTTGGAAGACAGTAGATCTCCTGCATGAATGGCTTCCTCTTCTTCTTGCTCTGCATGAAGCTCAATTTCCTGAACTGCCCCTACTTCGGGAGGAACAACAACTACTATTGCGGGCGGTGGTTGCGGTTGTTGTGGTTCACCACTTACCTGCTGTGTTCCCTCATGCAATTATTGTGTACTACTTTGAGATACCAATAAGTTTAGGTCGGGCTCACCATCACTGCTTTCCACATTAGGTTGGCTACCTCTTCCACACTCATCTGCTTGGCCCTGGGTTGGTGGGTTGGGACCACTGATACGGAGGTGTTGCCCCCAGCTTGCCCCCCAGACACCGCTGCTGCAGGCATAATTTTTGGTTTCCCAAAAAAGGTTTTGGGGTCAACACCAGACTTAAGTGTCACTTCCAGGGGCGTGGCTTGAGGCATCAAGATGGCGGTCGCTCTCGAAGAGAGCTCCAGACCCCCTCCGTCATCCGCCTTACATTAGCCCACTAATATCGGCCATCAACATCCCAGAGTCTCAGGGACGGCTCTTGCATCCTGTCTATATCACCTAGCGGGGCCTGCCTGGTGCCCTGCTACCCTCGCTGGCACTCTGCTCCTGGCAACCTTCCTGCCGCAAGATGGCGACCCCGCGCTTTCCGATCCTGTGGCCTGATCTCCTGGCCGGATGCCAAGCTGCCCATTCCTGCCCAGCTTACCTGCGCTCCTCTGAAGGTGGCAGCATGGACTGGAGGCGAGGGGCCGAGCTGTGACCAGGACTCGAGGGGTAACCTCCCACCCCGGTTCCTGTGAAGTTGGCTGATCGGCTCTGTGGCGCATCAGCGGGATTTGCGGAGCGGAGCGACCCCTGAGGCCCCGACGGTGGAGGTGTCCGAAGGGGCTGCTACTGGGTGGGGTGTTTGCTGCGCCGCTTCCGCACCTGCCGGCGGCCGAGAGGACGAGTCTGGATCTGGCCACCTGCGGGGGTGAATTGCGACCTGGCCCACGGTGAGGGGCCCGCCGAGGCGGCTTTGGAGGCGCCTGGAGCCCGAGGACGGCCTACGCTGTGATCAGGAGGAGGTGTGGAGGCGGGGGGTTGCTGTATAGGTCTCCTCTCCCCCCGCACTCATCGGCAGCCGTGTCGGGACCGCCCAGAGACTGTGTCTGCGGTGGGCAGTGGAGCTGTTTGTGGCGGTGCTGGCGGCCGGTCGGGCCGTTACTGACGCCCGGATTTGTTCCGCTCCTTGTGTGGGCTTCATTGCACCCCCGTTGGAGTCCCTCGCTGGTGCGCCCCCCCCCTCTGGCCTGCCCTGGATGTTTGCGCCCTTCGCCATCTTGAGGTGCGGGATGTAGGGAGGCACTGGAAGACCTGCGGCGGGGAGGCTGCCCACGGCATTTTTGAACTTTATTCTGCTTGCGCTGGAGGCCACGGACAACAGGCCCTGCAAGGAAGTGAGCTGCCTTCTTTCTCCATCCGGATGCCGGAGAGGGGGACTGCCTGCCCTGACCTGCGGACAGAAGGGTCCCCTCTTTCCCCCCATTGACTGCATGCTGTGAGACGCGCTGAGATTTGGAGAGGGGCAGATCGGCCGAGGAGTCGGGTGGCGCACGTGGGTGCCTGACTCCCCTCTTCTCGCCTGGGGGCCCGGGGTCTTGTGGTTGTGGCCAGTGGGGGGGCCCTGGGCCTACCGGAGTTGCATTAGGGGCCGACGTCGCCTGGGCGTGGAGTGTTACCCTGGTGGACGATCGCCTCCCTCTATCCGGGGAGTGGGAGAGGGATCGGCCGCCACACCGGGGGGCGGGGTCGCGGCTTAGGCACTGCTGCTTTCCCCCTCCCCGCCCCGGCCGAGCTCCTATACCTGACTCTCTGGGAACATGGGCAGGAACCGCACTTCTCAGGCCCCTGGCCCCTCCACTCAAACTACAATGGACCAATTCCCCAGGCCTGATCGCCACCCGGCGGCTGGGTCTGCGGCGGCACCTGGGCCGGGCGGAGGAGACCTCTCCACTATCCTGCAGGCGATCAGTGCATCGCAGGCGTCGGTGGAGGCCAGGATTGGAGAAGTGCGGGTTGATGTGGCACTGATCCGACAAGACCTCCGTAATGCCACGGCCCGGATTACAGAAGCAGAATCCCGTCTTTCCACGGTGGAGGACGACATGGGCACTCTTAAATCCCAGGTGACCCGCCTGCAGGCACACACCGCGGAGTTACATCGGAAGGCTGAGGATGCAGAAAACAGGGCCCGGAGAAACAACCTGTGTCTCCTGGGTTTTCCGGAGGGAGTGGAGAAGTGACACACTGATACCTTCATCAAGGCATGGGTCCGGTCCTGGATCCCCAAAGATAAACTTTCCCCCTGGTTCGCGGTGGAGCGAGCTCACCGCCCCCTTGCTCCTAAACCCCCTCCTGGAGCTCCCGCTCGCCCCATTATCCTTCGGGTCTTCAACTTCCGGGACAGGGATGCGATTTTGGAGCCCGCCAGGCTGTAAGGTCCTGTGCATTTCCAAAATTCCAAGATCATGGTCTTCCCGATTACTCTAGGGAGGTGCAGACACAACGCCGGTCTATGACGAGGTCAAGCAGAAACTCAGGGCCATGGGTATTTGTTATGGGCTCCTCTTCCCGGCTCGCCTTAAGGTGTTTTTCAAGGACAAAACCTTTTTCTTTGACACCCCACTGGCAACATGGACCTGGCTTACGGAGGAGCGGCCCCTCCTACCTGGTGCGACCCCAGCCCCTGTCCCGAAAACGACTGCCCAACCCGTCCAGGAGGCGCCCAAGGCGCAGCAACACCGAACTGGATCTAGACGACGGGGCACCCGCCTATGGAGGAACTCTCGGTCGCCAGGGACACGGTCCCGGCGCTCCCAGAGTCAGGCCTTGAGCAAGAGGGCCTCCTCCCCTAATATGGTGTCTTCCCTTAACGACATGGGTAGATCCCTTCGATCAGACATTACCCGGAGAAGGGCCATGTCGGACTCAGATCTCTCTGGGAGCCCTGTGATCTGTGGAGCTGGAGGGGAGGAAGGGGTGTGATCAGTGTTCCCAATTGTATGCCTTTGCTCTACCCTTCCAGACCTGTAATGGCAAACCTATCTCCGCCCCCGCGAACGGGGCTCTCCCTTGGCTCTGCTGGACGACTCTGCCAGGGTTTACCTTCACACTGCCATCCTGGATTCGAACCATCTTGTGCTTCTTTTCATCCACTCCATGCTTCTCCATTGTGGGCATGCATCCATATATATGGAGGGGGGTCCGACTCAGCCATGCTCCTGACTGATTGTAGCTAACCTTTTTAAAGTAGCGAATCACTTTTTGTGGTGTAGTTAATAGTTGGGGTTTTGGGCGACAGATGCTTCCACTTCAGAAGTGTAGAGTGGGGGAGGTTGGGGGGGCTGGGTGGGAAGAGGGATCGTTGTCCCTCAACAGTTTGTTTTGTTTAGCCGCCTACAAGCCACTGGTTGTAATTCTTTTCGACACCTATGTTTCTCTGACTGATTCCCAATTGGCATGCAGATCACATCTTCCATCAGTTTGTTATTTTTGGCCGCTTACGGGCCGCCACTGGGGGTCCCTATTGGCAGTTGACTACCCTCATTCCCTGATTTCCATGGTTGACGGGCAGACCACCAGCTTCCATGGCTCCGTTTCTGAGCTCGGGTTTGAGTGGGTGTTCCCCTCCGAGTGGGTAGAGCCCCACGTAGTTCCCCGGCCCTCCACAGTTCCTTCCCTTAGATGACCTCTACCCTCACTAAACCTCTCCACATCCTTTCCTGGAATGTCAATGGTCTCTTGGATCGAATCAAGTGCACAGCTGTCCTCCACGCTGCTCATCGCCACGTGCTGGACATTCTCTTCCTCCAAGAGACGCACCTCCTGGGTACACAATGCAACTTCCTAGCTCGCTATGGATTTGATAGGTTCTGGCACTCTGGTTTTACACGGGCTCCCGGGGGGTAGCCATCTTGCTGAGGAAAGGGCTTACCTTTACCCTGCTTAAAGCTGAGTCTGATGTACAGGGCTGCTATGTGGCCGTCTCGGGAACCATTGAGGAGCGCCCCTTGAGCCTTCTATGCCTTTACACCCCCCCCACTCCTACCCCCAACACCCCGCCATCTTACGCAAGTGATCTCCTCCCTCCCACAGGGTCTTATGGTGGTTGGGGGGACTTTAATGCCGTTCTGCAGCCCCTGCGGGATACGACGGGGACCCCATCCGGAGCCCGTGTCACCTCAACGAAGATCCTCTCAGGCTGGTCCTCGGCCTTAGGTCTCTGTGATGTATGGCGGGTACGGAACTCATGTGGGGAACAGTACACCCACACGCCAGCAGCCCATCATACTCACTCCCGAATCAACCTTTTCCTGACGTCGGCCACGGACTGCCAGATAGTGTCTGGAGCCGCGATACTGCCCAGGGGGATCTCAGATCACTCTCCCATCTCCCTCCGTCTCGGGACCCCTCTGAAGGGCCCACGATTGATTTGGCAGCTTAATGCCTGGTACTTGCAGGACTCGGTGATGGTGAAGTCACTTGACCAGGAGTTGCGTCATTTTTTCCCACTAATATGGGCTCGGTTCCTTCGCCGGGGACGCTGTGGGAGGCGAGCAAGGCTGTTATCCGGGGGGTGGCCAGGGGACTGATCCACGCGAAACGGTTGGAGCTGATGGCCCAGCTTGTTTAGCTGGAATCCCAGGTGGCGCAGCTCGAAGCAGCTCAACTCATTGATGGCACGAGGGACTCCTCCCGTCAACTAACCATGGTGCGTGAGGAGATCCGTCGGGTTTCATTTGAATCTGCCAAGATGCTTTGGCGTTAGTCGGTTGCCCGTATTTATAGGTGGGGTGATAAGAATGGTAAGCTCCTCCATAACCTTGTGGCCTATCCTAAAGCCAACCGTATTATTCCTGAAGTCCGCTCAAACACTGGGGCCTCCAGGTGACATGCTCAGCCATTGCACAAACCTTTGCTGCTTATTACGCGACCCTCTACACCACCCGTCCCCCGGGCGCTTCCCTGGCTGACTTGCTGGATGAGACTGGTACCCAACACATGTGTCTCTCTGGAGACTGCGGAAGCTCTGGACCGCCCTTTCACCCTGGAGGAAATCAAGGACGCTGTCTCACTCTTACATCCCAGAAAAACGCCTGGTACTGACGGGTACCCTCAAGAGTACTACGCGACCTTTCGGGATGTTTTCGCATCCCATTTGGTGGATCTCTTCCGCCATGTGGCAGAGGCAGGTACATTCCCGCCCGAGTCGGATGTCGCATCAGATAGTGGTCATTCCAAAGACGCAGCCGCCCTCCCTGAACTGTGCGGACTACTGCCCGATTTTACTGATCAATGCAGAGATCAAGATCTTCGCCACTGTCTTGACCCAGAGACTCCGACCCCTTCTGCAAGACCGTTTCCACCCCGACCAATGCGGGTTCATGCCTGATAGGGGCACTCGCCATTGTATTCGCGGGCTCCACTTGGCTCTGGCTCACTGTGGTCACCTCACCCCGTACTTGGCACTACTTTTCTTAGACTTTGAGAAAGCCTCGATACGGTGAACTGGGAGTACCTGCAAGATGTGCTGGACAGTATGGGTTTTGGTCCCTCGTTCCGCCATCTGATCAGAGTTTTATACACTAATCCCAGAGCCTGAGTACTCATCAATGGAAAGGTTTCTGGGGCCTTTCCGATCCGAAGGGGTACGCGCCAGGGGTGTCCGCTTTCGCCATTCTTATTTGCACTGGCGATGGAGCCCCTGGCGGCCCTCATCCGGCAGGACCCGCTTATTCGAGGCTTGGCCTGGAACTCAAGCCAGGTAGTTAAGATAGCCCTATATGCGGAGGATGTTCTGCTTTATTTGGCAGACACTGCTAGTTCTGGCCCCAGGTGCCTGGTAGCTCGTCGCTTTTGAGCGGATCTCCGGACTCCGCCTCAATCCAGCGAAGTCAACTTTGGTCCCCCTCCATCCCTCCAGAGACTGCTACGACTGGCAGTCGGACATCCCCCTTAGGAGATAATTGGTCAAATACCTTGGCGTTTGGATAGCTCTTCTGCCAGAACTCGAATGGGCTTTAAACGTTACGCCTTTGGTCGTCCAGATGAAGGCGGATCTCAGGCGGTGGCAGATTCTCCCCCTTAACCCCCTGGGCAGGAGTGCGCTTTGCAAAATGATTGGCCTCCCCCGTTTTCTTTACATAATGCAAAACATTATTATCCACCTGCCGGGTAGTTGGTTTCGCGAGCTTGACAGTGTCCTCACCCGGTTTCTCTGGGGAGGGGGGGAGACCACGCTTATCTCTGGCGCACTGTCGTATTCCCCGCTTTTATTGAGGTATGGGGGTAACCAATCTCCACCTTTACTACCTGGCCACGAAGCACATCGTCGTCCACGATTGGTATGCGGGCGGCTGGTCCGACCCTGCCTACCGCGTGGAACTCAGCATGTCGGACTTTACAGAGATCCAGGTTTTTTTGTATGGTAGCCCAGTCCCATAGGCCCTGTCCTCTGTCACCAGGACGGTGTTTCTGGCCTGTCCTACGGCCCTCCGCCACGTGCGGTGGGACCGGAAACTCACTCGACAAACGCCACTTTGGCACGGGTCCTGGATGCAAGAGGTCTCGTTCTTGCAGGAGTTCCGGCAGTGGGACCTCATAGGAGTCTCAGTGCTCGGAGATGTTTGGGTGGGGGACCACATCCGCTCCTTTGCGGACCTATAGCAGCGTCACGCCCTTCCACACTCCTAACATTATAAATACCCACAACTCAGACACGCCCTTCATACACATGTCTCACCCCCTATCTCCCTTCCAGAGTTCAGCCCGTTGGAAGCTCAGGTGATGATGGGAAAGCTAGCTATGGGAGGAGTGTCTCGTATCTACCGATCCTTGGTGAACAATGGTCCCGCTTCTCTGGACCGACTCAGGGCTCGATGGGAGGGTTGGTTGGGCCCCCTAGAAGAGGCGGACTGGAGGGATGCCCTTATGGCGCCCAAAACCCTGACCACACCCTCCAAGCTACGCCGGGTCCAACTCTATTACCTGCACGCAGCATATCTTACCCCGACACGGCTATTCCCGGCCCGGCTGATACCCTCTCCAGCATGCACATAGTGTGCCTCCGCCCCAGCCGATTTCTATCACATGGTATGATGCTGTCCGGTTTTGGCGCCGTTTTAAAAGGGGGTGGAGCTTGAGCTCACGCAAGCCCTGAGCTGGGAGGTTCCCCATGACCCACTACGTATGTTGCTAGGGGTGTTCGACGGCTTGGATTGCTCGAGGGCAGACAAGCGCCTACTGGGAACAGCTGTGGCAGTGGCCAAGAGAGACATAGCGGCGCATTGGTCCCAGGCTAAGGCGCCTACGATAAAAGGTTGGAGGAGGGGAGTGGACTGGTGCGGGATCCAGGAGGAAGCCATGTTCGACGCCCGGGGGTGCCCAGACTTATTTAGTAAAGTGTGGGGTAAATGGTTTAACATGCTTCCCCCCTGATGATCTGCCTTTGCCTCCTTTTATTTTAGTTTTATTTTATCTTCCTTCATGTACAATTATCTCTAATGTATGGACTGCCATGAGCTACCATGAGAGACAGCTATTCTCCATGTCAATTGTATGTATTGTCATGCTTTTCCCGATGTTTATTGATCTGCAACCAAGGAACTTATATGTTGTTATAAATCCAATAAAACTGATTATCAAAAAAAAAGTGTCACTTCCTTCTTCTGTTCTTCCTTCTTCACAGCAACTTTCTTGGTCTTGGAGGACCTGGTACCTGCTTTCTTTGGGCCCATCTTCTTCAGATGTCAGCAGCAATCAGTTTCACAAGTTGCAGAGATTTCTGGTCAGGTTACACCACACGTCACGTACAACAGCAGGATGTCTGTCTGGCAGTACAACGGGCGATGAATGATCACAGACACCTCCTCCTCAGTCTTTTGTGACTACGCTGAAGAGTGTAAAGAATTCTACAACTTCGCGTTCACTGTGAAGCGCAAAGTTGCCGAAACTTCGCAAACTCCGCGAGCGGAGCGTAGTTTACCGCCCAGGGTTAATTACGATCTTGCCAGGAAAGGCTCCCAACAGGATCCGGATTAAGCGAATCCGATTCGGAGCCTATGTTTCTGACCGAATCGTCCAGATGACGAAGTAGATGCGAGGAAGCCGGCTGGGCTGATCGAATTGGTTCCGAGCGCGATTCAGGCAGTCTGACTCGTTCAGAGCCGATTCATGCAGCGCAATGCGGACGGTTTCCGACTGAGCCAGTACGATGATCTATTCTGACACAGCCGTACCGACTCGGTTTTGCTGAGACTAAACGGCTGTGGGAATCGGACTTTGGGGGCCCTTAGGAGGTCCCCATCACCTGGGGCCCTCTGAATCGGCATGTGGGGTACCCCCATTTCCATGCATGCACAGTGTGGAGGGCACCGCGGAGTGCCCACGGCAGGGTGCACGGTTCTCCCCACCCACCCCTTTTTTCAATGGGAGTCTGTGTTCACATTGGGTACACAGGCTCCCAAGAAATGTAATGGGAGTCCGACCAAACTGAGTCCTTAAATATACAAACACATCATAATCCAAAAATCTAGGTGTCTTGTTTGACACCAAGTGTGCCTTTGAAGCACAAATCATCGCTACAACTTCTGCATGCTTCTCTATTCTGAAAATGTTGAGGAAAATCCTCCCGGTAATACATATGGATTTAAGGAATTCAGTGGTTTCAGTGTTGATCTCCTCATGACTCGACTACTGTAATGCTCTCTTTTCTAGTGCTCCAATGGCGTAGCATCAACAAACTTCAAACGGCCCAGAGCGCAGCTGAAAGATTATTGTTGGGCATCTCTAAATTTGACTCAGTCTCAGCAGCTTTGATCAAGACTCCACTGACTACTGGTGACTAAGAGGATCCAATTTAAATTATTATGTATCGCTCTTAAATCTCTCAAAAACATGGGGCCACTACAGCTGATGACATTTCTTAAGCCTTGCACTCCTGCCAGATCGGCCTAATTGAGAAACAAAATTGCTTCCAGAATCAGCAAGGTGAGATGGGGCGGTAAGAGCTTCACAGCCACAACAGCCAACCTTTGGAATTCCTTGCCTATCACGTTGAAAAATGAGAATAGTCTCTTTAAATTTAGGAAGGGCCTCAAAACTTGGTTGTTTTCGGTTTCATTGTTTTACTTCCTCTGTACTGATTGTAGCAAAGGCAGCGCCTAGACACCCCATGGGTATTTGTCGCGCTCTGCAAATTTCTCATGATCATCATTAATCTGTCAGTCGGTGGGACTCCCTGAGTGCGATTCGTATGGATAGCTTTCCGGAACCAACTCGTCCAGAAGGCTTTCTTAACGAGATCGTAATCAGCCCCAAAGTGTTATCGACATTTATTAGGAAGAGGAGTGTTGCAGAAGGGGAATCAGCAAAGGCAGTTTCTAGTTGCCTCAAATTTGTTTCCAAATACTGTAATTACGTGTGGAATACTCCACAAACCCCCACAGAGGCACTCATGCAGGTGCATTTAATATAAACCCTCAATTATTCCCATTCTATAATCATATCATTAGTGGAGCCTGAGTTCACAACAAAAAAGGCAGTGATTGCCTCAGAAATAGTGTGTTTGTAGACAGTGTCACAAAGGTCTGAAAGCTGAAATCGTCAAGTGTATATGCATGTTTGCTCTATAGCCCACTGTAACATCAACAATAGCATATTATTGTCTGGCACAGTCTCAGCGAGATATTCAACATCAGGTATTGGCATTGTGGCAAAAAATAAATCAATGCACGAGTGTGGAAAATAAGGAGTACAACTCAGTGAAGTGGAACACTGCCCTCCACAGTAACACCACCCCCTCAATTTGACATCCACTTTGTACTGCAGATCTGGGTGCCGGGTAATGGAGGGAGCATATCAAGCCAGCCAACAAATGAGGTATAATGTCTAAAATAGCAATTTTACCTAGATAAGGAGTGTACAGAACCAAAACATGAAGTTAACTGCCATCTACCCTCGCTGAGATACACACATATCTACCTTTAGGGTCAACCTTCTGCACCATTGGGGTAAATGGGATGCCAGGTTTTACCCATAACAAAACACCTCGGACATGAACTGAATGAGTATTACAGAATAGCTGGCTATTCCACCCAAGGTCAATCTTCAAGCTGTCAGATTTAGTCAGGAGGGTTTTTAGAAAAATTGCGAAGTCAGTCTCACGCTGTTAAGAAATGAATGTACTTGGTGTGTCTTGATTGGTTGGCCTAGTCCTCGGACATTCTATGAGGAGAAATGATATCTAATCCTTGGGGAGATAGTCAGGGGCCACCAGGAACTATACGTACTGGATTATCATGTATTGATGACCAGAGCCATGTTTGGATAGCGCGCCAGTAGTGGGGAGTGGAGAGGGATCCTTCTAGATAACAAAATACCTCAACTTTCAATAAAATATGGGCCCTTCGTTGCTGTCAGCATCTTGTGAACTCACATATGAGAATAAAAGGTAAGTAATATCAACAAAAATCAGTTCATCATGAACTCCTCTCAAGGGGCCAATTTTAGAAATACCTCATGCCCGGAATTAATAAACAAGTAGTGCACGTGTGAGGGTATGTGGTACGGTTGACGTGCACTTCCAGGACAGGCACAGACTCCAATCTATGTGCTGAGAGGGGATGACAACAATAGCGCCTGTTACTGCTAGAGATAAGGACAGGGAGCAAATATGTAGCACCAGGGCGAAACAATAATTCATGACAAGCATGTGAGAGCCAGGGGAGGTCTGGAATTAAACAATGCCTGGAGTTCAGCCTTCACTCAGTGTCAATCTAATAAGGAGTGGGCACTGCTAATAGAGGAGCACAGTGTAAGACAAAACATTAAAATTTTGTTTCAGCAGCATAACAGGGTGTATTCCCATACAGTTTCCCTTACAAGCAACCCAGAAGTACCTTCAGAAAGAAGCATTACTTATATAGTCATCTGCTGTCTGTGGAGTATTTCTTGGAAGGTCTTCACGGCTGGTGCCCAATGGAGATTCCTTCAAAAAGGACAAAAGACCTCAGTCAATGAGTTGTAGCCGCTGCTATAGTGGCATCTCTGGACTCCATATCTTGTTGTTTTGTGGGAGCAACAGCGCAATGCTGTGAGTTGGTCAATGACTGTCCTAACATCTTCCATCACTGGTTTCTTTTGTTTTGCTGTCTCCACTTGCTGGGCGAAGAGGGGTGCGCTGGCTGGACGAATTATTGGATCCAATCCCAGGCTGCCTTAAGGGATGTGAAGAACCATGATTTTTGATCTGCGACCTTAGGCGTTGCAAGGAATAGTCGTGCATAATGGATACCCCCTGTCTCTGGGCTTCCTCCTACACCCAGTAAAAGAAGCGCTAAAGTATTGTCAGGAAAAATGACCACCTTCTTATCTTCCACCATAAGAGCCATGAAAGACAGCATCATATAATGAAGTAGTTTAGCAACCACTAGCCTCTGCGGAACCAACGGGGGGTTGAGGAGAGGGAAACAATGCACTAGGTTCTTGTGCACCCTCTTGATTGTTAAAAAAGGGGCTACTCCTAGAGCAGCTGCCACCGTATCTCAAAATAGATCGCCATGTTTTGGCTATCCTATGTCTCGGTAGTCCCATCACTCGCACATTGCTTACAGGTCCTTGAAGGCCAAGTAGCTGGCCGGCTCCAGTATGCCTCTCTCCTAATTGGAAAGGGTCTCAAATAAAAAGGGGGGGGAACTCATAGGTGTTCCACACAAGCTACACAAAAATGTTAGCTTCTCAGAACACAGGCCTCAACCCAACTGGTCATAGCATTGCTGTGGAGCTCTTTTACGGCAATGGAACACAGCTGCTTCACAGGTCCCAACCGTAAGGTATCCTGGAAGTTCTCTGATGCGCAAAGCGCAACTGAAATTCGGGAAAACTCAGATGAAAACCCTCTTGACTGTCTCTCAGGAGACATCTCTCCCAAGATCACCACCAGGATGGCTTCTAGAAAAGTCCCAGATGACGGGCTAAGCACCACATGTACAGTACCATATCTTACCACTTTGTCCTTGTAGAAGTCTTCCAGCTCTCGCAAAGAACATATGGGAGTGACAGCTCAAACCTACTCTGTCACAGAGTTAGTATGCGATTGCAAGAGCCTCTGAGTACAGGGCCGACAGGATTTGCATAGATCTTCATATTTCCGATTGCCGACCACTTATGTGTGTGGGACACCCTTTGGAGTGAGGGGACGAACCACCACAGCAAACGCGGTCAGACCCCTTGTTGGCGTTCTCAGGAACAACATTAGTATTTTCAACTGTTGCCAATGCGTTAAAACATGCAAGACTATATTGCAAGTGCAATATTTAGAACAACCAGCAATCATGCGATAGGGCATTATAATTTGTCAGCGACACAGGGCAAATGACTACCATGACAGCAATCAGAGGCCTGCGTTTTTATGTTTCTTCTTTGATGTCTGAGTATGTTATGTTATGAGCACTTGTGTGATGTGCATCTCACCGGGCAGGGTATCCTGGCGCCTAAAGAAAGGAGGTACCGCCATTGTGTGGATCTGTTGAAAGAGCTACTCTTTTAGCTCCTTGTGAAATTCAAAGACTGAACTATTTCTTTGATGTGCAAGTGGCGGTTGTTCCAGGCTTTAACGGCCAGGAAATTAGAAAGCATAACAGCTGGCTCTAGCTCTTCTGATACAGAGGGTGAGCAGGAGGACAGCAGAGTAGAGGTTTCTGATCAGGGCACAGAATCTAATGTAGCTGTTCAGGTAAGCGGGGCCTGGAATGTGTAGAGCTTTGTACGTGTGTGTGAGGAGCTGGAGGAGGGCACATTTGTAAACTGGATGCCAATTAAGGTCTTTGAGTTGTGTGGAAATGTGAGTGTGGGGTGGGAGTTTTAGAGCGAGTCTGGCAGCAGTATTTTGGATGAACTGGAGTCTTCTGGTGAGGTGTGCGGAGATACCAACATGAAGAGTGTTCCTGTGTTCCATGTTGCTGGAAACCAAGGCCTGTGTAACAGTTTTTAATGTGAAACAATGGTAATATTTTCTGAAGAGGCTGAGGGTGAGAAGCAGGATGCAAACATGTTGATCTGGCAAGTCATTGAGAGATGGTTGTACACTACTATCCTGAGGTTACTGACTGCGTCACAAACGCAGGGGATGCCTGGTTTCACCTTGGAGACTCCCAGGAGGGACTATCTCACAGGGAAAGCCAGGACGGGTTCCCCAGCGGTCTATAGCGCTACGAGGCCTGCGGTGCGGGTAGCAGTGCGCTTTACAAGACACACAATTAATTAATTAATTAATTAATTGGTTCGAAGGGTTAAGTGTTGGCCCCAGTTTGACCAGTCAGAAGGCTAGGTCTACAGCGAGGAGTCCTTATCGAAGAATACCACGTCAGGCTTGTCGGAGTTGAACTTTAGGCAGTTAGGCTTCATCCAAATGACAGTTCAGACATGCAAATAGTGAATTTCATCTGGGTGTTGGAAGTCATCAGTAGTCTGAGACGGAGAGTTTCAGCTGGGTGTCCTCAACATATGAGATGATGCGGATTTTGTGAGCATGGACAATGTTGGCGACTCATGCTGTGCTAACATTGTGGGGCTGAGTGAAGATCCTTGGGGGACTCCGCAGATTCATTTGGCAGTAGCAGAGGTGTACGATGCTGACAGACTGGGTGCGTCCAGTAAGGAAGGAGTTAATCTTCTGGAGGGCGGGTCCTTGTATGCTGGTTTCATGGAAGTGTTAGTTGAGGATGGGATGGGAGACGATGTCAAAGAAAGCTGAGAGGTCAAGCGGAATGTGTGCCACTGTGTCTCCTCTGTCCATGATCAAGCAGATGGCAGCAATGAAGGAAGTCTTGGGTGATTTGGCCTGAATCCAGATTGAGAGAGCTATAGGAGGTAGTTATTGAGGTGGTTGGCCAGTAGGTTTGTTTACACATTTTTACAGGACCATGGCTGGGTAAGGAAGTAAAGAGATTGGTCTGTAGTTAGTCAGAGACTTCGGGTCTGCTGAGGGCTTTTTCAGGGTGGGTAGTATGGCAGAGTATTTCCAGGTGTCTAGAAGGCAGTTGTGGTGAAGGAGTTGTTTAGTGTTGGGATGAATTAGCACCAAAGAGGTCAAGTCCTTTGGTGAAGAAGAAGTTAGGGCATGCAACTGGTCCAGTATAACTTCAGTGCAATATGCACTTGTGGATTATATACACGTTATACCATAATTGCATTATTCTGTGTGCACTGTATTTATCAATTAATTGGTGGCTGTATACATTTTAGTAAGAGCCACACAAGTATTGGAAGTGTCATCACAACTTATATTTTTGTGTTAATTGTAAGTGTTTGGAATTCATTTTAATGCTAAGTTAGTCTAACGTATAACTAGGCCAGAGTAACATGAATTTAATTTTATTAAATGGCTAGCTTACCCGTCGCATGTTGCTGCGATCTAGGAAGAAAGGAAATTTAAGGAAACTTGTTATGATAACATTCAATGTACATTGTGTCATTTTTATTGAAACATATTCATTTTAATATGGAAAACATTTTAAAGTGTTGTTTTAATTCTATTTATTTTTTCGAGTGCTTGTGGATACACGGTATTTTTTGTTTTTCCTTCTGGTGCGTACACGAATAAATCAGAAGGTTTTCCCACGCGTGAGCTGGCTACGTACAGTTGTCCATGTGAGAAGCACGGATTATCCAAATCTAGTCCACACACTTTCAGCGATTGTCCTTGTGCTTTGTTGATGGTCGCACCGTAAACTGTAAACGTTCAGTATTGGAAAGATTATGAGGGCCCTGGGGGGCCGATATTTAACACATTTTTCTTTATTTTCAACGGCGGCAGAATCAAGGACTGTCTGAGTGCAGTCTTTGCGTGGTTTCAGCGGCACAGCCTGAAATGCAACTCAGACAAGTCTGAGCTGCTCTTTTTCGGCTGTGCCCCTGATCCGGGTTGGAAGACATGGTGGCCCCAGGACATGTTCCCCCCAGAGAAACCATCTTCTCAGGTAAAAAATCTTGGAGTGGTGTTTGACGATGATCTTTCTTTCCGTCCACACATTCTGGGATTAGCAGGGAAATGCTTCGGCATCCTTAAGATGCTTAGGAAATTCCTTCCTCTGCTTTCACTGCAGTATCGTAGGAATGTAGTCCAGGCGCTTGTGGGATCCCGCCTGGACTATGCAAATGCGCTTTTTGCAGGCCTACCTAAGTATCTGTTATCCAGACTGCAAATTGTCCAGAATTCGGTGGCCAGAGCCATCTATGGCCTGCCCAGGAGAGCCAGTGCCTCTGCGCTCCTAGCTAGGTTGCACTGGCTGCCAATCTCTGGGAGAATCAGATTTAAACTCCTCACTCTGGCGTTTAAAGCCCTCCATGCGATTGGTCCCAACTATCTGAGGAAGCGTATTGCTTTTTATGTGCCACGGAGGTCGCTGCGGTCAGCGGACCTGGCCAAAATGGAGGTGCCTGTGGTCAAACGTGTCCGGGTGGGAGGTCGATCCTTCCAACACGTGACAGCTTGCTTGTGGAACGAGCTCCCACTTTCTCTTCGGAAAGCGAACAACCTCCTGGCTTTTAGGAAGGAGTTGAAGACTCTGCTCTTTACCAAGTAATCCGCTGTGACTGTAGTGTGTATGCCTTTGGTTTCTTGTTTCTCTGGGCCCCTTTGCTAAAGCGCCGGGACACCCTTTTGGGGTAGCCGTGCGCTCAAAAAGTTCGGCTTAACATTAACATTTTTTTTTGCCAGAAACCTTCGCGGGAGTGTACTCAACAACTTCCCAAAATTTCATGGCGATCGGATGAATGGTGTAGTAATGCATAAAGGACAAACAGACATACTTTCGTTTTTATATATATAGACTTAACAGTGTCTTGTTTTTTCCCTCTTCTGCAAGTGTCTTATCATGTGGCTCTTTATCTTAGATTAGGCTCACTGTTTATTCTATTAGACTAGAAGGCAACTGAAATTTAGTTAGAAGTTGGCCTCTTATATGGACAGACAGTGGGAGAGATTTTCCTAAACCAGGCAGACCGGACTGATGTTTCATCCAAGGTCACTCAGATAATTAAGCGCTAAGAAATTAAGGAGTCTATCTGCTCCCAGTGGACAATGTCTTTGGATTGGTTTATTTGGTGGAAACTGATATGGAGAAGCTGTCTAGAATCTTCTTCTAGTGCTTTGTGTGATCTTTAGAATAATTGTGGAGACCCTGTCCTGACTTCCTGAGACAAGACTTCTTCTAGACTCTGCTTATTTCCCTTGTCCCGTATTTAGCTTCATGCTTGAGCACTCATGCTTTCCTCTCAGAACTTAAACTTGGGTCATCTGATGCTGCCACCATCCTCCTAGAAATTCCCTTTGCCATTTTCAATGTTTTATTTAGAATAGGAAAGTACCTTTATGGAACTTGCTTAGTTGATATTTTGCTTGCTATATGTGATTCTGTTTTTTATCTTTTCCCTTAGAACATACAAATTCAGATTACATGATCATTTAAATATATATGCTCTTAAAGTATTTTTCTTTCAGTATAGCTGACTAATTTAACATGTAACCTGAATTGTTAATAAAACCCTTTAGGTTTAGACACCATCCTCTCTGTCTGTCTTATGCAGCCAAATTGGTTTCACTGTACTTCAAAGGTATTGGTAGTTGGCTCCTTTCTTACACTTCAAGTCAACAATCAAAGGTCCATCTGACCAGTGAGGAATTCTCTTTGATGAATTTTACTAAGAGGCTGAGAGTCAAGAAACCCTGCTCTATCAAATCCAAGGGGGCTCCTGAATGATTGAGCTTATGGCAGTGGTCTCTTTCAAGGTGATGGTGGGCCAGCAGGTCATTGTAATTTATGGGATGTTCGTATCGCCAGGTTGGAGAGCGGGGAGCGTGGATAGGTCCTGAGTATGACTGCTTTTTGGCTCAGCAATCCCAGGAATTACTGTGAGATGCTAAAATTCAACGTTAAACGCAAATTTGCTATGTTGGAAGCAGTGGGGATGTGAAACTTTTCCCAAATTATTCTAAGACGAGCATTAGAATAGATACTTTTTTTGGGCTATTTTGTTTATGCTCCAAGATTTGTAGTCATCAGTGTAGACCACAGTTTCATCCTCAACTGGCGATTACACTTTCTGTACGCACAGGAGAGCCATAGCCTAGCAGATAAATCTACAAAAAACAATTTTAGATAAGTGATGGAGTATTAAAATTGTGACAAATTTCAATAAAAAGCACAGTAGCCGTTATAAATTTTACATGGACGGACAACCTTAAACTTCTAGGCACACTTCACTAGACAAAGGGCTTTGCATACATCAGAGGGTTCTACACCTATTAATAAATTAAAGTAAACCAAATGAAAAAATCAAGGTATGGTAACACCGCAGAACTTAGAATGAGAGGCCAACAGAATGTGCATGGCAACTAAAGATGGACAAATGGAGATACTGCTGTCTGATGGAAAACAATCTTACTACTTTACACATCATGACAGGAAAATTAATGCATGCAAGCTGTGACATCAATCATTATTTTCAACACTGCCACCCCAAGATATAAACCAGAATTATATTAGACATTACAGTTGGAAAAATTACTCTTTTCGGCAATACATTTACCTAAAAATAAGAATATAAAGCAAATCTGATTAACTATTTAAGTTACTCAGAAATGAATGGCATGGGCAAACTGGAGACCGGAAAAACTGCAGACAATGTAGGAAGGCAGCGAATTCAGCACATGGAAAGAGAAAATAAGAATGCTAAATTAACTAACACAGTAGTAGTCAATAATAAATAGCAGCTACTACAAATAGGAGGAGAAAAAAGCAAATGTATTGACAATCGACAATGGATAAATACAGTCCCACCATACAAAACCCTTCTGCTGCTTTCCATATCTTGCCTACAACAGCACCAAAGAAACTGGAAAAATAATTATTCACTGTGAACCCAGCTGCAAATGAGTAATGAAAGATATGGGAAAGCAGCCTTAAAATGGCTGCTTGATGGCAAAAAGCACATGATGAACGAAATATCTAAAGATAAATTAATCCCATATATTAAATATTGAGTTCACGCCAGATGCAGGTGTGTAGATAGAGCAAGGCAATAAATTAGACCAGATGATTGTTGTAACTAGTAAATGGTGACACAGAATTACAAATAAAAGAAAATAATCAAATTAGACCATTAGAACAAAGGCCAAATTGCATGAATAAAATTAAACCTCACCCTTGTGTATGAACAACACATCAGAATATTAGTTTGAGTAGGGCGACTCAGAATGCATCTAAAAATTAACCAATCCCCAGCAGCTCCCACAACCTTAGTAGTTTATATGATAAAAACAGAGCATAATGTCAACTGCAGCCTTGCACCACCTAGCCTGGTGTGCAAGTGTGTGTATTCAGACAAAAACAAAATATTATAATAATCAAGGAGCAGAAATTATTTTTGTCTTTTAGTATATATTTTAATTGTATGTGTTGTAAATTCTTTGTATAGTTATTATTTGTTTTTATTATAGTTTGTAAATTTATTGTTGTGTTTAAATTTAATTTAATTGTTTATTTGTATTTTAAAGTCATAGCGATTTGTGTTTTTTTAATAGGGGTACAGGGTAGGAAGTGTATTAAGTATAATTGATTTATATTAAATATTTAATTCATAATTATTTAAATTGTGTAATTAATGTTTAATGTTTTAATTATGTTAGGTTTTAGGTGCAGCTTTGGGTGTATGTAGCGGTATATGGTAGGAAGTAATAGCATTATAATTAATTAATAATAATTTAAAATGTATTCATATTTAATCAATAAGTATGTAAATTGTTTAATGACTTTTTTTAATTCATATTTTTGGTGTAGGTTGTGTTTTTTGTAGGGTAAAGGTGTGAAGGAAATGAATTATAATTAATAATTATTAATAATCTAATTGATAATTATGTACATTGTGTAATTTAAAAAAATGTCATGTTATATAGGAGGTGTGAGTTGTGTTTGTAGGGGTAAAGGGTGGTAAGTTCATTAAATATAATTAAATTAGTTAATTGTTATTAATTGTTTAATTGATAATTGTGTAAATTATATAATTAAGATTTGTTTTAAATATATAATAGGTGCGTGGTGTTAGGTTTCTAGGTATAAAGGGTGGGAAGTTAATTAAATATAATTATTTTGCTATTTACTAGTATTTAATTGATAATTATGTCAAATTTGTAATTATTATGATTTCAAGATACACTTTCAAAGTGTGTTGTTTACCTTGTGGTGAATAGGGTTGGAAGTAATTTAAGTAATAATAAACATACAAATTGTTATTTATTGTTTAAAAGATGTGTTATATTATGTTTAAATTGTGTTATGCTTTTTAATAGTAAATATTATTTGTTGGTTGTTATAATTGTGAAAATATAGTGTTATGTTTTAATTATGTTTAAAACATTTATCAAAAATTGTAGTAATATGTAATTTGTTTCATTAAAAAAGTATATAAATTAAATTTAAATATTAATATTGGTTGTTATTTAATCTAGCTGTTAAAATATTTTATTTGTTGGAAGTGAACTACTCTCGCTCTACTGTTAGTGGGAACAGTACATTTCCCCCCTCCACAATCCAAAACTTTCCCTACTGTTACTCTGACTGGAGTGGGAATAGTAAATTTGACCCCTCCTGAGTCCAACAATTTCTTTACTGTTGCATAGATTGGGGTGGGAATATTATATGTATTATTCCTACAATGTTAATGTGTTTTGTTTATATTGTTTACATTTATATTATTATGTTTCTGTGTATTTAACATTATATTATTTATTAATGTTTGTAATGTGGTATATATTTTTTTGTAAAATGTAATTTATTTTGTTTACTTTTTTGTGTGTAATTAAACTGTTGTTTTTAGATTTTTTTCCAATGTATTTGTTACAGTTTGTGATTATACACACTTTTTTTAAGATTACAAAAAAATGATAAAATTGTTAAATAAATTATAATTATTTTAATAGCTTTAAATTATATATGTTTCAAAACATATGAGTTTTTTAAAAAGTATAACATGTATATATCATTTAAAATTATTTAACTATATTTAATTTACATTATATTACTTATTAATGTGAATATATTTCATGTTTACTATGATTATCTGTTTATATTAAAAACAATATTTTTGTGTTCCATATTACTGTATAACAATGTTTTCCCATGTTTTTGTTATTTACATTATAAGTATAAGATAACAATATTTTTGTCACGATAATTCTGTCCCCACAAAAATGCCTGTGGAAAACCATCAAGGATGCCCCATGAAATAGAAATTGTGACAGCATGAACCGATTCGGATTGTCACAATTTGTCTCTCCTCCCACCTCCAATTGGCTGACTGTTATCAGATCTCGGCTGCGTTTTCCGCCGATACACGTCAAGCCCTCTCTCTTCGCCTAGCTGCTTTCTTTGTTATTGATTTGCACTGACGTGCCACGCTATCAGACCTTATGCAGCATGTCATTCTATTGTTCTGATGACTCCAGCCTCCTCTATGCTCCAGACCCTTCTTGATGCTTTTCCACAGGCATTTTGGTCACAGGCATAATTGCTTATGTCCTAATGATGATCCTACATCCTCTTAGGGGGTCGAAATGTCGTCGACCGTAGTACCATTACTCAAATTGTTGATATATAATTGTTCATGTGAACATAGGTACTTAATATTATATGTGACATGAACATTATTATGTTTTCATTGTAGTCAAATGGAGGAATGTCTGACCCTAAAAGTTTTTAAACTTCTCGTGTTTATTCTCCCACTCAATTTATGCATTAATTTTAACCAACTAAATGTATTGATGTTCCATTTGGACACCCAACATAGACCTCATTGTACCTCTATGTATCAATGTTTGTGTTATTTTGCAAGTAAGGGACCAATGATCCTTTAAAAATACTTAGGCCCCATTACGATGACGTGCGGACACTAACGGGAAATAGGACCGATCGCTAGAGGTGCGGCGGTCCCACAATGCCAGTTAGGATGCGGCCGCCACACTGGCGGGCGCATTCTTGTCCAGACTCCCATATCCTGTGACTCTAGCCTGGCTGCTCTAATAGAGGTTTATACTAATTTGTTCAAAGGAAGAGATGCACACCTGGTCATCCCAATTTCTTTTTCTCTTAGACATGTTTGTTTCGAACAGCGCGCATTAACCTGCTTTGCGCTTCGTCTCGGTGCGCTGTGTCGAATTAATTTTCACAAGGATTCCCCGTTTCCGATTCCGTCAGGTTGCACAGCCAGTTTGGAAATTGAATCAAATGATTCAATGTTATGTTAGCTTCTCTCTTACTTGTTAATCATTGTTTTAACTATTTCAAATCGTTTCATCTCATTTTATAGTCAATTCATTTTACTCAATGTTTGATAGATGATGAATGTTTCAAAAAAGCTCGGGGGTCCCATAAGGATTCCACATTCCATAATGTTTATTAAAATCGCCCAATGCATTTTGGAAAGTACATTTCCTTCTTTAGGGTCTTCTACAAATATAAAAACGCATTTTAGCTGACATGTATAACTTGGTTAAATACTTCATCACCTTTAAAATCAAACGTCATCCATTTTATAATCATGACTGGTATCCCAAACCATTCAAACAATGATTACTCTCACAGCCAGAAACATTTCCTTCTTCGTTTCATCATTTGTTTAAAGCACTTTGTAACCCAGTAATTCTAACCCAATATGTGCTACACATCGTTGTTCTCTTATAAGCTAATTTGCGCTTACCATGCACTTTTAACATTGCGGACGGAGCTGCACCCAGCAGCACCGTCCGCAATCTTAAAGGCCAGAATGTGGGGGATGGAAACTAAAGTGAGAAAGGAATGAGAAAGAGGAGAAACACAGCTGGGTGAGACAAAAGGTTTGTAAACAGAATCCTGAGACTCCAAAAGGACCTATCAATATCGGTAAGATATTTACTGACACCCGCCTCAAAAAAACAGCCTACAATATAGTAATATAGTTTTCATCTGACAGCTATGGGGCAAGACCAGAAAATTGATTCAAAAGGTCATATATGTTTTGGACGGCCGAGGGGTAGGGCACTTGTCCTGAATAATAATACAATTTCACTTAAATCAGCTATTTTCTCGTGAAACACTGATGATTGTATCATTGCATTGTTTAGGGCACTGAGGTAATCTCACCCTTTTCTGCAGTGGTCTATCTTGGCACAACAGAAGAAATACTACCCATTCACAACTTACTGAAAATGCTGCAGTCAGACTAATCAATAGAAACAAAAATTTTTACTCACAGTACATTTGGAAGAAATCGCTGGAAAAATGTTGGTCCTGTATAAAACCAGCCCCATTGAAAAGGAATCACTTGTTCTGATTACACAGAGCATACTGGACCCCAAAAAGACTGTCTACATTCAAAGGTAAAAATATAAAATCATGCCCTAAGTGCGGAGAGGCAAAAGCTGATGACGTCCACATGTTCCAGAACTGCCCCGCACTCTCTCCCTACTAGCTCGAGATCAGTAAGACACTAACCAATGTAATGGAAACCCACATAACTGTAAATACACCTCTCATTATTTTTGGGATACACAGCAATATTGAATTTGATACGGGTAACCTAAGTAAAAAGCACGAAAGCTTGTTGTTTATGTTGATTTTGCTAGCGCGAAGAGAGATTTGCATCAATTGGGTCAAACCGGCACCGCCTACACATGAAAGTTGGCTAAATTCCATAATAAAAACTAATAAATTAGATAGGAAAGGGAAACATTCCAAGAGAATAAGATTCTGGGAAATTTGGGAACAGCATTACCAGTCAAATTATTAACTCCTTCATATCACCGGAAATTAAAAATCCAATGATTAAAGCGGAGACAATAATTCCAGGCAGTACTGATCACTGCCGAGTAGCCTACCAGGCTAGCTCCTCCCATATACCTCGGAATTATTTACCACGATAAAGGGTGTTAGGAGTAAACTGGAGAGGGAGAGAAATGATGGATTAAAGAGGGAATTGTTATTAGTGGAGGAAGAACTAAGTAATAGACCAGACGAGAGTAGTAATGGAGATGTATTGGATCCTGTTTGTATGAAACTCGCGAAACTGCGAATGGAAGCAGAAGAATATATAGCAGGGAAGGCGGCAAAACAATATCTGGTCAACAGAGAGAACTCCTACGAGATGGGTGAAAGGGTTGGTAAAATGTTAGCCATTAGAGTAAGGCAGAAGGTATCATTCGGAGAGATTAAAGCAATAAAGGACAGCGCAGGAGGAATTGTAACAAATGTGAAACAAATAAGAGAAGTTTTTAGGAATTTCTATGCAAATTTATATAATGAAACCGATGTAAAAGATCCCAATGATATAATGGAATATTTGAATCACTATGAAGGGGTTGAGCTGGATGAAATAGAGAAGCATAGGTTAGATAACCCACTAGACCAAGAGGAAATAAAAGGTGCTTTGAAGAGTTTACCATCTGGAAAAGCGGCAGGGCCAGACAAGATCCCACTAGAATTTTACAAGGTGTTTTGGGAGGAGGTAGGGGAAGATATGGTACGTACTATGACACAAGCACAGAAAGGAGTGTCAATACCAAACTCCTGGTCCGGGGCTGAAATAGTCGTTATTTTAAAGAAAGGAAAGATACCCACCGAACCGGGATCGTATAGACCAATTACGCTCATGAACACTGACACTAAGGTCTATTCAAAAGCGCTGGCAATAAGGTTCGCTAGTGTAATAACACCATTAGTAACTGCTACCCAACACGGATTTATACCTGGACGAGGGACTACGCATCATACACGAAAACTGATAACTCTCATTGATAAAATGGAGGCTAGCGGGGAGCCGTTTTCGGTTTTATTGTTAGACGCTGAAAAAGCATTCGATCGTGTATCCTGGGTATATTTGTGGAGTGTATTGAAAAGAATGGGGTTTGGAAAAGGTTTCCTTTCAGCAATAAAGACCTTGTACAGGGACCCAGTAGCCACGATCAGAATAAATTCGGGAACAACGGAACAAGTAAAAATAAATAGGGGTACTAGACAGGGATGCCCGTGTTCCCCGTTACTATTCGCAGTATATCTAGATCCGCTGATACGTAGATTAGAAGCAAATATGAGTATACCTCCAGTGGCGACACATAGGGGGGACTGTAAGATACTAGCCTACGCCGATGACGTGGCTGTTGTAACACCATTACCTACAGAGGCTATTAGACATGTGGAGTTGGAGGCTAAAGAATTTGGGAAAGTGTCAGGATACTCTCTGAACACTGGAAAAACACAAATTATAAAAAATAACAAGGCTACATGTGAGGATCCACGGGTGGTACAAACAGGAACGTATCTGGGTATAACTATAACTACAGAATTAGGAAAGCTAGTAGAGTTAAACATAGACCCCATCATACATAAAGTGGGGAAAGAGCTAGATAGATTTAATAACCTACATCTTACACTGGTTGGCAGAGTAAATATCATTAAAATGTTAATACTGCCGAAATTTCTATATTTGTTTAGGACAATTCCGCTGTGGTTTGATAACCTTTGGTTTAAAAAAACTGAACGAATGATTAATAGATTCATCTGGTCTAAAGGCAAAACTAGGAGAGCGGCAAGGTTTATGGCACTTCCACGGGACAGAGGAGGATGGGCTTTACCGGACCTAAAATTCTACTATTGGGCTGCAGCATTACAATACATGACAGGGTTAATAGGTGGCGCAGAAGCAGAAGGAGAAGATGACTTGGGTTCATTAGCTATATATGGTATACTGATGGGAGAAGAAGTTAAAAATATATTTTTGAAACATTTTGACACTGCTTATTTTAAAAGAACACGATTTAAGACCATTCTGGGCGCACATATTATTTGGAAGGGGTTTGTGAAGAAATTTGGACTGGGGAAATTTAATAGTTACACGAGGATAAGAGAGAATACACTATTTCCTGAAGATATATTTTCTGACTCAGTGTATACAGAGTGGTATCGAAAAGGGATAATAAAAGTGGGGGATCTGATGGCCCCACAGGGGATGAAACAATTTACAAACTTACAGGCGGAGTATGCTTTGTCGACAAGACACTTTTTTAAATATTTACAAGTAAGAAGTTTCCTTCAAAATAAAAGGGGGGGAGGGAGAGGATTTGAGAAAAATTGTATACTGGAGGTAATACATAATGGTGCAGACTGTACAATCAGAAGGTTCTACGCAGAGCTACTCGAATCTAAAACAGATGATATGGTTAAATGGGGGCAAAGTTGGTCGGCGAAGCTGGACATAGAGCAGGAGTGTTTTAATATATCAGTAGAACTAGGAAAGAATATTTTGTGCTCTGCGTCGCTGCAGGCTCAGCATTATAAAACGATTTTTCGGTTATATTACACTCCAGCAAAACTTGCACAATGGGGAGCGACTACTGGCATAAATTGTCCTAGATGCGGAAGCTTAGAGGCAGATGATGTTCATATTTTTGCAACTTGCCCATGTCTTGCTACAATTTTGAAAGAGATAGAAACATTCTTCCAAAGGGCATTGAAATTATCTATCAATTTAACACCTGCAATTATTTTGTTGGGGGTAGACTCGGATAATGAATATGAAGAGGGCAACTACTTCATTTTTGTTGGCATGGCAGTCTTTAGATTATGTATTGCCTCAGCCTGGCTAGAACAATCTCCACCAGTATTCCAACAATGGTTAGCCAAGCTCCTAAGTATATATAATCTTGAAAAAGCAATATATTCTAGAAGAGGAAAGAATGCAAGGAAATTAGGATTGAAAATATGGGAGCCAATAACGAATTGGAAGGAAGAAGTATAAAATGTATATAAAGTGTATATAACATGTATATAATGTATAAAATGATAAAGGGATACAAGGGAGGGGCATTGGTAATAATACGTAATACAGTGATTTATAACTTGTTTATAAGTAAATATGTAAGTTCAAATGGATTGGGTGATTTTGAGCTCAGTATGGATTGTGTGAATATTAAGATATGAAGGAGGAATTTTCAGGTGTAATATAAGATATAATGTGTCTTATGATGTGTATACTTTAAGTTTATATATTTGTTTTCTCTTACTCCCATGGTGGAAGCATTGTTGAGTTAATGTTGGAATCTGTTCCTCACCCCCTCTCTGATCCAGAGGGGGAAAAGTAATTGTAAAAACTTGTTAATAAAGAGATTTAAAAAAAAAAAAAAAAAAAAAAGGAGTAAACTGATTGGTTATATAACAATACTCCCCAAGGACAACGGAGAACAACTGGGCAGTGAAAGTTCCGAACGAAAAACCATCAGACTCCCAAAGCCTCCTTATCTAGACATCCGCAAGATGAGGATAAAAAAAAGAAAAAGAAAAAAAAAAAAGAAAGAAACAAAAATTTTTACATGTATTTCCCAAACTATCAACCTTACTGGACCGCTGATTTATCTTTAATGTCTTACAATCTTCATTACGTAATCCAAGCTTCTGCCCCTTCTT
Source organism: Lissotriton vulgaris (assembly GCF_964263255.1). Lineage (NCBI taxonomy): Eukaryota > Metazoa > Chordata > Amphibia > Caudata > Salamandridae > Lissotriton > Lissotriton vulgaris. The sequence goes on along the minus strand of NC_141695.1, from coordinate 432,483,812 downwards.
TTTTAGCTGCAAAGTTCAAGTGCCATTCCCCTGTATCAAACTTAAAAATCATCCAACCAATTTTTTCTTCATATTTCTTATTTGTGTAAAGTAAGGTCAGGAGATTGAGCTTTCTCTATATCAGTGACAAGACTCTGGAATTCCATTTCTCTTCAAATAAGCTCCCAATCAACGCTGCTCACTTTCTGGAAACTAGTAAAATCCGGGGTCCTCACAATATTGTGTAGTTCTATGGTGAAAGTGTTGTGTGATTGTTACTTTAAAGCCAAGAACCTTTGGCAGCAGTGTGTGCTCAAATAACCAGCAACAATATTGTCCTTAGCATTTGCATTTAGCGGACATTTGTTTCATTGTTGGAAGGCAAAATGTGAGGGATTGGGTCTGACACTTTCAAGCACCTAGTACAAAGAACTGGGTGTCCCGTCATGGATGTCACAGGAAGGGATGCAGACTGTGAGGGCTATTTGTGTCACAAAAAGTAACAAAAACAAACCACCTTTATTTGGTTTCCATACAGTGCCCCTTAATGAAGTTCTTTGCCTATGATAACTGAGACGCTGGCCTGGTATATGATGTCCACTAATGTAAGTGGGCACCTTGCACCAGTCCAGACAACCCTTATGGTGATTTAAGAGGTTTTAGACAACGTTAGAAAGCTCTCTAAGTGGTAGCTCTGAAGAGCAGCCTTCAGTCTCTTCAGCGGCGTGGGTTCGATTCCCACAGCTGCCACCAATGTGATAAGCTGGCCTTGTATATGATGTCCACTAATGTAACTGGGCACATTGCACAAGTTCAGACAATCCTTATGGTGATTTAAGATGTTTTAGAGAACCTTAGAGAGCACTTTAAGTGGTAGCTGTGGAGAGCAGCCTTCAGGCTTAGTGCAGGAGGAGTGTAAAGCACCAGAATGCAATACTATACAATAGATTAAGGGAAAAAGAGCCACACCAAGGGCCTCATTAATATGACGGGCGGATTGCCCCCGCCAGGCCGGCGGGGGCAATCCGCCCGCCATCCCTGTAGAAAAGACACCCCGCCATATTATTATGCCCGGGGGGTCCGCGGCCGACTGAAAGACCGTCCGCTGCTTTTCCGCATGGTTGACATGCTGACCGGGCGGAAAAGGGTTCAATGTGGTGGCGTTGTCTTTCAGACACCGCCAGCCATATTAGATTGTGCCTTTGTGAATGCCTTTAGGTGGCGGCATTGCCGCCATGGAAAGGCATGCGGAGTCTGCTTGGGGGGCCCGTTACGGGCCCCCATGGACTCCGGGGGGGTGCACATGGGGGGTACGAAGCAAGGCGCTTCACGGGATACGGAGCAGGGAGGCCGATTTTCATTATTGCGAAACAAGGACAGGACCGGGAGGGCACCCCCCAGGCTCCACATTTTCCTTTCGCCGTACTGGTGACCCAATTGAGAAAGGTTTCCGAGTTGCAGCGATTGGCCAGTTACAAGGATTTATTAGACACATCCCCCCCTTCGAATAAACATACGGTGGCTCCACCTGACAGCGCATCATCCTTTAAGAACTTAATCCATAAAAATGTTAAAGGTTTCTCAAATGCTCCTGAATTCAAATATAAAGGGCATTGAATACGGAAGAGAATTAATTTATCCCACTCTCCCAAAAGACTGCCGAGACCGGAAGGACCAGCTTATTTTATAGTTAAAAAAAAAAATCCCTGAAAATTGATGAACCACCCAACAGAGTTTTTTCTTCACGAAAAAATACCTACACATAAAAGAATCAGTCCTGAGGAAGGTGTACCACAAAACAAGCCGAAACGCCGCGTCGACTACTTTAAGATTCTTTGTTTTAATTAAAATAGTTGTATATGTTTTTTATAAATTGTTATGATAATGAATTTTTTCATGTGTTTTTAATTGCCGTATGAACTTTTGTATACTTAATAAGAGAATAAAATTGTATATATTTTTTACCATATTACGTTTTGTCATGAGCCTCAATAGCTAAAAATGTCAGTAGTGCTAAAACCTCATACGCATGCTTTATGTTCTGTGCACTGATTTAATTTAAAGAAGTTTATGTTGTTGCCAGTACCACGCACTGACTTTTTGTAACTTTGCCTCTCCCGCTGCAAGACAGCCTGTCTGTGACACACACCACTATTTACACTACACATATAGGATAACCTTAGAGTATCCACCTAAGTAGAACGCTTTTGTCTTTTCCTAGGCACCATGGGGTGCCTGCCACATGGTGCTGGTATATGTATGGGCTTTAACAACAGTTTTACCTCTGACACCATAAATCACACAACATTTTTCAAACACAGATGTCCCTTTTATTGACTCCGTGGTTGTGCTTATTAATTCTATTTCTTTAACAAAACTTTCTTGACAATTAGGTATCCCTACATCTAATACACAATAATCTCAGCAATATTTTGGGTCACAATTATGCACAACACATATACAAAACAAACTTTGCTAAACAACAAAAGACCAATATTGACAAATGAATACAAATATTAGGTTTTGATTCCCTCCTGCCATTAATACTCTCATGTCTAGGGAGTCACCTAAATCGATATGTGTTCCCCGAATTTCTTTAAAGTCCTACTATTGTCCTGCCTGAACCAAACTTATTCCTTCTAGGAACTTTCTGTATTTGGGGTCCTATTAGGGGTCTGAGATTGTTATAGGACTTGCTAGAGTGAGCCCAGACAATCTGGCTCTACTCTCTGAATCAAACAGTGTCCCTTTTGTGTTTTTGTTCAACTCTGGTCCGCTAAAAATGATGCCAACGCATTTTGACCTTGTAGATTCTGGACCATCACTTTATATAAAGGTCTTCATCAGGACGAGGTAAATATGAGGTAGGACATTGTTCAATCTGTGTAGAGAATAATAAAATAACTATTTTTAGTGTTTGGACTTTTAAAATGACTAGGATGTGCAAGTTGGTTCATTCACATCTTACGTATCAACTTTAGTGGCAAAATACTCTTGATGGAGATTTGCTGCCTTTATCAAAGAATAGAAGGACAAATAAGATGTCTTGATGTTCACTATAATTGTCTGAACTAATAGCAGGTTTCTTTGTCATAGACCTACCAGTATAGCTCGTGGGATCTCACTATGGGTCGTCTGTTTTTTTTCTCTTTGTAGTGTATCCAGGCTTGTGTAAAGTTCGTGCAACTGGTGGAGAAAAAGACTCTGAATTACCTCTTTAGTTGAGGAAAAATGTACAGCTTCGGCATATCTTATTTATCTATATTGTATGAGTTGTCATAAAAAGCCATCTTAAGTCCAGCATGGCAGGATGTGATATCGCATACATGCACTGGCCATGCTTTCTTATGGAGGGAGATAATGTGCGGTTTCAATACGAAGCGTGGGGTCACTCTCTAGATTTAATCACTTGTGGCTCTCTCGTGGGTGTGCTCATGCAGCAAGTGTCTGTTAGTTAATCGTGCCTTGGTTTATGAAATTAATCGTCAAAAGCTCGACCGGAGCTAAATACCTGATTAACGCGGCACGTTTCACTGTCTCAAAAGGAGCCCCTCGTTTCAAACGCTCCTGTCTCTCTGCCTCCCGGCGTTTGCGGCTCTGCCCGCGGTCTCTGTTGACAGGGCGTGTGACGTCTTCACTACGCGCAGCGTTTTCATGACGACGCTTCCTTTGCTTTTGGCGTAGTCCTCCTATTTGCGCATGAGTGTTGTGACAAAATTCTTTGTAGTTTCACTTCTTATGTCTGCATTTCCATGGTGGCGCTTCCTGCATCTTGTTGTTTACTCTTGCCTTTCGCACATGCGTATTACGCCCATGTTCGTGGCGTTTTAACTTCAGTTGTACTCCCATTTATTAAACGTTCTCCTCTTGGGTTAGATGTTTTAATTCTCTTATCCTGCTCTATTATTCTTTAGTGGTATTCTAATGGATGAAACAGTGAAGATCCAGTTATACGTGTGTTTCTTGAATGAGAAGAGGGACAGATGTACACACATGCGGTCTGTTTTATCATTTTCCCAGGTTCGTCGGTATGGTCTAGTTTACCATTTTCGCAGCTCTTTGGTATGATTAATCAGGATGGTGAGATTATCCACAGTTAGTATTTCCGACATTTAATTCAGGCCATTATCAGTTGTGCCCAAAAACAGTATGGTCTTGGCTTCTATTTTAGATAAAAGGTTCTCAGTGTCGCTTCCTATTATCTTTCTCAGAACAGTCCATTTCATTTCATTTGGACTGTGGCTTTTTTCAATGCAATGTGAAACTAGAGGGGCATTTGGTGTTTTACATTTAATTTGTGAAAGGTGTTGTGTGATCCGATTTCTTATTGGTTGACTTGTTTTTCCGATATATGCTTTTGCGCAGGGGCAAATAATGCAATAGACCAAGTTATGGGTATTACAATTAGTGAATTTGTCATGTTTTATGAACTTTTTCCCATAAACAAATGTATTGCATTCAATCGTACTGTCGCACGAAGCGCAATTTCCACACTTCCTGTGCTCTTTGATCGGTGGAAGGGATAGCATTGTTCGTAGTGAGGTTTCCTGTTTTCTTATTTTTGTGTTGGCCCGTACTAGTCTATCTCTATTTTTCTTTAAGGCAAAGACTGGAACTTTCCTGAACGGTTCCAAACTTTTGATTGTATTCCAGTTTTTTCTTAAAATCTTTTGAAACTCGTTGGTAATTCCTGAAAAAGTTGTTACGCATACAAGGGGAGTATTCTCGGTCTTGGGTCTTGGTGTCAGCAAGGAATCCCGTGGGAGTATACCAGGCTCTTTTCATCGCCTTTTTCAGCAGCTTATTCGGATAGTTCCTTTCTAGTAGTTTCTTTAGAAGTGCCCCCGCATTCTCAAAGTAGTCTGCTTTTTGGTGCAATTGCGCCGAATTCTTAGGGACTGGCTTAAAAGGAGATTTTCCCGTAAATTTCATTGATGAAAGCTTTCAAAGTGAAGGAATGTGTTCCTGCCCGTTTTTTTGTTGTACAGTGTGGTGTATAGGTCCCCTTCTTCGTGTCTAATCATCAAATCTAGGAAGTTTATCTCCTGTTTGCTGTTGTTAATGGTAAACTGGATGTCCGGGTTCCTATTATTCAGCCACTCTGCAAAGGTTTGAAGATGGTCACGAGGGAGCATATTGGATTTTTCTAATAGAGATTGATTATCTCTCAATATCCGGACAATGTCCGAGTATGCAAAACTTATGTTAGGCTTTCCAACATCGAAACATACTTGACTCCAATAATTTATGCACCAGCACCCCTTACGTACCAACAATTTTACAGACAAACACTTTATGAACTAGTTGTAAATGTCCGAATCAAAGACTCTCAGTATTAGAGAAGAAGACATTGAGGAACTTCTCCGACGTCCATCCACACTTAACCCGGGGAATACTACTATCAACCAGGCTCAACAACAGATGTGGAAAAAATAACTAGACTCAAAAAGAAACAAATAACAGCCCTCCACAGAGAAGTGCTAATAGAACACCTTTGAGCAGGCACTATACCAGTTGGCCTTCAAGTAAAAAACGTACCAGTAATATTCATTGACCAGCCAGAATATTTAGATGGTTACAGTCATATTGGAACTAAATGTTCAAGGGACTGGATGTTCCACTCAATTTAAACAGCTGAACGACACAGTCTCAAAGACCTGGAACTCATTAAAGAACTGGAAGAGGCCCTCCTGAAAAACTCAGCTATAGAAAACGCCCAAGCAATACTGGTTAAAATTGAAAAAGAAAACGAAACATTCAAGAAAAACACCGAAGACACTAAATGATCCAAACTACATAAAGATATCATAAGCTTCTCCGAGAAAATAACGTATCCGTATCTTAACAAAGAATATTAAAACAACCACAAAACACCGGAGCATTATGAACTTACGGTGGACAAAGTAGACAACAGTTTCTAACGTTCTCTGACGCGTCATCCCTTTCAGATAGTTCCAGCGACACAGAGCCATCAACTAGTACAAGAAATAACCCTCCAAGACAATTCTTCCAGCCTGCTCCTTTTTTAGACAGAGGAAACAGACGGCCGAGGGGTCGAGCAAGAGCAAACAGATGGTACAACCCTCAGTCAAATCAATATCAAGGGGAAATAACTACGAGACAGAACGTCTACCGGTGGTAAATGAAGACAAAAGTCCGATCTACAACCTTTCAAACCACAATCTTTCTCGAGATGAAATGAATGTGCTTCAAAAGGGGCTTTCTTTTATACCAACTGTTAAATCAGAATTGGGACGAACAAAATGAGATTAAAAATCTTTTTCAAAGACAATCAAGATCAAGCACCAAGGAGCTATTCAGGATTAAAAAATCCTTCAACGTTTTTTCCCAATACAACCAACATGCCCATAGAACTATTGAGATCAGAGCAACCTGGAAAATAAGAACATTTATACCAAGTCGACCCTTCCCAAAAATGAAAAACTGGCACTGGACCGACTGACGAAAAAGGATCAACTTATTATCAAGCCCGCGGATAAAGGAGGAGGGATCGTGATACTCCGAGAAGCAGAAGTAACACGCCAACTAGCAGATGAGAGTTACTCCAGGAGAACTGAAGAAGATTTGAATAACAAAATATAAAATCCAAATTAGAATCTTTGATCAACATCGGGGAAAAAGAAGGATGACTTTCCAAGAAAGAGGCAGAATATCTGCTAAACAAAAATCCCAGGACCCCATTAATTTATGTCTTGCCAAAGATTAATAAAGACCACACAAAAAACCCGGAAGACCCATAATCTCCGGAGTAAACACATTGTTAGAACGTCCACCTAAATACATTGACACGTTCCTGAAACCACTTGTTAAAGGCACAACTAGCTACATAAGGGATACCATGCAGGACATTGTTCTCCTGGAAGACCAACCCTTTGAAGAAGAGCATTAAATCCTCGTGACCCTCGATATTGTGAGTCTGTACTCCAATATACCTCAAGAAGCAGGATTGGAAGCATTAAACATCTTTCTAGACAAAAGGGACCGTCCCCACAATGTCCCTACTGATTTCCTCCTACATCTAGCTGAGATATGTCTGAAATACAATTTTTTCTATTTTGATGACCAACAATTTTTACAGTACAAAAGGGGGTGGTGATGGACGGAGCATCTGAATCAATCAAACACTCACACCCAGTCAAAAGATCTGGGTTTAATCCATCACCGATCTTTAGCCCACTCTGCCACCCCAGTTCAGACATGGCTATATGCAAATCAGTCAGACCCTGTGCCTCATGGGAACAGTCCAGCCCGAACTGCCAAGCCATGTCTTCCCTGGACCGGAAACAAGCTTCCGAGGACCGGTTTCTGGCATTCCGGCCGTCTTCAGCCCGGCTTGCTTGAATCCAGTGACAAAGTGAGCAAGGGACTCGCGTCTGAGCATACCCTGCCACACTTATCTCTGTAACAATCTCTGACCCCTAATAGGACCCCAAATACAGAAAGTGCCTAGAAGGAATAAGTTTGGTTCAGGCAGGACAATAATAGGACTTTAAAGACACTTTGGGAACACATATCGATTTAGGTGACTCCCCAGACATGAGCGTAGTAATGCCAGGAGGGAATCAAAACATAATATGTGTATAAATATGTTAATACTGGTCTTTTGTTGTTTAGCAAAGTTTATGTTTTGTTTATGTGTTGTGCATAATTGTGACACGAAATATTGCTGAGATTATTATGTATTAGATGTAGGGATACTTAATTGTCAAGAAAGTTTTGTTAAAGAAAAAGTAAGAAGCACAACCACAGAGTCAATAAAAGGGACATCTGTGTTTGAAAAATTTGTGTGATTTATGGTGTCAGAGGTAAAACTGTTGTTAAAGCCTTTTGATCTTTGATTCTGGCCTCTGCCTACCTTAATGGAATCATCCCCCTTAACTTGATATCTGGGATATGTAGGGGGGCACCAGAGGTGCCCCCCAAGTCCCATGTCTGAGGGCCAAGGGGCTAAAGTGGTCCTGCCACGGGCCCCCAATGTTCCTTTGCGCCTGTCTTTTAATGGTGGGTAAACCACCATGAAACGGCCGGCAGGGAGGGACATCATAATCCCTACGGCGATGCCTGGCAGGCACCACCACCAGGGCCGGACTGAGAACCATAACCGGCCCTGGTAAAGTGCTCGGCCAGCCCCCTGGGGGTGCGACCGAGCTCTTTGTCGGGCCGGTTTTCGGCCGATTTTGTTACAGGGCTGCTTTTGCAGCTATGCTGCAAAAACGGCCCTGTAACAAAAACGGCCCCCTGGGCCCAAAACAGGCCCCCACCCTTGCGGCACACCGGGGGATTGCCCGGTGCCCGCAACGGCCAGTCCGGGCCTGACCACCACCATTGTAGGGATTGTGGCTCCCTTCGATGCACCGACGGGCTCCATGAACCCATCGGATGCATGGTGGTCTGTCTTTCCGACCGCCATACATCCGCCTGCCATCGTAATATGTTGGGCGGTGATTCAGTCACCACCGCCATGCTAATCAGCCCCTAACTTTCAGACATTTATTGAAGCACAGACCTCCCCAACATCTTCAAGATTTTCGGTGGATTCTCCCAGTTTCTCTTAAACCGCAGCACAATTTCAGTGGCTCCTATAAATGGCAGAAAGGAAAAAAAATAAAAAACAAGCATTGGCATAGCCAATAGGTCTCCCCTTTGGGGCCTTATAAGTGTTTAGAGAGAGCTATTGGCTTTGTTAATGTTTTTAATATGTTTGATCAACATATCTATAATTACACGGAGGAGGAAAAGAGGATATTGGAAATTATACACTAAAGAATGGGAAAGGATTAAGTTGGCCAACAAAGGAAGGTAGTAGATGAAGGTTGTGATAGCAGACAAAATCTATCGGACAAAGGCCCTCTAAAGTGGTCTACTCTATGTTTGTCAATGCCGTAACTAGCACACCTAGGCGACATTCCTGGCAAGTAGATATCCTGCATCGTTGTGAGGCAAAGTCCCATGCAGGTAATGATGCACCTTTCAATGCCATCAATTGTATTTTTCTGGCCAAGAATGCAATTCTACCTCCCCAGGGCCCCCCACAAACACTCAAACAGACTGATGTGTAAGTGTGGGTTTCATATGAATACATACATTGCACAATTTTATACATTTAATTTAATAATCTTGTAGATCAGTGGTTCCTAACCTGTGGTCCGAGGACCCTTGGGCGTCTGTGAGGCCTACTCAGGGGGTCCGCTACTGTTTAACAGAATTAAATGTTGTTACATTTTTTAAATTAAAATGTATAAAGTATATACTATTAAAGAAGCAAAATCAGAAATTTTGAAATGGGTTCTATATTTTTTATGAATTAAACAACTGTTTTCAATATTTCAGACTTTGTTTGGTGTATACTGGTTTTTGTATTTTTTGTGCATTGTTTTGTGGTCCAAACATTAGGAATTGCTTAGGCTAGGGGGTCCCTGACTTCCAATAAAAACTCATTGGGGGTCCCTGATTTCAAGTGATGATTCAATAGGGAGTCCACAGAAGTCAAAATGTTAAGAACCGAGCAGCCGACGATGGCGGCAGCCTAGAAGGAGAGCTCCGTGATTGAAGCGGCTCCCAGTTAAATCCGCACATTTATCCGCTGACAAAACTTCCCAGGCGGGAAGGCAACGAAGCCCAGGACCAGGCGGCGTCAGTTCGGATTAGCGGGACCTCAATCCGAGGTCGGGAAATACAGTTATTGCCAGCGCCCCGAGCGGACCTGTATGCGACACCCGGACCGGGGGGCACAGTGAGCGGCGTACTGGCAGGAAGTGGCCCGTGTCGGGCAGCGATCTACCGGAAATACCCGGCCACGGAGAGCGACGAGGGGAACGGAGACCGAGCCTTCCAGCCTCCGTCACCGGACTGCGGGGGGCCGATCTGCCTGACGGGAGGCCCGTCTGAGGTGAGGGGGACACGAACCCGGGCGCCCGGCGAGGACGGAGTCCAGCGCCCAGAGCGACGACGTGGGGACCTGGCACCGCCATCTTAAGCAGCGGCGGCCAGAGCGCAGAGTCTGGCGGCGGAGGAACCGCGCTGCCTCATTGACTGCACTGCGGCTCCCCCTCGCCGACCGGAGTGCCTGACAAGACGAAACGGACCCGAAGCCACCCCCGCCCGGACTGGGCCCAGAGACCGGCTGAGCATCTACGCAGGGCATTCGTCCTCACAGCGGTAGGACCTGTCTGAAGACAACTCGGGCCCCCCATCGCCATCAGGGGACCCAAGCACGTAGCTCCAGCGGCCACGAGTCAGGGGCGGTACACGCGGGGCCAGAGGGGGACAGAGGAACTCCCCCAGGGCGGCGACAATCGGTTGCTCGCCCCACGAAATAGTCCGGGACTCGACCGGCCACCGCACACCAGAGGCCCGTTCGTATCTGCAAACATCCTTGGACGCAGGAACCGGTGCACCACACAGGGGCCACTCTTACCCCCCTAAACACAGCGTGGGCCCAGGGACGACCCCCGGTAGCCGTCTGAAGGAGATAGCCCGGCCCAGGCGACACCAAGATGGCTGGAAAGGGGCCTAAAAACGGGGCGACACAATCACGCCTGGACCGCTTTGCATATGACAAACCCGGTTCTCCCTCTCCCTCGCAGGACGCCAAAACACAAGCGAGCAAGACAGCCGAAGTGACCGGAGGCAAGAAAGCGACCATTGATGACGTCATGCGGGCCCTCACGCAAGCCACGGTGGGATCGATCTCGGCCGAGATCACACTTATAAGGGCGGACTTTCATAAAATGACAGAAAAGGTGAACAATATGGAGGTCGTGACCAAATCCTTGGTCGAAGACGTCTCGGAACTCCAGATTAGTATGGAACGCATATCGAAGGAGAACAAAGAACTGCGCGACAAGCTCGATGACCAGGAAGGGCGCTCGAGACGGAACAACATCCGTATAATAGGTGTGCCAGAATCGGAAGACACGAGGGCGATGGACCTATATGTGGAGAGTTTAATCAAAGACACCCTGAAGCCCAAAGGACTCTCCGCCTTTTTCACAGTGGAAAGGGCGCACCGGGTGCCGGGGGGACGCCACAAGACAGGAGCTAACCCCAGACCGATCATAGCGAGGCTCTTCAATTTCAGGGATCGGGACGCCATCCTACAAGCGGCAAGGAACTCGCCCCCCATTAAGATCCAGAATGCGACGCTGGCATTCTTTCCTGACTACACGGCCGAGGTGGCACGGAGGAGACGAACCTTTTTTGAGGTCAAAAAAGAACTCAGAGCCAGAGAAATCCCATACTCAATGCTTTTCCCGGCCAAACTTCGGGTCGTAGCAGACAACAAAACTTGTTTTTTTGACTCCCCAGGGGTGGCGCAAGATTGGCTGGAGGGATGGAGAGCGGCGGGCCCTCGTCGCTCCAATAGACAGAACAAACACCGTACAGCTGGCTCCCGACAGGGCTCACAAGCCAACGACGAAGATGCAGAGCTACATTCCCCTTTATCCGACCGTCATGAGGACAGTGCAGACGGGGATCAATAAGTCACTGCCATGGTCCGGCTGAACGGAAGATGGTATAAGCAGGCAACGCCGCCTCGGACACTGGGCGGAAAGGCCTCCGCAGCTGAAGTAGGGGGCCGCTGACCACGGAGAAACCTTCACCCCAGCGAGCAAGTACTATGTTATGGGTTGGGATCAGGCACTCTGCTGAGTTGGGGGGGCGGGCAGTTCTGAGTCCGTTGAGCAGGGGGGCAGGGAGGGGGGGAGTTGGGGGTAGGAGGGGGTTTTGGTTTTTAGTTTCTGCACAGGGGCAGGGTAGCTACGATGGGGCACACGAGTATAGGATGGTATTGTCACAATGCAACACACAGGGTCACTACACAGACCTCCTAGTCGTCCACGAGCGCAAATTTACAGACCATACACCCAAACAGAATGGGGGAGGACACTAATGTAGGGCAGACGTCCCCGCTACGCCTCATGTCCTGGAATGTAAGGGGCCTAGGTGACAAAATTAAACGTGGGCTGGTCCTGCAAAGTATAAAGAGGCTGAACCCCGCCCTGGTCCTACTACAAGAGACACACCTCACCGGCACAGCTACGAAGGCCCTAGACAGGAAGGGGTACAGCATGGTGGTTCACTCTGGATTTACAAAGGGGTCCCGGGGCACCGGGATATTAATTCACCGCTCGTCCAGGTTCATAACCCAATCAACTGCAACAGACACACAGGGGCGCTTTGCAGCGATACATGGCCAATGGGAGGGGAAACCGCTAAATGTGGTCTCGGTGTACATCCCGCCAGCACTACACACCATAGCTTTCCCGGAACTAGGAAAATTCTTGTTAGACCTTTCAGAAGGGGATCTTGTCGTGGGGGGTGATTTCAATGCAGTGGCACAAGACTCCCTAGACCGCCACCCGATGCGCACACGAACACCAGGGCCCTCCAAATTGCATGACTTCATGGAAGCGCAGGGTTTAGTGGATGTGTGGAGGCGGCTACACCCAGATGTCCGGCAATACACATACCACTCGGCAGTCCACGACAGCCTATCACGGAAAGACTATTTCCTGACGTTGGGGGGGAGTCTCCTCACTTTCACTGATTCACAAATTAGACCAAGAGGGATCTCTGACCACTCCCCGCTTACACTGACTCTGTCCAGTCAGGGAAGGACCCGCAGACGAGTGTACCCTATTTACCCGGGTTACCTTAGAGAACCGGGCGTAACCAAGGCCTTGAAGAAAAGTACACGGTCCTACCTTGCAGAGAATGTGGGATCGGTGGAGTCGCCTACAATACTGTGGGAGGCTTACAAGACAGTCCTCCGCGGGCAGGCGATTTCGGTGATCGCACAGCACAAGCACACACAACGTCAGGAGCTGACAGATCTAGAGGAGCAACTTGATAAGGCAACACAGGAACACGAAGGGAACCCGACTGGGGACACCCAGCACGCGCTCCGACTGGCCCAGCAGCGTCACACCGACTTTCTGCGCCGCAGAGTGCGGGACAATATGTCCGCAACGGCGAGCAGGGTGTACGACATAGGCGATAAGGCAGGGAAGCTCCTGGCGTGGTTGGAGAGGGCGCGGGGAGGCCAGCGGGCGATATTGCAATTGAAGGACTCTAAGGGTGAGATACAAACCAGTCCGGCACACATAGTGGAACTCCTGGCAGACCATTTCCACTCCGTATACTCCCCTGACTATGAGGTCACACGGGAAATGGCAGAAAGCTCACTTGTGGGAGTGCCGACCCGCACTCTCTCCCCAGACCAACGGGACGAGCTCGACTCCGATCTGACGGAGGAAGAAATACAGACAGCCATAGCGGCAATACACCCCGGGAAAGCACTGGGCCCCAATGGTGTGCCAATAGAATGGTACAAACTCATGTCCGAGACACTGTCCGCGCCATTGCTCGATATGTTTCAGGAGTGTCGGGAACAGGGGCGGCTGCCTCCTGATCAGCGCACGGCCACAATCGTCGCGATACCTAAGCCCGGCAAACCCCCTGAGGAGTGCGAATCTTACCGCCCGATCTCCCTCCTTAACGCCGAGAGTAAAATCCTGGCGAAACTGTTGGCCACCAGGCTACTGCCCCATCTGGCACACCTCATACACCCGGACCAATCGGGCTTTATGCCACACCGGAGTACGGCACTGAACTTGCGACAGCTACACGGGGTGTTAGCCCGAGCCCCGCAGTTGGAGGAATCGGCAGCGGTATTGTCACTAGATGCCAAAATGGCATTCGATATGGTGGAGTGGCGCTATCTCTTTGCGGTCCTGGAACACATCGGTATTGGCCCAACGTTCATATCGTGGGTCAGACTACTATACACCGAACCCATGGCAAGAGTAACCGCAAACGGACACATATCAAGGGAGTTTCCGTTGGCAAGGGGCACGAGACAGGGGTGCCCGCTCTCGCCGCTACTGTTCGCCTTAGTGCTAGAACCCCTGGCCACGATTCTCAGAACCACCCAGCTGCTGAAAGGTATACAATGGGAAGGTGGAGGCGAAGATAGGGTATCCCTATATGCCGACGACATGCTTGTCTACCTCATGGACCTCACGAACAGTATCCCGGTCTTACTGGCACTATGTGAAAGCCACGGTACGGCTTCGGGCTATAAACTCAATTGGTCCAAGTCCGTTATCTATATGGTAAAGGGCGACCTTCCAGCCTTGCCTGAGGATTGCCAATTACTCGTAGAACACGTCGCCTTTAAATACCTAGGGATACGGATTACGAGGGAGCACTCGACCTTCCTTGACCTGAATCTTAAGCCCCAGCTGGACAAATTGAAGACAGACGTACGCCTTTGGAAAAATCTCCCCTTAACACTGCTAGGTAGGGCGGCGCTCTTTAAGATGTTGGCGCTCCCTCGCTTCCTTTATGTTCTGGAAAACACGCCGGCAATGGTCCCCGTCTCGTTCTTCCGCCACGTGTCGGAGCAATTGTCCAGCCTTCTGTGGGGAGACAAACCGGCCCGGGTTGCACAGTTGAAACTAACCAGAGACTGGTATAGTGGGGGAATAGCCCTCCCCAACCTTGAACTATACTACTGGGCAGCTCACCTTAAGGTGATTAACCAGTGGATCCACGCAGCGCAGGACGACCCGGCGTTCAGGGCAGATAGACACCAACTGGGCATGTCCACCCTGCTGGCCCCACTCTATAACAAACGGATGGTGAGAAAGTTGGAGGGGCCTACCAAACACACTGTAGCCATATGGCACAAAGCTCAGAGACGGTTGGCATGGGAGGGAGTGATCACCAGACTCACGCCACTATGGGACGCCAAGGCCCTCGGTAACCTGCGCAGTTCCAAAGGGTTCGATCAATGGGACAACATTGGGATCTCCACGGTGGGCGACCTATGGACCAGAGAGGGTGTGCTCTCCTTTACGACCCTAAGGGAGCAATACAGCCTTGCGGAGACCGAAACATACAGATACATACAAATCAGGCACGCACTCCTGTCGGTGTTGGAGACTGGTGTGACGCTTCCGGAGTCGGCTCCGTTAGAGGACCGATTGCTTACAGACTACATGGAGTCCGGTGCGACCTCCCTCACTTACCGCAAACTCATGAATAATCTGCCGGATCCCCTGGGGAAGCTAAAAGAGTACTGGGAGGACGAGATAGGGGACCTAGATGAAACAGACTGGAACGCAGCCCTGGCATCGCCCAGGGAGGCAGGTATTTCCACTCGATTCAGACTGGTCCAATTCAAGGTACTACACAGGGTCTACTACACCCGCACGACACTGCATAAAATACACAGAGCAGAACACCCACATTGCCTGAGGAATTGCGGGGAGGAGGGTACGCTGTATCACACTATATGGACCTGTCCACATATACAGGACTACTGGAGGCGTGTCACACGCACGATCGGCCAGACCCTCCAGAACCCGTTCGCACCTGACCCTAGGGTTTGTCTCCTGAATGTGTGGGGCCCAACAGATCTATCACTACATGCGAAAAGGTGGGTGGTCATTGGTGTAATGCTGGCAAAGCGAGATATCGCGAAAAACTGGGGGGCACAGGAAACACCGACACTGGCGCAATGGTGCAGAAATATGGATGTGCTCATGGTGACTGAGCGGGCAGTATATCAACAGAGACATAATCCTCGAAAATGGAACGGGATTTGGTCACCCTGGAACACATATAGAGGAGACATTTGTGAGCCTCTGCCTGAAGAGGAGGATGGGGACAGCTCAGGGGATGACGAAGATCTAGATTGATGGGAGGGAGGGGGGAGTAGAATGCGGAGACAGTGCATGTTACAGGGCCCTAGGAACCTACATGTAGATGAACATGCTGGAATGTGTATCTGAACCAAGAACTGATAGTTGCATTTGGACACACCTATGTTGATATAGACCAATGTTATGAATCGTGGATTTTAACCCTAAAAGTAGCAAGTTGAAGTTGGGGGGGTAAAATATAAAAGTTGCTCTACTGATTATGGGCAGCTGAATGTTGACGCTGCATTGAAGGCCTACTGTCCGTTACTGTGTACCATGTGATAGCAACAACAAAAATAAAATTTACAAAAAAAAAATTTTAAAAAAATGTTAAGAACCCCTGCTGTAGGTCAAACATTTCATCTCATCTCTAACTGTAAAAGAAGCTCATTCCCTTACAAGTGACAGAAATGCTAAGACTGTGGCATCGCTTCCTGCCATGTCACTCAGAACCAAGTCACTGCGCACTGTCTATTTGTATTGCCTATGCTGACGAGTCCCCCCCACTGTTTTTTTAGGACTCAGGTCTCATAATTAGGTTTTTGGTAGTGCAGTTTCATGGTTTGAAGAAGTATGCTGTTACATACTCTAATCTGTGACTGTCACATTAGCAACAATGGCCTGGCCATAGGAGCTTTAAGTACAGTCAGTGCTGTTAAGTCAAGTATTATTGAAGACACACTGAGGGCACTATCGGCAGCCATTGCTGTCCATATGTCTATTAATGCTCAAAACGTATTAAAAGTAAGTAAAAGTTGCGGGAAACAAGTAACAACTCCCTCCACCGTTATACTGTTCCTGTATTGCTGTGGTGGCTGCAAGGTGATAATGGGCAGACTGCTCTTCTTCTAATGTCTCGGGTGCAGGAATTTATATTTGACTCTATGGTCACAAGTTCAAATTCACTCAGCCTTTCATCCTTCTGAGGTCCATAAAACAAGAACCATTGAGCTGGGTAGCAATAAACATCTGGTAAATAGCGACATGCTGTGGGGAAGTCAGTGTTTACATCACTGCAGATGACCTGTTTATGGTGGTTAGGAGGGAGTAACAAGTGATGGTCACATGCCGCAACCAGCACACACACAAAAAAAAAACATGCGAGTGATGCCCGCCGTGCGCGCTGCACTAATTAACAAGCAACAGCTGTTTTCGGAAGTCTTCACTTTTCAAGCACTACACTTGTGGTGCGCCGCCGCTCGCTAACGCAGGTTGGATGCCGCCACAAGCACGAGTGTGTGCTTGAAAATGAGCAGAGCAACAGCTAAAGGCCCACCTATGAAGCGCATGCGCGCTGCGTAGGCGAGACCTAAAAAGGAGAAGAACTGACAAGAGACCTATGCAGACTTACAGGGATGTGAGAACACAGACAAACCATAAGGAAAACAGTGTATCAATGGAAATGACAGGAGGAAACTTCACTCCCAATGATTGCTCTACAATTAAAGACCCACCAGTGTATTTGCCAGAAAGCACACGGATGGCATGTAGAGAGCAGGATGTGATAGTCGATGATTTAAACCACTGACCATCACTTCATGTGGCGATCCTGTGGATAATGTAGCTCACTGGAGAAACTTTCATTTTTTAGGGGAAAATCATTTATATCACAAAAACATAGGGTCAGATTACGATATTGGGCAGTGCAGTCCACTGTTGTGGCTGTGAAGAGACTGCCCGACATGCAGTCGGTGGTCCGACCGCCCAAATATGATTTGTCCGTCGTAGTGGTGATCGGAAAGCTCATTTACACTGTAGCTTGTGCTGCGCCCCAGGAAGGGCTGCAGCACAAGCCGCAGTGTGAACGAGCACTTTGTGCACATCCATGCACTGTGTGCCATGCGCCATGTGGTGCATGCCACACTGCACATGGATGTGCGTGGGGACACTACATGGGTCCCCTGGGCCACTTTGCAGTGGCCCACGAGGGACAGGGGCCCTGTTTGGGGTCCCCATAGTTCCTTTCATGGCAGTCGGTGAGTTTTCGCGCTAATTGAGGGTGGGCTTTAAAAAGCACTCTGGGGCGATTGTGCAGCGTGAGTTTTCGCGCTGCTGCTGGCTGCATTTTAAAGGGTTGCAGTTACTGCTTTTGTTCATTGCCTATTTGCACACATTACACTCGCTGCTCAGCCTGCCTGTACACAGGATAGATTTTAATCCCGCTTTCTGTCAACTTGCTGTTTCTTGTTGTTTTTATTTTTTCTCTGCCGCAGTTTGGCTGTTGATCAGCCCGACTTCCTCTGCTCTCTTCCGGTTGAGCCCGTCCGTGCGAGCGGGCCCACCGTGTTTCCGGGGTCAGAGCTCTAGCTCTAATTGAGGGTGGGCTTTAAAAAGCACTCTGGGGCGAACGCGCAGCGGGGACGCCGGCGTGCCAAAGGCAAGCCCGTCTGCGCCCGTCCACGTCCCGGAAGCGCACGCGCTGGAAACGCTGCTGGAGGCTCCGCAAGTACTATTGCCCGTCAGACTTTTTCAATAGATAGCCTAAGGGAAATGCGTAAAGGTGTAAGCTGCTGCACCCCACTGTCCCCTGGCAGTATATCTAAGAGCACATTGTGCTCCCACTGTGGTTGGGTGCCCATCCTATCCTTTGAACCTACCAGAATCCCCTTGACCCAAGCTTCCCCTGTGTCCTCTAGCTTGAACAAAGACAGGACGGAAGGCAAACTGCTTTGCCTGCTCCTCAACACCAGATCTATGCATAAGCACGCTCTCAATATATTTGAATTATTGGAAGAGGTTAGCCCGGATTTTCTATTTTTAACGGAGACCTGGCTATGTGACACATCCAATCCTGTCATTGCCTTAGCCATTCCCAAGGGTTACCAAATGATCCGGAAAGACCCCTTCTAACGGCAGAGGTGGAGGTATAGCCATTATTTTAAAGTACACCTACTCCTGCGTGCTTCTTCACTCAGATGTTGTAGGGGCTGAAACCCTAGGTTTCCATCTGGTAATATCTCCTCACCAATCTATGGCCGGTTTACTTGTCTATAGACCACCGGGTCCCACTAAGATGTTCAGTGAGGCTATCAGCAAAATTGTTGCCCCCATTGTGCTTAAGTATAAGCATTGTATTATATTATGGGACTTTAATGTCCATATGGATATCATCAACGACCCTGAGGCTACTAGTTTAACGGAGGTGCTGAATATCTTTAACTTGAATCCTTGCTTCTTGACTCCAACTCACGAAAAGGGCCATACTCTTGTCCAGGTCTTTTCCACATGGGACTTAGATGTTTCTCCTCCACAGCCTCTGGTGTGGTCTGACGACTTTCTTTTACAGTTCAGAGTGCATCGTGAGACCGCACCCTCTAATACTCAGAGTAAGCCTCGTATGGGCAGTTTTAGACCATACCACCGCATTACACCCAAAGCGGCGATGGCGGCCCTCAGCTCCCATCCACTCGTTTTGAGTGGTAATGTGGAAGACGATGTTACTGACCTGGACAATTGGTTGCTGCTGCGGGCAGCAGAGCTCGCCCCGCCCTGCCTTGACCTCTCGAGCCTCAGCTCCCTGGTTCACGCCTGCTCTTAAAGAAAGCAGGAGGACCTGCAAAAAACTTGAGAGAGCATGGCGGAAAAATTATGAGAGGCTTGAAAAGACTGCTTATAAACAAGCACTTAAAATGCACCATAAACTTATCCTCAAAGAGAATTTTTTTTCTCATCTAGAATAGAAGCTGCTGGTAATACAAATAAAGAGATTTTTAAAATAGTAAATTAATTTGCATCCCCGAATGCTGTAACTAGGTCTTTCTCCCCTTCATCTCTATGGGTGAAGCAGATTGCTCTATTTTTTGCTGATAAAATTAGAAAGATCTAGGACACTTTCCTAGCTCCCTTGAGGCTAATATCCAGGATAACGTGCCCTCTCACTCTGACCCTCCGGAGAGTGGCTCTTGTATCTTCGAGTTTCCTCCTTTGACATTGGCTACTTCAGTGGGCATTTTGAAGAGCCTAAAATCAGTGGTCCCTTCTGACCATTGCCCTAAGTCTACTTTGACATTAAGAGCTCCTTCCATTATTTCTTATGTGAACTCTATTTTGAATATATCCCTGCAGCAGGGGCTGGTTTCTGACAAGTGGAAGGAAGCTCTTATCCTTCCCCTTCTAAAAAAATACAATTTGGATCCAGAGCTTCTCGCTAATTATAGGCCAATTTCTCTTCTGCCTTTGTTTCCCAAGTACTGGAAAAATATGTTCACTCAGTAACTTCTGCCTTTTTGGAGACGAATAACATCCTGCATCAGAGCCAATCTGGTTTCCGCCCTAATTTCAGCACCGAAACAGCGCTTCTGGAAATTTCAGAATCTATTAAAGACGTCCTATAAAGGTGGCAAGGCTATGCTGATATTGTTAGATCTTTCAGCAGCCTTTGACACCGTCCCTCATAGTCGACTCCTGAAGAGACTCCAGGAGGCCGGCTTTAGAAGGACGGTTCTCAAATGGTTTGCTTCTTTTTTGTCTGGGCGCCAACAAACTGTGTGAGCTCCTCCTTTCTCCGCCCTAATTCCTCCTCTGGAGATTGGCGTACCCCAGGGCTCGGTGCTTAGCTCAACTCTTTTCAATTTGTACATGTCCCCATTGGCCAGTCTTGTTGAGTCGCATGCAGCAAAATTAGTGTTGTATGCTAACGACACCCAACTTCTATTTACATGCGACAAAGTTACGGAGTTTAAGGGGAAAGCTACTATGGCCTGCCTCTTGGCGGTGTTCTCCTGGCTCCAGTTGAATGAACTGAAATGTAATTCCGACAAGTCGGAGATCATGTTCTTTGGTTGCCCTTCTACCAACTTATGGCGAAACTGGTGGCCACAGGACATGCACCCACCAGCTAATCCAGTATCGTCTGTAAAAAACCTTGGCATAAAAATTGATGACTCTCCGAGTATGAAGCTACAGGTCCAGACGGTGGCTGGCCAGTGCTTTGGGTTTTTGAAAATGATTAAACAGTTTCTTCCTTTGCTCTTGATCCCCTGCAGGAAAAGTGTGGTCCAGGCCTTGATTGGATCCAGGCTGGACTACGTTAACATTCTTTATCTGGGACTTCCAGAGTATTTACTCACCCGCCTCCAAGTAGTACAAAGTGCGGCAGCCAGAGCTATCCTTTCTCTTGTCCCCAGGACCCGAATGTCAGCTCATCTGAAGTCTCTCCACTGGCTTCCATTTCGGAAGTGGATTCAGTTCAAGGCCTTGGTGCTGGCTTTCAATGCTTTACATGGGTACGGTGCCCCTCACTTGAGGAAGTGGGTGCAATTTTATCATCCTCAGCGCTCTCTTTGCTCTGCCACATTGGCTTTAGCATGCACTCCGGTGGTGAAATAACCCTCGTATTAGAGGCCACTCTTTCGGCTGAAAGCGGCTAAGCTATGGAATGATCTGCCGCTTGCTGTGAGACTCCTCCACGATTTATTTTTATTTGTTTTATTTATTTTAGCGATTTCTAAAGCGCCTGGTGACCCAAGGGCATCCCCGCGCTATAAAACTTGAATTCCTATTGAGAGGGAAGGTGACAGAAGGGTGTTATTTGGGAAACAGATGGGTCTTAAGATTTTTGCGGAAAGCAAGGGAGTTGGATTCCAGTCTGAGGGCGCGAGGCAGTGCATTCCAGCCCTTAGCTGCCTGAACGGAGAATTGTCGACCTCCTGTGCGGGTTTTTTTGAATCTGGGGATGCAGACTAGATTCTCCTTTTGAGATCGTAGTGATCTGGTTGCTGTATAAGGTGTGATCATTTTACTTAGGATCGCTGGACCAGATCCGTTGTAAAGCTTGTGTGTTGTACACATTGCCTTAAAGTGCACCCTTTGGCGCACAGGGAGCCAATGCAGGGTTTTGAGGGCTGGCTTGGCGGATATTCTGGAGGGGGTGTTGGTAATCAGGCGTGCTGCCGCGTTCTGAGTCCGCTGGAGTTTTGTGATGGTCGCCTCGGGGGCTCCCAGATAGACCAGGTTGCTGTAGTCCAAACGGGACAACACTAAACCTTGGATAAGGAGCTTTCTGGACATAGGTGGGAGTAATGGCAGGATTTTACGGGTCGTGCGCATGAGTCCAAAACATGTGCCCGAGGTCTTGGTTGCCTGGGTTTTCATCGTAAGCTGTGGCTCAAGCCACACCCCGAGTGTCTTGATTTCAGATTTAGGGGGGGGAATTTCTCCGAACACATCGGGCCATATTGTAGGCGGGATAGTTGTCCATTGCTTGCCGAGTAGCATTACCTCTGTCTTAGTCCCATTCAATTTCAGTGATGAGGCATTCATCCAGCTGTGAATGTCTATGAGGCAGTTAGTTAGATTTTCAGGGTGGTCAATCAGCTGGGACAAGGAGACGACTAGTTGGGTGTCGTCAGCGTAGCTCACCATTTTGATGTTGAATGGTGTTACCACATCCTCGAGGGGGGCCATATAGACATTAAAAAGCGTCGGGCTTAGGGAGGAGCCCTGGGGGACGCCGCTAGTGAGTGGGAGGGTGGATGAATGATGGCTGTCGTCCCACACTTGAAAGGTGCGTCCTGTGAGAAAGGATTCGATCCATTTGATGGCTGTCCCGGTGAGTCCTGCACTTGCCAGTCTATGCAGAAGGACACGGTGGTTAACCGTGTCAAAGGCTGCACTTAGATCCAGGAGGATCACTGCCACTGATCCTCCTGAATCTAGTAAGCTCCTTGCCTCTTCAATAACTGCGAGGAGTGCGGTGTCTGTTCCATGGCCTGGGCGAAATCCCGTTTGGGATTGTCGAAGCAGTTTATTTGTTTCAAGAAACTGGGACAGTTGGATGTTTACCAGTTTCTCGGTGACTTTGCTAATGCCCGGGAGTAGGGATATTGGTCTATAATTGGACAGGTCTGATGGATCTAGCTGGGGTTTTTTTAAGAGTGCTTTGACCACAGCACTCTTCCAACTGTCGGGAACGATTCCGTGGGTGAGTGAGCAGTTGATGAGGTCCGTAATAGTAGGCACAATTACTGATGCTACGGTCTTGAGGAACCTCATAGGGGCTGGGTCCAGAGGGGATCCACTTTTCATTTTTACTAAGGTTCGCTCAACCTCTACGGGGGTGACAGGTCGAAAGGTCTGAAGCGATGGACGACAGATGCTTTCAGTCTGCTCGATGGAGGTGCTACTTTCCGTGGGGCTAAGGGAGATGGGGGGTGGGAGGGAGGCCAGGATGCGGGTGATTTTCTCGTTGAAGAAGTTGGCTAGCTCGTTACTTCTATCAACTTTGGGGGTGTTGGAGGGGGAGGTGGTGGGGACCTTGGTCAGCTCTTTGACGATTAGAAAGGATTCTCGGGCTGAATTGGATGCTTCTTGTATTCGTGTGTTATAGTAAGAAGCTTTGGCTGACTGAATGGCCTCTTTGTAAAGTTTGACCGTGGCTTGGTAGGCTTCTTTGCTGGCAGATTGCCAGGTCTTTCTCCAGAGTCGTTCGGCCTTTTTGCAGTTTTTGCGAAGTGTCCTTAGTTCTGCGGAGTACTATGGTGCTGAGCCAGGTTTGCCGTTTTTATTTTCCCTATTTCTGAGAGGGAGTACTAGGTCTAGGGAAACGGTGATCCATTCCCTGAATCTTCTGTCTGCCGTGTTTGGATCTTCAGCGTGAGCAGGGATGTTTTTTTCAAGGGTCTGAGCCCAATCGTCTATGGAGAGTTTGGGCCAGGTCCTATCCTTACTAAAGGTAGGGGGTGTACGGTTTTTCGTGAGGGTTCCAGGTAATTGGAAAGGGACCAAGAAGTGGTCTGTCCAAGGGAGGGGGAGGGCCTCCTTTGCTAGCATTGGGAGCGAGCTGGTAAATACGGGGTCTAATAAGTGGCCCTTGATATGGGTGGCTCCGGAGTTTAATAGACGGATATCGAAGGCCGCTAGGTCTTGAATCAGGTCATTGGCTATCGAGTCGGCCGGGTCTTCTAAGTGAATGTTCAGATCCCCAACTATCAGATAGTTCGATAATGAGTGGGCCTGAGTTGTGACTAGGTCCAAAAGAGAGCAGGTGAAGGGGCCTGGGATGCCGGGGGGGCGGTAAATGAGGAGTCCTGTTAGAGAAGTAGTTGGGTTGAGCGTGATGGTAAAATGCAGACTTTCAGCGTCGGTGATCTGTGCGTCGTGGGTTTTGCAGTGCAGGTGTTCTCGATGGATGATAGCTACACCACCTCCTCTACCTAGAGGACGGGGTAGGGATTGAATACAGTAGCCCTGTGGTGTTGCTAGTGCCATGTCTGCTTGTGAGTGGGGACCGAGCCATGTCTCCGTGAGGAAGAATATATCGATTCCATGATCTTCTATGATGTCGGCAATCTGAGTCACATGTTTTGGGAGTGAACGACAATTTAGAGAGGCAAGGTTAAGGGTGGCGGATTTGCTGGGTTTAGTAGGTAGGGTGAGCTGGACTGGTTTGCATAGGGAGCAGCGAGTGAAGGGTCCCTTGAGATTATGGATGTAATCACAGGAGGGTAGGGGGGGGGGTCTGAGGCTCAATAGATCTCTACGGGAGTACCTTATGGTTGGGTGAGGGGAATCGGGCAGGGGTTCTGGCCCTGGGCCCGGTCGTGCGATCTGCTTCCTTTCAGAAAAGCCATGAAAACATGGCTGTTTCAGCAATAATGCAATACTTTGCCCACTGTACACTTGGTTGCTTGGTTGTTCTTCCTGTCTAGTTCAGTCATACTCACCCAGCGCCGGGACACTCAGTAGAGTAGCTGTGCGCTTTATAAAACCCCGGATAACATAACATAACCACCATGAAAAGGCTGTTGGAACGGGACATCGTAATCCCGATGGCGGTGCCTGCCTCTGCACTGCCTCTTGTCAGGAGTATGATTCCGACCGTCGCCCCTTCGGGATCAGATGATCCTGTCGGTGGCGGCAGTCTTTCCCCCAGACTTCCTGCATTGTAATGTGGTGGTCGGACCGAAGGCCTGTCCGTTGGACCACCACGGCCGACTTGTCGGTGGGGGTCCGCCTGACATCGTAATCAGGCCCATAGTATCTTCTGAGCAGTTTCGTCCTCCACTGAAATGAATAGGCCATTTGCAGTCTGAGGTCACCAACACTAGGTTACTGTCTACAAAACATGGCTGAAAAAAACAGTTATTACAGAGGAGAAATAAATATTAATTGCATTACATACATTCTATGAAGGATATACTTGCTATATAGTACATGCAAATACAAAGAAGCTAAATGATAGGTTTATGCTAGTTTGGGGCAGGGGCATGGGTCCAGTTGCGAGATCCAGCTTGTTGATGAAGTACTAAAGGGGCTCGAAAAATCATAAACATTTTACTAGACCTGCAGGTCTAGTAACTTTAATAATCTACTTGACCTAACTGTAATGTACTTGACCAGTGAACTGGTCTCAAATTGTGTGATCCTATGCAAATAGTTTGTCTTATGGAGCCGCCTTTTTCTTTATTATCACATAACACAGCACTTTCAAATATGCAAGTTCACTATTTCTGCTGTATAAAAAAACTATTTACTTGACTAAATGTTTGCTCCATGTATAACAAGAATTGAGCCCATAGAGGGTACGCATGATCCCTGGCTTGCCTCTTAGTTCACTAATAGCATTGTCATCTGAGCAGCAGTAATAATTCCCAGTTCAAGTTTAAAAACTCACTTTTAATAAATATATTATCAAAGCATGATGTGGTAGTTCACTGTCTTTTACACATAGCATATTTTCCATTGAAATGGCCACAAAACGTTCCCACTAATATGTAGTTTTACTGATAATAGCGCATAAACAATGTTTGGAAATTGGGTTTCAACAAAAATATTTAAAATGTACACATCACCAAATAAAGTGTTCTAATTTCTTTTTATCCTATTAAAATATTTATTTTTTTATCACAGAACTACAAAAATGGGCATTCATACCTAGTGAAATATATTTGAAATGCTTGAACAGTTCACTTAGCTATTTCAGTATTGTGTTAGAAAAAAAGCCTAGCATTGTACAGCCTTTCATTTAACATGCTCTGCGCAGTTCAATTGTCACACAGGTCACTTAACAAAATCCTCTAGCTTTAGTCACAAAAAGAAAACTAAATGTAGGAAGACAAACTGACTTTTGACCTCAGTCTCTGAAAGCCAGCAAATGTGACAAGATAACAAGATTTAAAGGCATTTTTATTTGCGTTCCACTTTATGAGCTATAAACAGACCCTCCAGCCTTTCGCGATTTCGCGATTTGCAAAAAAATCGCGAAATCGGCTGACTAGCGCGATGGCCGCAATATTTACAATTATTGCCGCGATAATTGTAACCAATTCAAACATTACTCTTTTATAGGCTGTTTGCGCACATGTCACTACTGCCGCCGTCCAGCCGCCGAATACCTGCTGTGTCCCACTTGACAAGATCCAACCCTTTAGCCTGCGTGGCTTTGATATGTAAATGCAGCTACTGGCACCTCGCTCCGGAAACAGGACTTTCTCTCATCATGACGCCTGAGGCCAATAACAAACTCTGAGCCTGCTGGCGAGGTCGCACCCCTTCCTACCTTCTGGCAGGCGAGTACTGTAAGGGCAAAGGGTCACGGCTTACATAATTTCCCAAGCGCTAAAGTTTATCTCCCCTTCACCAAACCCTGTGTTTGAGGCTCGTGTGCAGCGTCTGTTTACCTGCTGCGTTCACCTTTCCCTTAGAAAGCTCAAGGCCGGTGCTCTGGGAGGGTGGGTACAAGGAATGCGACTCTTTGCCCCCAAGTGCTCCAATACCGCTCACTTTACCTGTGTAACTGAGTATTTAGAACTAATAAATAGTGGAGCGGCCCGAGGCACTGCCGCAGTAAGGAATTGCGACACTGAAGAAAGATGCGAGGACAATTCTTGCACCTCTGATGTGTGGAAACAATGGCCTCTGCCCTGTCCTACATTTCAGCTTTAAAGCCGGCTTCAGAGAAACTGAATCTGTGATCTTTCGAGTACGGGGGCAGTCAAAAATAAAGCTGGAACATTACCGTATTACTGCTGCTCGAGTCCACAGTCCAACAAGTGAGCGAGCGGGCGTCTCTGCCGCTTGACCTAAAGCTAGTAATATGGATAGAAACAGTGAGGGAAGATTTAGCTTAAGAACACCCAGCGATGCCACATTCAAAGAAGGAGAAAAACGTCTAATGTTAGATTTGACCGGAAAAGCTGACTGCGAACAGAGAATCAAAGAATAAAGATTCACACGAAAACCAAATATAAGTACTGGTGAAAAGGTTCAAATGGACTCGTCACTGCAGATGGCCGTGACTAGATGGATGACGTGGGGCCTGGTTGGATTGTTGCAGTCCACTCTCTTCCTCACTCAGGACGCAACCCACCGAGAAAATGCTAGGATGGCAAGCCAATCATTCCCAGAGCAGGACATCGCTTAATTTGAGGGGGGGGGGGTTGAGGGGGGACACCGAATCAATGGGAAAACACACCGATCGGGAAGAGAGACAATTAAGATGGTAACCCCGTCACAAAAGGAGAAAGCAGGGCCCTGCCAGAGTGAGATAATAGAGCAGGGAGTGTCTGGCAGTGGAGTACCAGGCAGGAGGTGGATTTAAGACAGGCGCGCAACACCCATTGGGCTCACCGGGCTTCAGCCCCCCCACCCGTCGTTTGTGTCAGCCCAGGATGACACAGTTTGGCGGGCTGGCGACGTCTAATGCAGCCGCACCCGAGTACCAAACAGGTCTTTGAATCAGGTTACAAAGGCACTAGGCTAATGTCCTTCCTTTTCTGGTACTTTGCAGCAGTTTCAAGATATTCTTAGAGTTTCTAATTGCTCAAATGGGGGTATTTCTGATATTTATTTGTTTCCCTAGACTTCATTGCTTGATTTCGCTCAGGAGAAACTGTCACTCATAATCGTTGAATGTCACTCATATTTACACTTAATTTATGAAAATGTCACACATAGCAACCTGAAGCCTTGGCAGTTCTGTACCCTGCAGCAGCGCTTCAGAACTGCTGGGGATATTTTAAGGCCCTTTTAGACCATTGGGTTTCAGATAGGAGGATAGTTTTTTTATGGATTTCCTTGCTTTTGTCCAGTCACAAAGTGTCACTTAAATTGTCCACTTAATTCAATGCATTACTTTCTAGTAAAGCGCTCTAGCAGCAAAGCAAGACTTCCTGTATGGGCCATAT
Organism: Lissotriton vulgaris; assembly: GCF_964263255.1. Classification (NCBI taxonomy): domain Eukaryota; kingdom Metazoa; phylum Chordata; class Amphibia; order Caudata; family Salamandridae; genus Lissotriton; species Lissotriton vulgaris. Next base: position 432,455,977 of record NC_141695.1, on the reverse strand, counting down.
TTGTATTATCAATATATTTTCAATGTTAAAAAGGGTGATAGAAATGACTTGTTTTTAAAATGTACGTGTCCAGGAGGCAGCAGTACCCCAGCAGGGGTGCATACATGGGTGCTATAACACCCCAGGGAGAAATAGGCCCCCTCTCACGAGGTGCAGATTGGAGCTGTGCTTCTGTAGAACCGCAGACACTTTAAACATGCCAGTTTCACAGTGGAATTCCCTGTTAAATCAGTTTACATTGATTTAAGGCTGAAAAGGAATGCTTACGAGTAAAATAAAGTGCCGCAATAATGCCGCTAAATTTCCATTTTTGTGCCGCTAAATTTCCATTTTTGTGCTGCTAAATATGCAAATCTATGCCGCAATATCCTGGGGGGTCTGTATAAAGATGCCTTTAAATCTTCTTATCTTGTTAAATTTGCTCTGCTTTCAGAGACAGAGGTCAAAAGTCGGTTGGTCCTAATACATTTACTTTTTGTTCTGCGACCAATGTTTATTTATTTATTTATTTGTGTTCCTATATAGTGCCAGAATTCGACCCCCGAAGGGGTATCTCCGCGCTTTTCGCTTTACCAAAGGGGCCCGAATCTAGTTCTAAGCTGTAAGAGGAGTTAAACGAGATTCTTAGCAGGCAACAAATAGAAAGGTTTTCAGAGTCTTCTTGAAGGATTGAAAGTTAGTGGTGTTTTTAAGGGCAGGAGGCAGTGAGTTCCAGAGGAGGGGGCCTTTGTAGGACAAGGCTCGCCCTCCCTGCCTAACTTTTTTGATCCGTGGAACCTGAAGCTGTTGCTGGTTGCTAGAGCGCAGAGTGCGAATGGGTTTATAGGGCGTGAATTTTCCTTTTAGATATTTGGGTCCATTGCCAAACGGACACTTATGAATAGTGCAGCAAATTTTAAATCTTACACGCTGCCTTATTGGTAGCCAGTGGAGTTTTACCAAGAGGGGAAGTGAGGCAGACCTTGGCTGGGTATTGAGAACTAATCTCGCAGCAGTGTTCTGGACCACCTGCAATCTCTGTAGTTGTTCCTCATTTGCCGAGATCATAAGGCCATTACAGTAGTCCAGTCTACTGATTACCAAGGCCTGGACGAGAGTTTTCCTGTAGGAGTCTGATAAAAATGGGAAAACGCGTAGTAGTAGTCCAATGACCCTGAAGCAAGATCCTGCTATTATATTTGTGTGCTCTTTAAGCAGAAGTGTTTTGTCTAGCCGCACACCAAGGTTTTTAACGGTCTGTTTGGGACTTGGTGTTGGTCCTAAATCCGAGGGCCACCATTCCGGGGACCACAGAAGTATGGCCTCCCAGAACAACATGAACTCTGTCTTGCCTACATTACACTGGAGGCGATTTGTGGCCATCCAGTCAGATATTGCCCTCATTCCGTCCGCAAAAGATTTTTGTATTGCGGGCTTTAGGGTTTTGAAGGGAAACAAGAGCTGAGTGTCGTCAGCGTACGACACAGGGGTGAACCATAAGATCTTACCATGTCCGCCAATGGGGCCACATACACGGTGAACAGTGTGGGGCTTAGGCATGAGCCCTGTGGCACTCCCTTGGTGAGCTCCCTTGAGATGGAATGGTGGGAGCCCAATCTGACCCCTTGTTGTTGGTCCGAAAGAAAACTTTCCAACCAGAAGGCCGCACCTTCTATGCCCATCTCCTTCAAACGACGAGAAGTATTTCGTGAGACACAGTGTTGAAGGCAGCGGATAGATCTAACAGCACTAGAATCATGGAATCCCTTCCGTCTAGTGACATTTTGATGTTATCAGTCACTGAGAGGAGGGCAGACTCTGTGCTGTAGTTGGGCCTAAATCCAGATTGAGAAGAATCTTGGCCCTCCGCTGCCTCGATGTATTTGGACAAGTGAGTGTTCACGTGTTTCTCGGTCATTTTGCTGAGGTAAGGCAAGAGGGAGATGGGTCGAAGATTGGAGAGGTCAGTCCATGGAAGTGCAGCGTTCTTTCGGATTGGGTTCACCACTGCTTGTTTTCATTCTGTGGGCTCAGATCCTTCCCTGAGAGAGTGGTTGATTAGTGCTTGGATATGAGGCCCAAGCAGGGTTTGCAGGGAGGCAATTGTTTTAGCTGATAGAAGGTCATCTGAAGACCCTGATTTTATGTGGCTCATAAGGAAAGTGAGATCTGAGCCATTTACTGCTGGGAATGCTGTAAGTGTGGTATTTCTCCAAGTAGGCAAAGTAGGGGGAGAGAAAGAGTTGTTGTTGTTTTTAGGTCTCGCGACCTATCGATGCGCGCAAGCGCATCGAGCGTAGCGAGAATTCATGTGGCGAAAACATCTTCAAACCAAAGGGCTTTCAGCCCCGCGGTTTTCATGCAGTGCCCGTGTACATGCACGCGCATCGCATCCAAGCCCAGCCCAGTCCTCCCCTAGCAGCACTCCTCCCACGCCAGCAACTCCCCCCTCCCACACCAGCACCTCCCCTCTCTCGCATTCGCGCCATCCGGCTTCTCCTCCCCTAGCAGCACTCCTCCCACACCAGCATCTCCCCCCTCCCACACCAGCACCTCCCCTCTCTCGCATTCACGCCCACCCACCAGGCTCTCCCGCCCCCATCAGGCTTCCCTCCCAATCCGCGCATTCACGCTCCCCCTCCAGGCTCTCCCGCCCCCATCCGGCTTCTCGCATCGCACTCTCTCCTCCCCCCTCCCTTCTCGTATTTTCTTGTTGTTTTACCCTGCCATGCGGTCTTTTGGAATCTCTGCCCTGTTTCCAGGGTTAGGGTGTTTGCTTTACTCCTTTCCATTTTATCATGTTGATTTCTCTTTAGGTCTTGCGCTCTCTGTAGGGAAAGGACTCCTGGCACTAAACTCACCTCGCACCAAACACCGCTCCCAAAGCCGTTGTGTGATCTACATTCATTCCGCCCCTCACTTCGAATTCCGAGGAACGAGGCCTGCTTGCATGTGAGACCCTGGCTGACATGCTTCAGGTTCTACACAGTAACCAGTCTGTACGCTGGGTGGGGGCAGGAGGGGTGGTTGGTCGGAAGCGTTCGCAGTATCGACAGGACTGCTGCAGCCTGCCGCATTCCCCAGACAGTCTATTGAACGTCACGGCAGGCCAGACGGCTTCTGCCTTGCATTTCTCGGAAGCATCGCGTCGTTGTGTTTATTCCTTCGCTGCCAGCTCGCCGTCTTGGCTGTACAGCCCGCGCCGGCTGAGGATTTCTTCTCGAGCCTCTTGCGACAGTGCCCGGGCCTGTGCTTGTTTGTCGAAGAGCTCGGAGCTGCCTCGTGCACTGCACGGGGCACTTGGAGAGGGTCAGGAAACTTGCTTGACATATTTCTGTGCAAATAAAACGGATTACGTCTGTCCTGGGAAGTATTACAGGAATGTGGCATGGAAATGTGCTGTTCTGTACAAATCGCCTACTTCTTGCAGTAACTCATCAAAGGACGTCTCCGTGACACACAGACATCTCCTCCGAATGTTCAGCGCGTTGCAAAATAAGGGGAAGTTTCAGCCCCTAGTCATCTCTACACGCCTCTCGCCCCTTGACCTGACACCTGGTCCCTCTAGTTTGCTCACTTCCCGGTCTGCTTTTGACTCCCGTTTACAGGGTCTCCAGCTTTACATGTGATACAACTCTCTGCCTGTCCTTTTCTGCTGCTCTGCGTGGCGCCGTCCTGTGCGTTTACCGCCCCACTCCTGTAAATTACCCTAAGCAGTGCTTTAAATGGGCCGGTGCTGCCCGGAACGGAGTATTTTAAGAGGGAGAGTACCGGCACTTCTCAAGAGATATAATACATTTAATTAGACAATACCGGCGGCACTTCTCAGAAACGAGTCCCTGCACTTCTATTTTTACATTTCAAGCACGGCTCCCAAGCTGCCATTGTGACGTTCGACGTTCGCCGGGTAAAACAAGCCGCCTATTTTTTGTTGTCTGGCCTCCCACACCAGCACCTCCCCTCTCTCTCCAAACCTTGATCCAGCACCTCCCCTCTCTCACACCAGCACCTCCCCTCTCTCTCCACGCAATCGCAGCCTTTCCCTAGCAGCACTCCTCCCACACCAGCACCTCCCCCCTCCCACACCAGCACCTCCCCTCTCTCTCCAAACCTTGATCCAATCTAGTAAATTCCCATGCTGTCCTCCTCCTGTCCGCTTCCCTGGGTTAATTAAAGTGCCCTCGTTAACTTCCTCTCCTCTTGACTCCTCGGTGCAGTTGGCTGCGCTTCAACTCCTCCCCTCAAAACTGCTGTTTTGACCACAGCGCCCACCTCAGCCCGCAGTAAACGGATCCCCGAAACAGAACGCACCTCGATCCAATCTAGTAATTTCCCGTGCTGTCCTCCTCCTATCCGCTTCCCTGGGTTAATTGAAGTGCCCTTGTTTACTTCCTCTCCCCTTGTCTCCTCGTTGCAGTTGGACGCGCTTCGACGCCTCCCTTTAAAACTGCTGTTTTGACCACAGCATCTGCCCACTTGGACACACTTTATCCTAGGGGCTCCCTTCCGGTGTATATTGAGTAAGTTTCAACATTGCCCAGCCACTCCTACAGTGCTTTCCACTGTCAGCACTACCCAAATCCTCACTCTGTTCCTTTTCCACACAGTTGGATCTCTACAGCCTTCCGCTTAAGACCACCTCGGCCGCGATTCGTTTGCTGCCAGTAACTTTTTCCGCCTCTCAGCGCCTCCAGACAGCTTTTGGTTTGAGGTCACCACAGGAGCCCACGGAGCTTCAAAGTGAGCGCTCTCACCTTCCGGATTGGTGTTGAGCCCTCCCCACCCTCCGAGCACGAATGCAACGTTTCCCTCAACCCACCCTTCCCCGTGCATAGAGTGCGCAGCCATCCATGTCCTTACCAGAAGAGGGGAAACTTTTAAGCCCTTTCTGTGGCATCATTGACCAGCTTGCAACACGCACTCATTAAGCTGGACAGGACGCTTTGAAATCAAACTTTTTTAGATGAATATTTATTTCATTGATAAAGTACCCTGAGCAAAGTTGTATTTTCTATCTATCACTCTATTACTGCATTTGCAGCTTTTATCTCTCCTCCTCTGCGAGCTTTCCAATCGTTCCTGCCCCCCCTCCCCCATTTAATTTGTTTCCTGTCTCTTCATTGCTTGCCCGTCCCCCAAACCCTGTGCCTTGCTACGGTTTTCAGACTGCCGATTCTGCTGTGAAACCACTGTTTTGCCCTGCCTGTGTTTATGCTGCATGAGTTGTTTCTAACCCTGCAACAACCTTAATTGCTGGGGGTTATATACAAGGGTATGGTCGGTGCTTAGGGGCTACATGTCTGTGGCCAGCTCACCATGATTAAAAAAATAAATATTCATTAAAAGGGAAATCACCCACGCAAGCCCACTATCACCCACGCAACACCACACTCACCCACGCAACGCCACTCACCCAAGCAACCCCACTCATCCACGCAACCCCACTCATCCACGCAACCCCACTCATCCACGCAACCCCACTCACCCACGCAACCCCACTCACACACGCAACGCCACTCACCCACGCAACGCCACTCACCCACGCAACGCCACTCACCCACGCAACGCCACTCACCCACGCAATGCCACTCACACACGCAATGCCACTGACACACGCAACGCCACTCACGTTGCCAATAGGTCTCGCAGTAGGAAAGTTGGAACCATTACAATTGCAAATAACAATGCCTTTTATTTTTTTTTCATTTTAAAAACATAAAGGGCTTTGTCATTTACAAAACCAATAGCTCCAACTTTCCTACTGCGAGACCTATTGGCAACGCCAGTGCTTGTTTTGATTGGAGGCCTGTAAGATTTTTTCGTAAATCAGGTTGATCTTGTTTTCGAAGAACAGAGAGATTTCATCACATAGTTTTTGAGAGAAATTGTTAGGGCTTTCGCATGCAGTGGGTTTTACAAACTCCTGAAGAATTTTAAATAATTCCTTAGATCGATTACCTGCTTCTGCAAGTTGTTGTGAGAGGCTATTCCTCCGTGCAAGTTTGATATTCTTATAATATTGAGTCTGGGCCTCGTGATGTGCTATCTTGTTTTCTTCGGTTCGTGTCTTCCTCCATTTCTTTTCTATCCTCCTACATTTTTGTTTCTCTGTTCTGAGTTCCTCCGTGTACCAAAGTTCCTGTTTGGTGGCAGAGTATTGTTTATGTGACTTTAGAGGAGCTATTTTATCAATTGCTTCTATAAGAGATTTATTGAATTTGGTCAGTGCAATCTCTACACTATCCGTCTCAGTGGGAGTGGGCTGCTTCCATACCTTTTGCAATTCCTCTGCAGTAACTTTATGCCACTGTCGACGCCAGACAGGTGGGAGGGTGTTTTTATGGGGGAGCTTACCTGTCTCGGATATAGCAAATTCCACAATAAAGTGATCGGACCAGTTTATTTGAGCAGGGGAAAGACAATGTACTTTGGGACAGTTAGTAAATAGCAAATCTAGTAGGTGGCCTCCTATATGGGTGGGTTCGTGATTCTGCAGATCTAGACCCAGGGAAGATAAATCAGAAACCAAGGAGATAGTTTCCGGATGTGCAGAATTATCCGTGTGAATGTTGAAATCACCGAGAAGAAGAAAGTCTTCCTTGGCTTTAAAGTGTGGGGCTAGAAGTTCCAGTAGTGCAAGGGAGAAGCCTGCACTGGGTCCCGGAGGACGATAGACTAAGGCTCCTTTCCAAAATTTGTTGGTGGCGTAGTGCATTTTAAAGATCATTATTTCAAAAAGCGGACAATACTTTTGTTCTAGTATTGTAATCTTCAGATGTTCTTTATACATGATGGCTAGGCCACCACCTGTTTTCACAGGACGGTCTAAATGGACAAACTTGTAGCCCACAGGAACCCCTACGGCTATAGCAGGGACTGTATGAGGTTTCAACCAAGTTTCCGTTAGGAAACAGAGGTCAGGTTGCATTGTATGTACTAGGTCCCATACTTCTAGTTGATGTTTAGGTAGGGAGCGGACATTCAAAAGGAGACACTTTGTCCCCTTTGGTAAAGTAAAGGACTTTCAACCCAAGGAGTTCCTAAAAATAGCTCGTCCTGAATAAATCTTGCTTAACAATGCCAGTGGGTAAGTGGATTTCTCAAGCGCCAATAAACCTTAGTTTTTTTTGAAGCCCTGGAATTCAGCGTTTTTCAATATCATAAAAAATTATTTCCATTAATGTAGCCATTGTATCTCTCTTTTCTTTTCTCCATCAAATGTTTTCTAACATCCCCAGCTGTCATTCATATGCTCTGCATAGAATTACTCAGTATACTTTTTGATGTGTATTCATTACAAGATTCTAATTTTAAACTCATGGTTCCCAATCAGTCAACATTAAAAGACGTAAAACATGTTTTAATTACCAAAATATCATTCCAGTACTATCACTGGCTAATTTTAGGTTTCAAAATTAAATGCATTGGCAAGAAATGCAATAGGGTAGGCCATGGCTCTATAATTGCAGTCTTTATTATAAATTAAAATGCATTTTTAGGGTTGAGACTGTGAGAGCAAGATTTAATACAAGCATCCCGCTTGCGAAACACTGCTGTTAAGAAAGAAGACTTGGAGCCTGCCCGTTGCTTACTATTTGTTGGTTTATTTGGAAGTCTTCTTTACAGCCTCATACTTCGTCATGACATGCCTAACATCATTTCCGTTCCCCTCTGTGGAGCAGGGACTAAACACGGATTCATTCAACTTAATCAGTGCCCGTCCGCTGCTCCCAACATGATTGAGGAATAATTTTGTTCTGTTGAACATTTAGTGCCCAGAAAACAGAAGTTGTGTGACTGGCAAAAATGTGCCCAGCAGGACAAACAACATTGGCAAAATGTATTTTCTACAGTTAACTTTCTTTTTTTGCCAAGTCTTCTTTTCTCACTTTACGCTCATGTTTTCTTTTGTTTTTACTCATGGACCCTGTGTAGGAAGGTACATCCTGACTATGGTTGCCCCCAACTTTTTGCCCTGTGTTTTAGCTGGTTTTGGACATAGTCGACCTGGGACCCTGCCAATCAGGACCCCAGGCCTACTGCTCTCTCTTTAAAATGGATTCCATGTGCCCTAGGTGCATTTCCAATTGGTACTGGGCCACCTTATCAGACCCTGTAACTCAGGGCATAGGTGTACCCAGGGCCGCCAGGGGCTGCAGCATGTATTATGCCACCCCTGGCTGGCCTCCTAAATTTGACACAACTGGCTGCGTGACAGCTGGGGCGAAGTCGTGTACACACACTTTGCTTTAGATATAGTAGCACTATATCTAACCATACAATGGACACTCGAGTTCCTATCAGTCACTCCTATGGCAGGCCTTAACGATCCTGAAGGCAGAGTGCGTGGGCTCGTGTGAGCTAGGTTCAGGCCCGAGCCGAGCCCGGTTGCAGCTTGCGGAATCAAGACCCAATAGCTGTTCCATGGTAACGCGTACCACATCGGTAACTCCGGTGTCGCGTTACCCAGGCATGTCGAGTAAGGTGTCATACGAATCGGGGTGCTGCCCTCTCACCAATGCTGGCGACGAGGTTAGCATTCCACCCTTCTAGAGGGACACGACATGTACGTAACTGTGAACCCCGGTTAAAGTTAACTGAAGCCTCAGCTCCACAAAATGGATGCTGCCACCACAGACACGAGTCTGACCTCCTGCTGCTGGGAGTCCTTCCAGCGAGGAGCACTTGGACAAAGGGTTTCCTGTCGAGGGCGCTGTTCGCACCGTCCCAGACAGGGTTTGTGTATTCTGGGTAGGTAGGGCTTTGGCGAGAAGGTGACTGCGGAGTGGCACCCCGGTGCTCACTACGCATCTGCCGGTTAGAACCAGTTCCAGGGGCGACAGCCCTGGCCTGGGGAAAGTCCGGCAGGGGAGAGGGGTGTAACTACCCCCCTTCCTGGTCCCACCCCTAGGGCAGGACCTAGTCATGTACCCACCCCTTTCTTTAGAATAAAGACCGGAGCGGGGACCCTTCCAAATTAGATCATCTTTGACTCAAGAACTACTTTCTACGAAAGGACATTCAAGACTCTTCTCAAGATTTCTCCCTTGTGACTAAGGAGTAGTCACCCTGCATCAGCGGGCACCAACTAAGAACTCTGCGGTTTGCTGTAAGTCCTTCCTCAAGGAACCCGACGGCCCAGCTCGACGAGAACCGGCTTCCCTGGCACCTCTGACCTCTACCCATATCATCAGCTTAGCTGTGATCTGTGGGTGCGACGAGACCTCGAGGGACCGGCCATCATCAGAACCTGCACGCTCTTAAAACCAGCACGACCATCGAGGTAACTCTCTGGTGAGTGCTCTGGGGTCCGAGAAGCCCCGACCCTGAGCCGCTCCAGCACCGAAGTGCAGTCTCCCAGCATCTCCACGATCTGCGTGGGGCCCTTCTGCTCGCTGCTCAGCACGTTGTCTGGTCACTAGCCGCTGGCTTGTGCCCTTCTGTGACGACATCCGAGAATCATCACTGCTGGTCTGGTTGCTCCAGACTGGCCCTTGCTTCCATCTTTGCGAGAAGCACCCCGGACCCTCCTGGTCCACTCAAGACGCCATCTTAGGCCCACCACGTGGCCCTGAGATCTGCCAAGGCTTGTTGCCCCATCCTGGGCCCAGCGACGCCGACAGCATCATCCTTCGTGGGACAGCTCGCACCTCCACCGTGGTCGCCGACAACGCCTCCTGGTCCGTGAGACTGCAGAGCCTAGCGTCGCCCACTCACCTGGTCGAGGTGACGGCCAACCGGTGCCTTCCTGGTACCTTCTGACTACTGGCTAGTAGTACGAACTTGGTCCCCTCTGCTTTCAGGTTTCATCAATCTCCGATCCAGGCTTGGATCTCTACGAACTATTCAGCACTGGTCGCAGGCCAGCAACTCCTTTTCTTCCGGCTCCTGGCTCGTCAGCGAAGACCCCGACGCCTGTAAGACTTGTGCAGCCGCAGCCCTCGTGGCTAGGTAACTCGGCATTTCGGTGCCTGCATAGCCTCCTTACTCTAGGGTCCTGAGTCCCTCGCTTCCGACTTGCCTTATCGGGTCCGCCCGAGACCTTAATCGTTCCGTGTCCTCGGACACTTGTTTCAATTGTGCACTTGAAGTATTTGCTAAAGAGATTTGGTTTGTGCTTAGTACCCTGTCCTCATAAAGAGTACAGGGCTGTTGTGATTCTTAATAAATATATTGTTTATTTTCATAACACTTGTGTGGTGTCCTTTCACTGGGTGTTCAAGGGGTACATGTGTGGTAAACAGCTGGCTTAACGCGCCCTCTCGAGTCTTTAGCCTTAGACTGCTCGTATCCACGCTACTAGGATAGCTGGTCTATAGGTTGACTTACAACCAAACACCATAAGGGTCGTTGGAACGATACATAGCGGTCGCTAGAATAGCGAACGTTGCATATCGGGCCAACTTCTCACATTGGTGAGCAGCGGTTGGGATTTGAGCTTGCTGTTGTTTTACCACACGTATCCTAAGAATATCTTGTTGAAAGATCGCACAAGTACTGTTAGTACATATAACTAAAAGCTTAGAATACTCTGAGTTCTACTGAACCAGCTGTTGTAGCTCCTCAAGGCTTAGCACACCTTGGCTACAACTCTTAGCAAGGGTACAGTAGGTAAACACGTAGTGTAGGTAGGTGCATCACTTACACCACACTAGAAACAGTATGTTGGACAAAGGAGGAAACTCTGAGTCTCCCCTTGTGTCAGTTGACCCTCCACAGGTCATCCCTTCAGGATATACTGTGCTGAGCTTCAAGGAGTTAAGACGACTGTGTCACTCCAGGAAGATTCAGCAGGGGTCTAACCCCACAACGTCCTTTCTGATTGGTCTCTTGGAGACTTATGATGCCAGAAGAGCTGAGAAACTTCGTAGCTCTTCTAATCCAGAAGGAGACATGCCTCCCCTCGAGGGAACCCGAGACGATCCTGACCTCATCCACCTCGCAACTGAGAACGAAGATGTGGAGGAGGATGAGGATGAGGATCTCTCTGGGGATGAGGCAGATAAGGGACAGGTAGAAGTCGTCAGACTAAGCAGGTCCAACTTAAGCAAACATGATAGCGGTACTGGGGGACCCCTGGGGCCACTATCAGGTCAGCTTAACATTGGGAATGGACGAGCCCGATCTCTGTCAAGAGACTCTGGCAGATCCCTTCAAACCAATGGCTCTCACAACTCTTCTCAGAGAGGGATGACGTCCCCTCAGAGGAGAGTGTACGAAGCTAAGGAAAGGGCAGCCAATCTAAGGATTGAAAGGGAAGAACTTGCCCTGGCCAAAGAAAGGCTTGCCTTTGCTAGAGAGCAACAGTTAAGTGGGGTAGTCCCCACTGGTGGCAGCAATGTACCTAGTAATAGGGAAAAGAGTTTCGATACGAAACACCTTGGTAAGATAGTGCCCCCCTTTAAACAAGGGGACGACATCCACAAATGGATTACTGCTTTGGAGAGGGCCTGCACTGTGCAGGGTGTTCCCCAGAGTCAGTGGGCAGCTATCTTGTGGCTCTCCTTTGAAGGAAAAGGAAGAGACAAGCTCCTCACCACAAGGGTGGAGGATGCTAACAATTACCAAATCTTGAAAAATACACTCGTTGAAGGGTTCGGCCTAACCACTGAGCAGTACAGGGTGCTGTTCAGGGATACCCAGAAAAGGCAGGCTCAACATTGGTCTGATTTTGTCGATTGTGCCACTAAGGCTTTTGAAGGCTGGCTACTGGGTAGTAAGGTTTCTGATTTTAAAGGATTGTATAATCTAATTATAAGGGAGCAAATCTTAAATAATTGTCAGAACCAGTTATTACACCAGCACCTGGTAGACTCTGATCTGACCTCTCCACAGGAATTGGGTAAGAGGGCAGACAAATGGGTCAGAACCAGGGTTAGGCCTAAAAACCAGGGTGGTGACCAGAAAAAGGAATCGACCAAGCCTCAAGAGAAGGGTGGGGATAAATCCACAGAGAAGACTTCCCAAGGGCCCCAAAACTCCAACAAGGGTGGTGGGTCCCAGAACACTCCTTCAGAACAGAAGAAACCTTATTGCCATACCTGTAAACAGGTGGGCCATTACAAAAGTGATGCCAAGTGCCCTAAAAATAGCAATAAGGAAAACATACCCCCAAGTAATACTCCTAAACCTCCTGTTACCACTAGTGGTAATCCCCCAGGTGGTGGGAGTGCCCCCAAGAATGTGGTGGGCATTACTTTGGGCAATCAGGAGGACTATGGCCTAGCCAGGTTCCCTGACCACACTCTTGTCTGTGAGACTGGCATGGGGTTTGCCAACTTCACTACTGGACCCCACATTTTGGGAAAGTATAGACAAGAAGTTTTAGTGAATGGTCAGAAAGTTGAGGCATTCAGAGACACAGGGGCCAGCCTCACCATGGTGAGTGACCATCTGGTCCCCTCTGCTCAACTGACCCCTGGTTTTACTTATCAGGTGACAGACATTCATGGAGTGAAGAGAAGGCATCCCATGGCAGTAGTCAAGCTCAGTTGGGGTAATGTCACAGGGCCCATGAGAGTGGCAGTGACAGATAACCTACCTGTAGATTGCTTACTGGGGAACGACCTGGAACTCTCAGCATGGGCTGAGGTGGAGCAAGAAACTCACTCCAGAATGATAGGCCTATCCAGACAGGTTAGTGGGGCAGTAATAGCTACAGCCCCAGTCCAAGCACCATTCCTCCCTGAAAAGGTTGGACGGGCAGTGGTAGCCACTGCCCAGGCTCAGACAGACTTTCCAGGACAGGATAGGAGGGCTGTGACAGTCACAGCCCAAACACAGACTGAGTGCCCTCCTGAAAAGGTTGGCAAGGTTGAAATGGTCTCAGCCTCTACTCAAACAGATAGTGAGGTTGTGAAGCCTGAAACAATGGATCACTCCACTCAAACAGAGAGCATTGAGGAGGAAGAAGAGTCTTCCCCCTCCCAGACACTAGGTGAGAGCCAGCCTCCTCAGGGAACTGACTCTACCCCTGTTGAAGGAACTGCCCCAGAGGTAGCCAGGCCTAGCCTGGCAGAGCCCCTGATGGCAGTGGACCCTTCCCAGGTGGGACCCAGTCTGGAGCAGGTAACCTGCACCTCTCTACCCTGCCTCAGTCAGCCCAGGGCTGAAGAGATCAGGGAGGCCAGTGGTGGACCCCAAAGGGCCCCCTGTCCAAAAGAACCCCTTAATCAGAAGATTAGGATCACTGAAGCTGGTAAACCTAGCCAAGTGAAAATAGAACAGACTCCTGAGGGATCCCCCTTAAAAGTAGTTAGGGAACTCCCACAGCTGGACACTGTTGGGCACAGCCAAACATGGGGCCTAAAAACCCCAGACCTGACCTGTCCCTCCAGTAAGCCAAACAGAGGGACTCAGCCTCCAGCTTTAGGTAGCCAGAGGCTGACCCTGAGAGCTCAGTGCATCTCAGCTAAAGAAAGAAAGGCACACAGGATGAATGGTGATTGGAGGAAGTTGAGCCCAAAGGTAGAGGAGCCTCACTTCAGTACTCCATCCCAGCATCAGCCTTCTTCTTTCCCAAGACACACCGGAGACAGAGATTCCCTATGGTGGAGACCCTCAGATACCCTTAGGGTGAGGGGCTGCCTAGTGGACCATGACACAGGGGGAAACCAAGCCAGAGCTGGTCCTTCCTTATATGGCCACTTAGGTAATAGAGGCTTACCTGGACAAGGATAGCCTTATCTCCTTTCGTTTGGGGGGGGGTTGTGTAGGAAGGTACATCCTGACTATGGTTGCCCCCAACTTTTTGCCCTGTGTTTTAGCTGGTTTTGGACATAGTCGACCTGGGACCCTGCCAATCAGGACCCCAGGCCTACTGCTCTCTCTTTAAAATGGATTCCATGTGCCCTAGGTGCATTTCCAATTGGTACTGGGCCACCTTATCAGACCCTGTAACTCAGGGCATAGGTGTACCCAGGGCCGCCAGGGGCTGCAGCATGTATTATGCCACCCCTGGCTGGCCTCCTAAATTTGACACAACTGGCTGCGTGACAGCTGGGGCGAAGTCGTGTACACACACTTTGCTTTAGATATAGTAGCACTATATCTAACCATACAATGGACACTCGAGTTCCTATCAGTCACTCCTATGGCAGGCCTTAACGATCCTGAAGGCAGAGTGCGTGGGCTCGTGTGAGCTAGGTTCAGGCCCGAGCCGAGCCCGGTTGCAGTGGCGGAATCAAGACCCAATAGCTGTTCCATGGTAACGCGTACCACATCGGTAACTCCGGTGTCGCGTTACCCAGGCATGTCGAGTAAGGTGTCATACGAATCGGGGTGCTGCCCTCTCACCAATGCTGGCGACGAGGTTAGCATTCCACCCTTCTAGAGGGACACGACATGTACGTAACTGTGAACCCCGGTTAAAGTTAACTGAAGCCTCAGCTCCACAAAATGGATGCTGCCACCACAGACACGAGTCTGACCTCCTGCTGCTGGGAGTCCTTCCAGCGAGGAGCACTTGGACAAAGGGTTTCCTGTCGAGGGCGCTGTTCGCACCGTCCCAGACAGGGTTTGTGTATTCTGGGTAGGTAGGGCTTTGGCGAGAAGGTGACTGCGGAGTGGCACCCCGGTGCTCACTACGCATCTGCCGGTTAGAACCAGTTCCAGGGGCGACAGCCCTGGCCTGGGGAAAGTCCGGCAGGGGAGAGGGGTGTAACTACCCCCCTTCCTGGTCCCACCCCTAGGGCAGGACCTAGTCATGTACCCACCCCTTTCTTTAGAATAAAGACCGGAGCGGGGACCCTTCCAAATTAGATCATCTTTGACTCAAGAACTACTTTCTACGAAAGGACATTCAAGACTCTTCTCAAGATTTCTCCCTTGTGACTAAGGAGTAGTCACCCTGCATCAGCGGGCACCAACTAAGAACTCTGCGGTTTGCTGTAAGTCCTTCCTCAAGGAACCCGACGGCCCAGCTCGACGAGAACCGGCTTCCCTGGCACCTCTGACCTCTACCCATATCATCAGCTCAGCTGTGATCTGTGGGTGCGACGAGACCTCGAGGGACCGGCCATCATCAGAACCTGCACGCTCTTAAAACCAGCACGACCATCGAGGTAACTCTCTGGTGAGTGCTCTGGGGTCCGAGAAGCCCCGACCCTGAGCCGCTCCAGCACCGAAGTGCAGTCTCCCAGCATCTCCACGATCTGCGTGGGGCCCTTCTGCTCGCTGCTCAGCACATTGTCTGGTCACTAGCCGCTGGCTTGTGCCCTTCTGTGACGACATCCGAGAATCATCACTGCTGGTCTGGTTGCTCCAGACTGACCCTTGCTTCCATCTTTGCGAGAAGCACCCCGGACCCTCCTGGTCCACTCAAGACGCCATCTTAGGCCCACCACGTGGCCCTGAGATCTGCCAAGGCTTGTTGCCCCATCCTGGGCCCAGCGACGCCGACAGCATCATCCTTCGTGGGACAGCTCGCACCTCCACCGTGGTCGCCGACAACGCCTCCTGGTCCGTGAGACTGCAGAGCCTAGCGTCGCCCACTCAACTGGTCGAGGTGACGGCCAACCGGTGCCTTCCTGGTACCTTCTGACTACTGGCTAGTAGTACGAACTTGGTCCCCTCTGCTTTCAGGTTTCATCAATCTCCGATCCAGGCTTGGATCTCTACGAACTATTCAGCACTGGTCGCCGGCCAGCAACTCCTTTTCTTCCGGCTCCTGGCTCGTCAGCGAAGACCCCGACGCCTGTAAGACTTGTGCAGCCGCAGCCCTCGTGGCTAGGTAACTCGGCATTTCGGTGCCTGCATAGCCTCCTTACTCTAGGGTCCTGAGTCCCTCGCTTCCGACTTGCCTTATCGGGTCCGCCCGAGACCTTAATCGTTCCGTGTCCTCGGACACTTGTTTCAATTGTGCACTTGAAGTATTTGCTAAAGAGATTTGGTTTGTGCTTAGTACCCTGTCCTCATAAAGAGTACAGGGCTGTTGTGATTCTTAATAAATATATTGTTTATTTTCATAACACTTGTGTGGTGTCCTTTCACTGGGTGTTCAAGGGGTACATGTGTGGTAAACAGCTGGCTTAACGCGCCCTCTCGAGTCTTTAGCCTTAGACTGCTCGTATCCACGCTACTAGGATAGCTGGTCTATAGGTTGACTTACAACCAAACACCATAAGGGTCGTTGGAACGATACATAGCGGTCGCTAGAATAGCGAACGTTGCATATCGGGCCAACTTCTCACACCCTGTTCCCAAAAGATGGGAATTATCTTATTACAAAGTGACATTTTTTCTTTCTTATGTGTAATTTCTGAAATTATGGGTTAACACATAATCAAGCGGTACACTCCAATCCACGCCACCTCTTCTCACACCAATCCACCCCACTCAATCCAATCCACACCAGATCAATCCAATCCCGAGCAGTATTGTCCTTCACTGATCAGAACAGCAAATTTGCAGCCTGAGGTTCACTCCAAACCTCTCAATCCAATCCAGTAAACTCCTATCCACCCAGACCACCCCAATCTAAAACAATCTGCCCCACTCCAAAACAATCTTCCCCACCTAAATCTGCATCGCTCCATTCTTCCCCTTTCCAACCCATAACAATCCGCCCCTGTCCAATCCACCCCCCCTTTAGTCCACCTCATCCCAATCCACCCCACTCCAAATTCAACTCAATCCACCTCTCTCCAATCCAATCTACTCCAGACCACCCCAGTCCAATTCACCCATCTCAATCCAATCAACCTCACTCCAGTCCACCCCACCATAATCCAGCCAACTCCAAGCCAATCAAATCCGCAGTCCAATAAACCCCTTTCGGCTCCAGTCCACCCCACTCTACCCCTATCCAATTCACCCCACTCAATCCAATCCGCCTCACTCCAATCCATCCCACTGCAATCTAATCTATTCCACTCAAAATCCCCCTTCAGTCCAATCCACCCCCCTCCAGTCCAATCCAACCCCTTCCAGTCCAATCCAACCCCCTCCAGTCCAATTCACCCCACTCCAAACCACTACCCTTGTCGAATCCAATCCACCTCACATGAAACCAATCAATCCATCCACTCCAATCCACCTCGCCCCTTTTCAATGCACCCCACTCTACCTCGATCCATTCAAACAACTCCACTTTAGGACAATGCACTCTACAATACTCTGCCACTGAACCACACTCCACTCTATGACACTCTACTCCCCATATTCCACTCCACTCCACTAAAATCGATCTACGACCCTCTACCCCACGCCACTACAGGGCTCGACAAATCCACTCGACCGCTCACATTTGCGAGGTAAATTTTATGAGTTTGTGCTATTTTTAGGTCCTACTCGCCCTTTCTGGCAAATAGGAAAACATACTAACTTTTGTACTCAGTCTTTGAAAACGGAGCAAATGTGACAAGATAACATGATTTCAAGGCCTTTTCATTGCTCACAGAGCAAATGAGCAATAAAGATGCCTTTAAATCTAGTTATCTTGTCACATTTGCTTCGCTTTCAGAGACGGAGGTCAAGTAGGTTACTGTTAGGTCGAGAAGTTTTTTTTAAAGTACTAGACCTGCAGGACTAGTACAATTTTCAGATTTCTCGAGCCCTGCACTAACCTTTAGCCATGCCGAACAGCAGCCACACTGTGTACGACATAGCAAAAACACATTGGCAAAGCCAATAGCTCTTCTATAGGCGAGACCTATTGGCTTTGTCAAAGCTTGTTATAACAGCAATTGCATTTACCAGTGCAGACCTACTTCTGAACTCCAGCATCACAGAAATTCCTCTGGAGTATGGCTTTACAGTCTATGCCATTGACAATTGCTCACTGTGAGCGCCCATAGTCAATCCTGCTGCTAACCTAACTCACTGGCCCATCTAGAATGTCGTATGGCAACAGTCTAATTTCCGGGGACCAAAAAGACACATGTGGCATTGTGGCAGCAGCAGCCGATTTTAGAACTGGGGAAGCGGGTTCGAGTCTGTGAATCGGCTCAACGCCCTAGGATTCTGGGCAAATCACTTACTCTCCCCGTGCCTTAATAAAAAATAAAAAAAAACGACCTTGATACTAGCGATCGTATAAAGCGCTCTAATACATCCGGCTCTATTTCGCGCGATATAAAAGAATAATGACGCTATCTTCCTAGTCCATCACTAAACTCATCACAGTAGGACCTATTCCAAACCGAAACAACCACTTTCGGAGGATGGTTCAAGGAAAAGCACGTGCGTAAAACGCAGCCAATTAGCACATGCTAATTAAATGCGGCGTACTAGGATTGGGTTGATGTGTCTCAAATGCTCCAATGCCAGGTGATTTTAGACATTAGCAGTACCGCCCACTCCCACACTACTTTGTGAATATGTTCCGCTTTGGGATTGGTTGTTGTGCCACCGGAAGTGCAAAAATTATGGTCAAATGATATCCGTTGAGAGATCATCAACGGACAACGGCCATTAGGCTGAATTCATAGACCGTCCGTGTAAGTCGCGGGTAGTGGTCACCTTCATCACAAAGAAGGCGCCGAACTCCCGCACGGCCAGCGGTGTTCTAGAAGATTCTGCGTCCCGGAGATGGTAAGCTCAGGGAAATGAGGATGCTCGTTGCGAGTGATGATGGTTCATGGTACTCAATTGGGCGATGAGCCATATAAAGTGTTGTGCTTTAATTATTCGCGTAGCTTGGTGTCCTAAATAGTCTCAGCTATGTGATAGAAGGGGGTTGAAACATTAGTATTGTAGTTATTTATCACAGGCCGTTGCCTATAGTACGTTCGTTCTGTTGTTTAAGCGTCCAATTGAAGTAGTTTTTGTAACCGACATGACTTACACAAGTAAGTGTAACGCGAGGTGCGTCATATACAGTTTTTGTAGAAAGTCCACCGTTTCTAATGGTATCCCATAAGTGCTGTTACATTGCCTAGCAGTAAACTTACTCTTTTGTAAGAGCTATACGCCTCGTGTGTTTTGTAACATTTTTATTTGATCTATGCCAGAAATACATTTCTGTATCTGAGTGCCATTTGTCATCGATCATGTCCAGAGTTTGAGATTTCCAGAATATCGGTTGTGTAGCACCAGGCAGCCAATTGGTACATATTGTGATGCTCGTTAATGTTACCTTGCAAATCATTTTGTCTGGTCACGAGGATCCGCAAGTGGCATCACGCCCCAAACAGCAGCTGGTTGGGATGGCCCCAATGATGAAGCATGTCACCTTGGGGCAGCCCTGGATGATTGAGGGGAGAAAATAATTTTTCACACATTCAGCTGAATCCCCATTACCTTGGTTACGTTTTTACTATCTGACATTTCATATTTATTTATTTATTATTTTTTTGTGAAGAACTAGAGGATAGCCTAATCTGTGCAGCTTGGGTTATATAAACTATAACATCTGACTCTAACTACTTAAGACCTGCTGTATTTAAGACCTGTTGTAATTACATAAAAATGCTTTTTTTCTTAATGTTTTTTAAAGTTATCGGAGAGACCGATGGATTTAAATGAGTGCTCACATTTGCTGGGTCCCACATTCACTGCCTCCAGTATGCTGACGACAATCTACTATCCGATCATACGGTGGTAGGATTGAAGCGATCTTTGAAGTCTCTCACACTCTTGTGCTAAAAACAAACTTATCCAGAAATGACATGTGGTAAGCCTTAACTACCTGAGCATCTACTTTGATAAGCGTGGAGTACGTCACGCACCTTTCCAGACTAAAGGAATCCACCTTGTCTGTGACAATGAGCTTCAAATAATTTGCATCAAAATGAGCGATCTATCTCTTCTTGGCATCTATAAAGTCGGATTCATTCCAAAAACTCACGTATGATTCATTAATTTTTAAAGATGTTTCTTCCTGACTGGGCAAAGTGCGATCAAGATATTAGATGTCTAGTCAATCTTCCGGACCCACATACTCTCAGCCACGACTGGAATTTGGCCTTTATAAACAGTTAACCCCTTGTGTGCTTGTGACGGAACCGCTCCGTCACAAGCCACGGGTGAGCTGTGCTTGTGACGGAACGGTTCCGTCTCGGCGCGCCTGCGCGGCGCGTTCCATTGAGCGGGCGCGTTTGTGACGGAACCGTTCCGTCACAAGCACAGCTCACCCATGTGCCGTGACGGAGCGGTTCCGTCACAAGCACGTGACCGCCGCTCGACCGCCCTACCCCCTTAGCTCTATTCCGCCGCAGCGAAGGGGTTAATATGCTGACCTCTTGGTTCTGGGATATTATGCAAAACTGAAAAATGCCCAACACGGGTCTCTAAGAATTGATCAGGCAAGGCATCTGTTAAAACAAAAAATCCTGTTGGAGCCCTATGTGAGGAATGCAATTGGGTCTGTTGGCGTACAGAATGTCTTTAACCAAAATTGAACTCCAAAGCTCACTGCAAAATTGTTGGCTAAAATGATGATAAACAAGACCTTTCTCGAAAGGCTCGTGCAAGTGTATGTGAGATTTTGTATCGCAAGCAGTTAAAATATCCAATCCCTCCAAAAAACTTTTGTGGCCGAGATACAGCCACATTCCATTAAAATGTGGGTGTTTCGCTTGAACTGTGGAACACAACTGCTATCTGTTGGACTGTAAGAAGGAAAGCCTATCCCATGTGGTATGCATCTGTCCAGCCTTAAAGAGCTTACACTGATTTGGGCTGAAAGTGTTCTGCAGAACAAAGAAAAAGGGACAAACCCCGCCAAATGATGTGGTGGTCCCGACACTGGGATCCCAATATATATGGGGTGATAAGCCTAGGAGTTGGCACTGCACATGACAAAATGAACTCAATCCAAATATACTCCAGAGAAAGTTTTTAGCAAATATATATGTATGTTTTTATTTTTTTATATATACTCTTAGACCTGATATAGAAAACACTTACATAAATAACACATAATTATCTTTGGGATATTGCACAACATGCATAAGACAATGGATAAAGATAAAAGTAACAGAAATTCATTTTACTTTGGAGCCTACCCAGTAACACTTCACACTTCAGTCATACTCTCAAATTTTCAAAAAGTAATCCTACCTAAAATTCTATCATTCCACTTTCATTCTTCCATATATTCCCATCGTTCTGGTGTATGCTACACATAGATGGTAAATATGTAGCATAGAACAGAATATTATTCCAGGTAAATATGTAGCATAGAACAGAATATTATTCCAGATAGACAATCTTAATACGGCCCCTAATTAATGTAACACAGTATGCCGTATTTCTGGAGACACAAGCCGACGTGCGTTTCGGTGACAGGCCGGGTGGGCCACACCTTCGTCAGGGCTGGGAGTTGTTGACTGGGAGGGAAGGAGATAATGATCTGATATAGTCTTAAGAAGATTCTCCAGGACAGATGCACATTGAGTATATTTTCAGGGAACCTGGATCCTGAATCGGTACGCTTGTATATCCAAGGATAGGCTCCACTACGCAGGGATTGACGGCGGAAGGGTACTTGAAGAACCGCTGTACTTTAGAATTTTTTTGGGACTCGCAGTATCAAGCAGCTATCCCGTAAGTGACAAGGGACTTTTAAAGCGGTGAGTCTAGAAGGGTATAAGTCCATCGTTACTGCTGGCATGTGCAGGACAACTGGTATCTTGAAAAGGTACCGTTAGGGATAGATGAGAGTAGCCGCTACGTCTTTCAATTTTTGAGACGGCGCGTTGCTGCAGAGGGCGCTGCCTAGCGTAGTGGAGGCGCAGTCCATGGATGGGGTTCCGTCGATCAGCCGAATCGACCCTTCATCACGGGGAACAGTCCTGTTCCCCGTCAACAATTGAAAAACGTAGCGGCTACTCTCATCTATCCCTAACGGTACCTTTTCAAGATACCAGTTGTCCTGCACATGCCAGCAGTAACGGTGGACCTATACCCTTCTAGACTCACCGCTTTAAAAGTCCCTTGTCACTTACGGGATAGCTGCTTGATACTGCGAGTCCCAAAAAAATTCTAAAGTACAGTGGTTCTTCAAGTACCCTTCCGCCGTCAATCCCTGCGTAGTGGAGCCTATCCTTTGATATACAAGCGTACCGATTCAGGATCCAGGTTCCCTGAAAATATACTCAATGTGCATCTGTCCTGGAGAATCTTCTTAAGACTATATCAGATCATTATCTCCTTCCCTCCCAGTCAACAACTCCCAGCCCTGACGAAGGTGTGGCCCACCCGGCCTGTCACCGAAACGCACGTCGGCTTGTGTCTCCAGAAATACGGCATACTGTGTTACATTAATTAGGGGCCGTATTAAGATTGTCTATCTGGAATAATATTCTGTTCTATGCTACATATTTACCATCTATGTGTAGCATACACCAGAACGATGGGAATATATGGAAGAATGAAAGTGGAATGATAGAATTTTAGGTAGGATTACTTTTTGAAAATTTGAGAGTATGAGAGTATGACTGAAGTGTGAAGTGTTACTGGGTAGGCTCCAAAGTAAAATGAATTTCTGTTACTTTTATCTTTATCCATTGTCTTATGCATGTTGTGCAATATCCCAAAGATAATTATGTGTTATTTATGTATGTAAGTGTTTTCTATATCAGGTCTAAGAGTATATATAAAAAAATAAAAACATACATATATATTTGCTAAAAACTTTCTCTTGAGTATATTTGGATTGAGTTAATTTTGTCATGTGCAGTGCCAACTCCTAGGCTTATCACCCCATATATATTGGGATCCCAGTGTCGGGACCACCACATCATTTGGCGGGATTTGTCCCTTTTTCTTTGTTCAGTTTTCTTTCCCCCCAACGACCTGCCTACATCCTAAAAAGCCCACTGGGGAACCCCCTTCTTTCACTTTTTTGAAAGTGTTCTGCAACCTGGGCATAACCTAATGCAACACTGCTAATTTCCGTGTGTCTGAGTGGTGTGGGTGTGCAGCTATCAGTTGTTACCTTTCTTCGAGAAGCACGTAAGCTATTGAACTCTCCTCTTAGAGGTTGCTAAAATGCGGAATTTCTAGGTCCTCCATCTCCTTGAAGTCGTCCCATTTATGGCAGTAGAGTACAGGAATTCTTGCTGTGGCAGGGCTTATTCCAGGCGGGCTAGTCTTCTATCTGCCCCTCACCTCAACTGAATCTGATCATTCGAGCACATCCACTATGAACTTCTCATGCCGTCGCATTGCACTTTACCGTTATTCAAATTCTACTTGGATGTTTAGTTACTTATTCTGCCGCAGTGATGCTTGCCAGATGTTATTGCACTTGAACAGGTCTCCCTGCATATTTGCACAAATTTGCTTTAATAGCTCTGAAACGCTGGGCACTTTTTGATCCTCGGGGGTTTGTGCTCTAGTCCCTATCCATATGTATTTAAGGAAAGGTGCTGTGTGAAGGCGGAATGGGTGTGCTGAAGGCAAGGCTGCCCACGCCAGCTGTTCTGCCAGTTTTGAAACCGAAGGCAGGCCTTGGATCACCTATGATACTACTACCCTGTGCAGACCTGCCCTGAGTTGTATTGCACGCTCCACATTCCTTCCTACATACTAAATACTGATTTTTGTTGTATACACCACCATTGAACACCTAAAGTCTCAAATAAGAATAAATCTATCACTTATGCACACACATTTAGGTACATCATACGATGTTAGCGGTTCTTCTGAATGTCCGCTCTTTGCAGAAGCATGAAGGGCTTATTTGTGAGCTGCTAGATAATGAAAAACCAAATCTCCTATTGACAAACGTGGCCTACAGAATATTCAAATCTCACCTTAGCCGCAGCCTTTCCTCTGGGATATAACACCTTGGCTGCTATGGGTTTTCCCCTCCTGTGCTTCTTTGTGAGCTTTCCCATTATACATGACGAGCTCAGCTCGTCATAAGCACAGCTCAACCGTGCCTCATGACGAGCTGGGCTCGTCATGAGCATCGAAGGGGATAAAATCCTTATGAAAGACCGTTTAAGGGCGGCGGGGTGGCTATAATTTATAAAAGTGAGTTTGGTTGTTTCTATCTCTCTGGGGGGAACTTGATGGATCCAAAAGTCTGGGCTTTTGTTGCTCTCAGTCTTCTCAGCAGTCCAGGGGCTCGAATTTTCAGAGCCCTGGTCATGCCTGCCTTTTCCTCAGAGCACTAAATAACGTCCTTGCTCCTTGGTACCTTAAATATTCACACATTTTAGTGCAATGTGATTTTAACCTCCATATGGACAAACCTTTAGATTTGGAGGTAGCCTCCTTCACAGATATTTGTCCTCCCTTGTTCTTGCCCTACAGGTTTTCAAACACATCCAGCAGCCTGGGCATATTATTGATCAAATCTTTTCTAATGGAAAGACTGTGCTGTTCCGACCAAACTAATGGTAAAGGTTTGATCATTATCTAATCGGGTTCAAATGGTTAAAATCTAACCACAATCCCATTCCCTCCGAAGAAATTAGGACCATGGCTAGGGCATTACATAAACTTCTCCTGTTAGACCTTTGCAGTGCATTGAGTGCATTGGAAGTACATCCCACCACGTCTAAATGGTTTTGAATGAGTCATGGTCTTCTGGAACGGTGCCTACCAAATGGAACATGCCACATTTCTGCCTCTATTTAACACCATCAGTTCTGCAGCAATTCCCCCTCTGTGCTACTTCTGAATTATTCCCATTGTTCATGACGAGCTCAGCTAGTCATGAGCACACAAGCAGTGTACTGCATGACGAGCTGAGCTCGTCATGAGCATCGAAGGGGTTAAAGCCCGCGGCTGATCTTAATGCCAATTACAGGCCGATCTACCTTCTGGCATTTTTTGAAGAGTATTAGAAAATGTCAATTCTCATATTTCAAGTTACCTCGAAAGTAACTCTCTTGCATCCCAGCCAGTCAGGTTTCAGAGCCAACTGTAGTATGGAAATATAGGTTTGCTAGAAGTAGTTGATTACATCGAAGGCACTGTAGATAATGGGTCAAAGCAGACCTGGTTAGGTTTATCGGCAGCATTCGATATGGTCCCCCCTGAAAGATTGTTGGCCTGTCAACAATCTATTGGGATTGGAGATTTCAACTTGACGTGGTTGGCTTCCTTTTGAGCAACACAAGTCAAGAAGTGTGGGTTCCCCTGTTTTCTTTCCCGATCTGTGAGTGTGCAGTTGTAGTACCTCATGGTTCGACATTGAGCCCCACCTTATTCAAAGCTACTCTTACACCTCTGGCCATCCTGGCTGAGGCGCTGGGGGTGAAAGTAATATCGTACGCTGGTGATACTTCGTTGCTTTTCACTTGTGGAAAGAGGCAGAATTTGATATAGTTATTAAATCCTGCCTCACCAATGTGTTGACCGGATTGTCCCCCAACCAATTAAAATTCAATCCAGACAAAACGGAGCTTGTTTAAAAAAATAAATTAAGCTCCACCCCACTTGATGTTTGGAGGATTTGGTGGCTCCCGGGAGTGCCTTGTCCTTTCAATTTCAGGCTCTGATGGGCTCTTGTTTTGTGCTGCCACGCTCTCGGAAAAAAAGTTTACCTCTTCTATGTGTGGTAACTAGGAAAACGGTGATCCAGGCCCTGATTATTTCCAGGCTTGATTATGGGAAAGCTCTTTACTTGGGTATTCCTGAATATCGTCTGTCGTCTTCAAGTAGTCCAGAATGCGGTCGGCCAGAACCAGTCTTAATCTTGCTCCAAGAACCCACATGACTCCGCATTTGAAAGCTATTCACTGGCTCCCTATTAAAAAGAGGATTATTTAACACTTTTCCTAGCTCCTAAAGCCCCTCCTTAGAAAGCAGTGTACCTGAGAAGGAAGAATCTGTGCTTTCGCTCCTCTCAGGGTTTTATGGTCCACTCGCGGCCATTTAGCCAGCATCCCTAGATTTCGCCGGGCATGAATTTAAGGAAGATCCTTTTCTTACCATGGCTCGATGGGCTGGAATAAACTCGCTTTAGACCTTTATGCCATCTGTGAGCTTTCTGTTTTCAGGAAGAAGCTAAAAACTTGACTTTTCCAACTGTTTAGGGCGATCAGCATTAGTTTGCTGGTTGGCTTGCTTCTAGCGCAAGGACACTCTTTTGGAGTATGCATGCCCTTAACAACTGCCTTTTCAATCAACAACTCCATTATGTACGTTATCCTCGCTTCCTCTACAGGTCCCTTCTGCATAAAAGACCCCAGCTGGCCAAAGATGATTACTTTGGGCCCCTGAAGTTTTACACACCTATCTTGCACATGTAAATGTACATGTATTTATATAGCGCAAATCACTGACCGAGGTCGGTATCTAAGCGCTTGCTTAGGGAACCCGTCCTGGTATTCCCCTGTGAGATAACCCCGGCAGGGTATCCACAAGGTGAAAGCCAGGCATCCCGCCGCGAGGGGCCGTTGTGGAGATTAAGCAAGCTATTGCCCAGAGTCGCAGAGTTTGAACCCATGAGTCGAGGGCACCGGAGCGAGAATTATCGAGTCCGTGGAGAATTTTTTTTAGCCCAAGACCCACCGAGGCGGGAAATTGAACCCTGGTCCAGGGTCGATCTCAGCTTCCGGGTCTGCCGCCTCTAACCCCTGAGCGACACTTCCCCACATGATGATTGCTGCTTGCACTTTGTTTATTGGTTATTCCAATTCTAGCACAATGATATTGGAGGTCAATATTTAACTCGCAAGACGTGCTGATCACAACAGTTGCTTTGCATAATGCACTAACTGACCTCCATATCTGCCTGGTCCAGCTTAGGGTGACACTTTTGCTCTTCATCAGATCCTTATACAGCACATGCTACTCTCTAGCCCTTGCTAGTCCTGGATTGGAAAATTGCCTGGGCCCAGGCACGCAGGGAGTGTTCACGGGCAAGGAAGATGGCAAGAGGCACTGTTGCTCATTAAATCTGAGACTCCTTTCATTGACCAGGATGTGGGGCCATGGTGCCACAGGATAAGGCTGGTACAGGGGTGCAACATAGCCCCATGGATAAGCAGCTGACAGACAGCTTTGATTTAAGTGATTTTTAATTCTATAGGAGTTTAGACTCTGCAACAGGCACTTTATTGAACTTTCCCATTTGTAGTCTGTTTTACATCAGGGCTTTTGTACGTAAATGCCTGGAGGGGGTAACCATTAAATTCTGCCTTCAAGTGAGCCCCAGGCCGCTCCGAACATTGGAATCCCCCTTTGAAAAAACTAGATTTTTTTCTTTCCATATATTAGATCTGTACTTTCAAGACTTATGAGTTGCCAAATGCACAGCAAGTATGCTTGACAGAACCGAATAAGTCCTATTATGTCATCTTGCTATTTTTACATTGTTGTCTTTATATTGTGATGGATATAAATAACTTGAAACAATAACAATCTATATAATCACATATGCACACCCTCCAGTTAGTCTCCTTCACAATCATGCGTGCAAGTTAAGCGTACACTTGCAACTGACTGGATTTATGAGTACAAGATTGTCACAAAAAGTGTCCATGTAAATCTTACTTCAATACTATGTTGCCTCACAATGGCAGGGGTGTGGAGGAATTTAATAAAAGATCTACTTGTCCATGGGGCAGGTTGCTTCATAAATCTACTTGTGCTTTAACAAAATCAACTTGTCCCTTTGGTGCCATGTAGTGCAGTGACAAATTATGACAGCAATCTTCTTATATAAGAGCTCTGATATAGCCTCTCTGGTTATGCCAGGGCTCATACCATAGTAGTGTTTGAATACTTGCAATTCCCATATGTTGCCGCAGGTCTACATACTGGGGCTGAAGTTAGTGGTAAGCAATATTTCCATGGTTAGAATGCTGTTTTGAGTCTGTGCAAACCTAACTTGCATGTTTTAAGGGTTTTCAACAACTCTTCACTAATCCTTTTTTTCATATTGAGAAATGGTAGAAATTAGCTCCTGACATGGGCAGACTTTAACCTTCTTCCAGAGTGGGGGGGGGGGGCGTGGAGGGAAAGTAAACACTCAGATTTTCGCATGGGCAAATCTAAGCATGCATATTTGGTCATGCTAAAATGCAGTTCACAAATATTTTCTGGGAGTACTATTTCATGTCCTAACTTTGTAAGTTCTTGGGAATTTACAAAAGCCGGTTAGCTGCACTTAATGCAAAAACATATACCATGGGTGCACTTTTGAGACTTTATTTGATATTTGGGCTCCTAATTTGGTCTGGCGTTGACCGTGACGTTATGCGTTTATTAAAATTCTGTCTCTGTATGTATCGGCTGGCTTCACTGCGAGTGACCATATTCTGTTCTTTCAGAAGGAGCATATCGGCACACAAAGTAGTTTTGTGCAAAATTGATGCTAAGTTATCCATGCATAAACAGATCAACCTGGATACCTCCTCTTGCGTTTACCATCTGAAGACCCTTAAGAAAATCAGGAAATTCTTCACCAGGGAAGCAAGCACCATTATCATGCTGGCCCTGATCATGTCCAGGCTGGATTATGCCAACGCCTTCAACTAAGGGCTCCCTGCTAATCAGACCCATAGGCTGCAGCTAATTCAAAACAAAGCGGCCAGGCTGGTCCATCAGCAACCTAGACACTGTTGCATCAAACCACTTCTGGAGCAATTACATTGGCTTCCGGTGACCCAACAGTCCATGTTTAAACAGCAGATATGAATTTGGGACCCTTCTTGCTAAGTGAGTTGAAGACCATGCAGCCTAAGATCTCAAGGTATCACACAAAAGGAATCTCAGATCGCCCACTATGTTAATGGCGAATATTCCAAGATTCGAGCGCAAGAGAACTGGTGGATCCAGCTTCTCTGTTCTCGGCCCTACTCCTTGGAACTCCCTGCCAATGGACATTAGACTACATCTGAGTACACCAAATTCAGGAAACAACTGAAACATGGCTGTTCACTCTAGCATACTGTTAGTAGTCCTTAGGAAGCTTCTCCCTCCCCTTATAGCACAAAGAGACCTTTTGGTATACGTGCACTTAGCAAATTCCATAAACATTTGTTCAGAGCCAGGTACTGTGACAGTGTGTGCTTTTTGAGATCAAAAACAATTTTTACTTTTGCCAGTGTTTGTTATAATGGTGAGGGCCAGGCAGCTCCCACACATATAAGGTTTTACAAAAACCATGCCAAAACAATTCACAAATTGACAAAACTAAAAAGCTGACCACCAATTTCAGACCTGCTGGCTTAGACCATGCTTGTTAATTTTTGTTTCCCATAATCATTGAAACTGGTTACTCTGATTTTTTCCAAGTATGAATATTTTTGGGAAATACCAGCATGCCTCGACAGATAACTCAACGATGCTGCAAAGAAATGGTACCTGAAATCTTACCGTAGTTTAGCTAAACATCTTCTTTCATTTTTTTAATGAACATTTTATTTTGAAAGCAAATAATCCTCTCTTGCTTTCAAGCGTCTGCAAGTATTTGCTTCAAATCAGAGCATTTTGGTAGCATTATACACAGCCTCGGATAACTAAACTCTGAAAACGCGTGAACACATTTTTATACTGGAACCACTGACAGTAGTGCAGTCAGAGCTTACATTTACTTAGAGCGCTGACCCTAATAATAAAGACTTTCAATTGATGAACCATAAATTCAAGTTTGAACAGTATTAACATATGGACAAAAATATTACCTTAACTGCAGACAGGGACCTTCCCTGATCCATAATGTGGCACTGCAAATTGGCATAAAACGGGTTTGTGCTGCAGGGAGTTTGGCCTACTTGTCCCAAGGATGAAATATACATGAAAACGTGTTGCTCTTGACTCAAAACAATGTCCCGGGTGTCTGGCTATAGGAATTCCACATCCCCCGCAATGGGATATAGTTATAGGTGGGTAAATTGAACTTCAGTGTTGGAGAGTGGGATTAATGTTCAACGCCTATGGCCAGTTTGGAAATGCCTTTAAACTCATGTTTTTTAGTTTTCTCCATCTTCTCTTTAAAGTATCCCAACATGGGTATTTGTATACAGCAAGGGCACCCTATATTCTCATGGAAACCAAGGTAATAAACAACATAATTAGTTTCAATATACAACAGAAGAAAATTATTGTCCTATGGGTCTCCTGTATGTCAATACCTCGCTTCCAGTTGAGAGCTAATTAAATTGTCTAAGTATTCCAAAGTCTCAATTCATTGTATGCCATAAAATATTCAAAAAATAAAACCAATCCACTTTTCTTGTTTCTGATTTTTGTTATGTCAAATCGGATAAAGGTCCAGACTGTGCATTGAAAATTAGTGCCGATTATGCAGTATTGTGAGAAAGTGAGCATACATACAGAAATTCCAAACGGGCATTGTACAGAACCCAAAGTATATAATTACTAGCAGCCCGTCCCGACGTTGTCCGGGTATGAATTGCTGCCGGCCAGTAGTATATTGTTTTGTAGGATTTCGTTTTGATAGCATTACTTATCTGTGACAGGCCTGTGAAACGCTCCGATTCACAGTGCACTGCTGATGCGCGTTCAGTAGTGTGTGAACTCGAGTTTCCCTACTTTATGTTTCCTTGCAATATTATATAGCGCGAACTCGACAACATGGCATGAGCACAATTTACATTACAGAAGAACACATTCATTTGTGGTAGGCACGGGGAGACAAAGCGATTTGCCTGGAATCACCGGATGTTGAGCTGATGCCGAGATTCAAACGTAGCTCCCCAGCTCCAAAGTTCCCAATTCTAGAACTTGTGGCGGGAGGTGTGTCTAAAAGTGTATGTCGGTGCTGGCCACCAATGAGAGAGACCTGTGCATTTTTCAAATGGGTGGTGAAAAAATATGAGTATGTTGCTGGAGATGTGGGCCGCCGTGTCACCAATGTACTTACCAGGGAAGGGTAAACACCCATTATTCGGCAACTTTCTTTCCGCATACCATCCCTCCGCTTACTTTCATTACGAAAGTACCATGACTCCGCAATGCCATTATAACGCATGGCATTACATTTTATATGCTTTTACCACGCATACATTTACAACGAAATTCGTTGTAAATGCATGAATGGTAAAAGCATGTTTTTTTTAATGTTTGGATAAGGTAAGTATGGGTATAGGGGTATATGTTTTGGGGTGCTGAGGTATATGTTTTGGGGTGTTTGGGTATTTTAAGGGTTCAGATATAGTTTTGGGTTATGGGGTACAGGGGTAGTTTTAGGGTTTAGGGATAGGTATGGGTTTTGGGGTACAGGGGTATTTTTAGGGTTCAGGGGTAGGTTTGGGGGTACAGTGTTATTTTTAGGGTTCAGGGCTAGGTTTGGGTTTTGGGGTACAGGGGTATTTTAGGGTTCAGGGGTAGGTTTGGGTTTTGAGGTACAGGGGTATTTTTAGGGTTCAGGGCTAGGTTTGGGTTTTGGAGTACAGGGGTATTTTTAGGGTTTAGGGATAAGTTTGGGTTTTGGAGTACAGGGGTATTTTTAGGGTTTAGGGATAAGTTTGGGTTATGGGGTACAGGGTATATTTATAGGGTTAAGATGGGTTAGTGTTTAAGGGTGTTGGGGTATTTTAAGGAGTAAGGGTGGGTTATGATTAGAGTGTGCAGGGGTATTTAAAGGGAGCAGGGTGGGATCAGCACACTATATGAGACATGGCATGAAGGGCGGAACGTACCACACGCCCCCAGCGTTTGTCACGCCCACAGCACAACGCAGACACGCCCACACAGGACTACTTTTCAGGCACGGTTCTTTTACCTTTTAAATGTTTATGGTGGGCGTCTGCATAGCCTATGTCCTTCTGCTGCAACTGCCCTTTCCAACGCTGTATTGGGTGTTGTGATTGGTGCTGTGGTTCCTGAGATTACCAGCCTCAAAGGTTTGGGCTCTCTTTATTATATTAGTATGGATGAACTCTTCTTCGGGGAACTGTACCAGTTCATATGCATTCCCTCCATTTGAAACAATTCAACTTTAGGTTGTGTACAGTCTGTTTGTAATTTCTGTGTATATATCCTTTCTTTTGCTTAGCATTGCCTTGTCTTTGCTAGTTTTTATTACACCTACTGCACTTTTATTTGATTTGACAAATAACTAATATCTGGAACAAAGGGGGAAAGGCCACCTACCCGAATACTTATGGTATCCAATGGATTGAGACATGATGAGCATTTTCTCAAGCGTAACTAATTTAATTAACTTTTTAACTAAGCACAGTATTGATCTAAATGAGCCCTGGACAAATTCTTTGGCGTACTCCAACCTGGAAATGGTCTGGTTGCCTCATGTAAAGGGCGATTGCATTGGAAGGGGTTCTTCATAAGAGAAAAAATATGCCACCCTGACCTCCATTAGGCAGGTTGGAAGGAGGAGGAGTAGGGGAATTATATTCCGCCATAAAAAGGATAGTATTTCTGTAAGTGTTTGAACAGCAGTCACACCGCTGGAAAGGCTTATTCACAGAGATTCACATTATTTTTTCAAGTACATTTGGAAACCTGTGAAAGGTGCAACTTGGAAGATGCATTTCAGAAGAACATTTTGTGTGTGTACAAATGCGCCCTGCATGTTCAATTAACTTGTAGTAGACTTAAAGCTTTGGTAGCACTGCACAAATGCTACACTGCCCTTTTCTTAAGATGATGATTCTATTGGCAGGGCCACTGGATTTATGCAGCAGGGGTGACTAAAGTATGTATCAAAAGGCAAATTACGTCTCATAATACAGCACACTTCTTTATTATATTCGTTATTTTGTAATTTTTACAAATGGTAATCTGGATTTAAGATTTCACCTAATTAGTACCAGTTTAATGACCAAACGCAACTGAAAGATAACCAGTTAACCTTTGCGAATGGCATTTCGCTGTGTGCAAAAATGTTGCCATGAATTTAGTGTGTCGATCCTTTTGAGCTCAAAGCAATTTTTTTGGGATAAAATTTGCAGATTATGCAGCAAATTATGGGATATGCTAACTATAGCAAATCCAGAATTGTGCGGGGTAAGAAACCCACACCCACAGAATCACATAATTCTAGTGGCCCTGCCTAATGTACAGGCTGATACCTGAATGGAACTGAGCAGGTAGACTTGACTCCAACCCTATGTCCTTATTGGGTGATGCTCGTCTGCTTGGAGTGTTAGTTTATGGAAATAACTGTCAGTTTATTGTTTAAAAAACATTTGGATACCCAAGCGAATGCCCCAACGAGTAGTATCCTCTCTGCTTGTCCCTGCTTCTTAATTGCCAGCTCAGCCCCACAGTGACTCCCCAACATTCCACGACCTAATTCGTGACAGTGCAGAAAAGGATATAACAGATAGCAGGGTATAACAGCTTTTTGTTGGGAGGGCCCTTTGAACAGCAAACGGTATCTTGTTTTTTAGGTCTCGTAGCGATACAGTGCGTAAGCACTGTACTCGCCGAGATCTAATGTTACGGACACTGCTTCCCAGGAGACAGTGCTGGCCACGCGCTTTTTTCAAAATGCGATCGGCGCAGGCCACGCGCTTGCCGTGTCTGTCTCCTGGGAAGCGCATACATACACAGGCACACACCCCCCCCTGCACGCATGCGCGCACACATACACAAGCACACATGCATGCATGTAGAGACATTCCCCCCCCCCCTCCCTCCGCCGTCGCACACACAGACACACGCACACGCACACATACAGGCATCCCCCCCCTTCCCCGCTCACCGGCACTCCGGACTTGTGCAGCCTCCGTCCGCGGGGCTCTCCCTCGGGCACCACTGCTCCTCCAGGCACTCCGTGGGCGCGGGCTTCACAAAACGGAAGTCCCGCCCCCACCATAGGTTTCGTTTTTAGGAGTGCGCGCGCAGACGTGTCCTCCTCCGTGTCAGCAGCAGACCTCATTTCAGCACTCTAGCCCAGAGCAACAGGAAACCACGGACCCTACTGCCCCTTCGGAAATACAAATATACTGAAAACATGACTCAGAAGCTTAACTTGTCAAGCCGAGCCCGCCCCGAGCTCCGTCCCCTCTGTGTTTTCTTTTCCTCCTTCCCTGCTCCGCTTCGCCTTCCAGTTCGCTGCCTCTGCGCCTGGAGCGCCCAGGAGGTTTTAACAAGCGCTACATTCCAAGTGACAGCCAGACACTTTAACACTTCAGCCAGACACTTTAACACTTCAAGGAGAAGGTTGATTTAATCGCAGGCCTGTCATTTATTATTTGTCTGCCTCGCTCCGCCGGGGCGCCCGCTGATCAACTGCCTCGCTCCCTCGAGGTTTGTCTTTTTTTTTTTTTTTTTTTTTGTTATGTTTAAATCCTTAATACAAATTGCTGCGCTCCCGGATGTCCCAGAGGGCCCCATTACCGCCTGCGG
The DNA here is from genome assembly GCF_964263255.1 of Lissotriton vulgaris. Taxonomy (NCBI): domain Eukaryota; kingdom Metazoa; phylum Chordata; class Amphibia; order Caudata; family Salamandridae; genus Lissotriton; species Lissotriton vulgaris. Next base: position 432,421,813 of record NC_141695.1, on the reverse strand, counting down.
GGCATTAAGAGTCATTAATAGTGCTGTCAGCGGACTGGCCAGTTGGTTAGGTTCTCATAAATAGGAAATTAATCCGTCTCCTTCATTAATAATGCCTGGTGTAAGGTATTCTGTTGCACTTGGTGTCGGCGGAGGCCGCTGTATTTGTCTGTAATGCGAGAGGACAGCCCGGGTTTGGCTGTGGGCTCGATCTTTCGTAAGAGAGGCGGTTTGCTTAAAAAAACACAGACAACCAGACAGGAAAAACTCCGATTTCCTTCCTCGTAGGTATGAAGCCCCCATGAGATCTTTCTTAAGTTTGCTTTTCACACCGAAGTCTTTTGGATAGCCCTGTAACTCTGTTGCAGGTTTGCATAAAGAGGGCGACCCATAAAGCCAATGATTATTTAACGCGATCTTGCCCCGAAAATAACTTCCCTGAGGGGGTTAGAACAACCTCCCAGGTGCAAGCGCTCCACCCTGCCCCCTCCCCAATCTCCAGCTTGTTTAGAGTGATATCATGCAGATAAAAGCGGTATCGTCTGGCAGGTGAATGCTGTGCTAAGCTGCAGCCTGTAAAATTGTCGCTTTATGTGCGCTGCAGACAGCATCATTACTTGGGAAAGTGCAGCTTTTACAAACCATGCATCCAAAGTGCATTGTGGGAGCTAGCTCTGCTGCAGACTTTACAGCACCTTCCACTATCAGGTAGTAAGTGCAACAACAGGTCCAAACTTTCGAGGTATTGCATCCGGGGTGCACAATGGGGACAGGGAACTTTGGGACACTACCTCAGAACTGCACTTTTCACTGGGCTCTAGTTTACTGATGAACAAGAATGTATACAATTACTAGATGCACATCTTATGTACTGATTAGTGTGTAAAGCTTACTTAGTAAATATCTAATTTATTTTTCCTCATAGGTGTTGTACTAAATGATCGTTATTTTCCCACTGCAGGAAGCAGTATTAAATGCAGTTCATAGGGGTTTACATCATTTCATGATTTACTTGTTATTTGTCGTGCGAGAACAAGTTGAGAGACATTGTTTCAGCAGTCCCTGGGCTGCTGAACAGGTGCCCTATCCTCGCATTTTCAGGTTGTCTTTCCTCGGGTAGGAATATTTAGTAAACCTATTTCATCTAGGGATACTTTGTGACACCGCTCAAACAACCAAACTGGGGGAGTAAAGCCCTCTTTAGAGGACCCGCCCCAGGGAGAAATAGTCATTGTGGTGTTCTGTTAACTGACAGGTCATTTACTGCTTGGATATTGCACCAATCCCTGGCTGCGCTTCGCAGAACAAATAACTGCGGTACTGTCAAGAAATATAAGGCGCCTGGCTGTCTTAGAGTACAATTATTTTACTCCAAGACAGAAAGCTATCTGCTTTCATTCCTTGTTTAGGTCTGGTGCAAGCATTGGAGAATAAGACACCATTGTACACTGGAACAAGAGACGGTGACCGCTAGGACAGGAGTCGCATGCAGTACACTGGGACATTGGAAACGGACAGAATGGAGATGAGACACTGACATGTTCAATTAGGGATGCACTTATGTGCATTAGGATGGCAAGGCATTGAGTCAAGTGGCCGACATTCACTTACACTTGGGCACGGAAAACTGACTACACTCTAGGAGAGGAGACAGCACACTATAGGGAGACAGCACACTATAGGGAGACAGCACACTATAGGGAGACAGCACACTATAGGGAGACAGCACACTATAGGGAGACAGCACACTATAGGGAGACAGCACACTATAGGGAGACAGCACACTATAGGGAGACAGCACACTATAGGGAGACAGCACACTATAGGGAGACAGCACACTATAGGGAGACAGCACACTATAGGGAGACCCTGCTGTGACTATTTCATGCTTTTTGTCCTAACTAGCTGAAACTGGGCAATGAGACACTGACAGTGTAATGACGGGTATCAAGGACAGCACTGTGTGAAGGAGACACTGTCACAGGGCGTTTAACAGGCACGAGCACAGAACAGTGTGACAAAGTATTAACAGGCAACACTGAAATTGTACTGCGGCAGGAAGAGATAGGCTCATTCAGAGACCGTAGATAGCGACACAGGAGACGCTAACAGACACTCGTGTTGATATACCGACATGCTCTGGCAGACGCAAAGACAGCCTGATATACGTACAGGGAGGATGGAACAGGGGCACAGTGACAGCGCACGGTAATGGGTCCGCCATCACAGCTTGCTCTAGAGTCAGAAAACACTAACACTAACTCGCATAAGCAACAGCTAACCATTCACAAATAATGTTTATATACCAATTGCAAATTAAAGAAAAAAAAATTTGCAAAGCATTGTCATTTACAATGCCAGTAACTCAAACTTTAATGCTGCGAGACCTATTGCATTGCAAATGCTTGTTAATTGTTGCAGATGCATTTAAAGTTACTTTAATTTTCTAGAATTCAAACGTTGAGAACCTGCCTCCACATATAATCCGCCTGGTGTACAAGGAAGTCTCCACTTTAACATCGGACCCACCAGAGGGAATCAAACTTTTCCCAAATGAGGAGGATATCACAGATGTGCAAGTCACTATTGAAGGCCCAGGTAACAGCGCATATGTTCATTTTTTTTCTTCTCCATAACTACACATGAGCTCCACTTTGAAATGGGATTACAGTGTTATTACTAGAAATTGATTGTAAGGTAAGATGCATGACATGTATGTGCTCTACCAAAGTTGTACTTTCTTGTGCATGCATTGCTAATTGTCAGTGTAATGGTAGTATATTGATCTTCCTCATGCAAACAATGCACCCCTACTGTGTTGCTATTGCCCTGTGAGGCGGCTAAGTCCAGAAGAAGCATTAATTAATTGGGGTCTGCATTAGCTTGCAGTGCAAGCTACGTTGCACTCGTAGCGCCACGATTACAACTAGAGGCTAGTATAGGCGATTATAGCTGCTTCTTCGGTTGCTCAGTAACCACTGCTTGCTGTCAGTTCATCATATTTTTTTTTACCCTAGTTCTTTATAACCACGGGTAACATTGTACACATCACTGTTTAGACATATCAGTGCTTTACAGTAACAATCCACTTTTTAGGTCTCGCGACCTATCAATTCACACAAGCGCATTGAGCGGAGCGAGAATTCAAGTGCTCAAAATGCTAGTCAACCAAACAAGCACGCGCATCAGCCTCCCTCCTAATCCGGCTTCCCTCCGGCCATTTGCCACACTCCTTGCCTCTGCCGCAAAGGACTCCTTTCCCCCCCCCCCCCCCCTGTTGACACCCCCTACAGTCTCACCGTGAGCTCCTCGCTCACATTCGACGTTCTAGGTATGATACACTTGCATTTCAAGATTTGTTATGTTTTACATTTTGCTCGCTGAAATTTCTCGTATCCGAATTAGTACTACGTGTCCATTTGTTAAAATGTTACACCCATTGAGCATGTTGAAGTTTTTTCGCTTTTGATGCTCGTAACTTTATTATTCACATTCTCCATTTGAAATTGCATATCGTGACTTGCCCCTTTAACCACAAACTACAAGCACCGTCACTTCAGTACTTAACCACACCCACCTTCACTACGTCACACGCTGACTTGTTTTCAACGGCATGGACTCAGAATTGCTGGTAGTACCGCGTACATATGCCGTATCAATTGTGCACACTGGTAAGCGCCTAGCACTTGACTTTTTTAATATACGTCTTTTCTGTTTATTTTAACCCCGCACATGGTTTATTTTGCCACGGCCATTGAGAGGGTTCGTTAATGGTTCACGGACGTCTCTTTAGTCACGATGCGTCTCAGTTCCACAGTGTTTTATTTACCTGGAGTCTTATGTTCTGTACACGTACCCGTATTGACAACATGAACTCCTTTTACTTTTATTTGATAAGCACGTTTTCTGTTATCCAGAAACTTGTCACTTCGACAATAGTATTCATTACATCGAGTCTACTTAATGTTCACCGCGTTGTTCACATTCATGAATCCTACACTTTCTTGAAATGCACAGTGGATCTTACACAGAACTACGGTGATGGTCTCACTCCGTGGTGATTCCACATCAGTTACGTTGTCTACTTTCATTTATCATAGATACTCCCTTAATAAAGGCAGAGTGCCAAAATGCATAGGGAAGGAAATCACGTGCAAACAATATCGATGATGTATGCTGCAATACTTTAATCAATTTATTTGGATTGCAAACAACAATTGAGATTAAGACTTTTCATGGATCTATGTTTTAAAGACTAATAACCTTCTCATTCAAACTTGTTCTTCAGAACTTTTTAGTTTAGTTTTGCTGTGTGATACAGCACTTTAATAATAATAATAATAATAATAATAATATGAAACTTATAATGCGCTCAGCTTACCCTGGGGCATCCCGGCGCAGACTTTAAGCTACAGTGCCCAGAGAGACACCTCCACGAGTGTGGAGGTGCTACTTGGATTTATATTATTTACGTTCCCGAGCGGGGAACGATTCACTGGCACACGTCTTGAACTGGACCCAATAACACGCAGTGCACGATCGCACTTCATAAATATAATAAGAACACAACTCTGATCCTCACGCATATCAATACCCAACTTATATAGGCCATATGACCGGTGCACTCTTCCATCAAGAGCACTTCCATGAAGTAGCATGATACTCGTCCACAAATCAGAATCTGCACTGGTCAAGGTAATGAAGCGGTGTGTAAATGCAACAATAGCACAAAGGAAACACATTCTGCCTTTTTATATTGGTAGCTAGGTCCTACAAATCCAAGAACATGGGGAAAAAGCCTTACACTGCTAGTACCAAAGAAAGTGGCTCAGCTATAGTCCAGTGCTCAAGCACTTCAGTCTAAACAGGACCACCTCAAACTGATATTTCAGCACGTTGCCTACTATACATGAAAGCCTTGTACAAACATTGATGACACTTACCCCGTAATCTATACCAGTGCAATCTAAGCACTCACACTGCACTTTCCAGCATTTTCAAGCAGCCTCAGAGCTCCCAATGCTTCGACAAAACACATTTGCACATAAATGAATATTACAGTTTTAAGTGTCTCAGTGCAGAATCTCCCACAATTGGGCTATTGATAAAATAACCACTCTATTAGTAATGCTTAGATTGTGCCATAACTTACATTTATTATTTGTTTTACTCACAACCAGGCAGTTTGCTTTGTGCCTCACCACATAAAAATACCCTCCTAATCCGGCTTCCCTCCGGCCATTTGCCACACTCCTTGCCTCTGCCGCAAAGGACTCCTCCACCCGTCGACACCCCCCTACAGTCTCACGTGAGCTCCTCACTCACATTCCCGCCCCCTCACTAGGCTCTCCTGCCCCATCCGGCTTCCCTCCGGCCATTTGCCACACTCCTTGCCTCTGCCGCAAAGGACTCCTCCCCCCTGTCACTCTCCAAAACAGCTTTGTTTGTGCTCTTGTTTTCCGTGAGCTCCTCGCTCACATTCCCGCCCCCTCCCCACCAGGCTCTTCCGCCCCCTCCGGCCATTTGCCACACTCCCTGTTTCTCTCGTTTTCCTTCGCTCTCATTTCTCTTCTCTGTAATTTTCTCCTTTCTGTTTCTCTTCACAAAGTTTCATCTTTTTTCGGGTTTCCTTTTTTCTTTCTTCCCGCATGCTTTGCAAAATGTGTGGTAGATGGCCTTTACCTCTTGTCAGACAGCAATTGCGGGTGGGAAATCGTATTGCAGTGCAGCCCTACTGTACTGAACTTTGTTGTCGGAAGGAGAGCCTTCCAACTATGTGGAAATGTAACAGAATACATGTGCTACCATTATAGTACTGATTCGTATTTTTCTACCGCAGATGTGGGACGAAAGTTCTCTTTTACCCTTAGTCATACATGCAAACCCTTCAGTGGGTGCATTATAGAAATAGTGACTGATCACTATTGCGAACGTGTGATGAATGAAGACTGAACTTGATCACGTGCATCAATGTACAGTGACGTCACCGACCATTCTATTGCGCGGACGGTCACGCAGGGTCACCGTTCTGAAACACATTGTCGTCAGGCGCTTTGCATTGTGATGCCAGAAGCTGCCGTATGGTCTCGAGATGCAGCAGCTCGGACATTTTCATTCCACCGCTGCGTGCCTGACTGCAAAGGGAGGTTAGTATTTGCATCTAAGCGGTACGGTCCGTGTTTTGTTCTTTTTAACAAATTCATATTATTCCAGAGGTGTAAATATCTGTGCTGCAGCAGGTACAGTTCCACCGTGGCCCGGTACACCCCTATTGATGAGTTTTCCTATAAACTAGGGACAGTTGCTTGCATTAGGGCCCTTGGCATCCCTGCCATGCCACTGTATTTTTCAAAGCACGACGTCCCTGTGCTGTATGTAACAGGGAGATGGCCAATGAGCACTTTTCTTGGGGCAGATGTGTTCTAGCGCCTGCGTTATTGCTTTTTTTATTACCGGTTTGAAAAAATAAATGCTTCAGGTGACAGATTTGAAGGCATGGGTATAACTATCCTTAGCGCAGCAGTTGCCGTGAAACCAGGGCCTACTGCACAAACAAGCACTTGCGTTGCCAATAGGTCTCGCAGTAGGAAAGTTGGAGCTATTACAATTGCAAATAACAATGCCTTTTATTTTTGTTTTCATTTTAAAAACATAAAGGGCTTTGTCATTTACAAAACCAATAGCTCCAACTTTCCTGCTGCAAGACCTATTGGCAACGCCAGTGCTTGTTTGTTTAGATGTAGGCATCGCAAATGGCTACATCCCTAATAAACGTGCTACTGCAGAAACAATCAATCTTGGTATGCAGTGGAAATGGCCTTGTTTTGTATGTTAATCATATTATGATTGGAGTTGGTTTGTGATGGATTGAACACCGTTTTCAGTAATTCCTGAAAGTTGGAGACTGGGCAGCCTGCCTGTATCTCATGCCAGTCTTAATGAAAGTTCGGAATGATACCCACGTTTTCATATGGTGTCGTGTAATAATGCTGTGAAGTTTTAATTTGCTTCAAAATACCTTTCTTTTGACCACCAAACATGTAATTGGGGGCATAGGATGTTTCTAAAATTGTGCCAGCATTGAGCTAGCTGCCAGTTGCAAACATGTTATGAGTTTGACTAAAGGGGTTGTCAAGGAGTACACTGAGTTTACACCTCGAGCCTCCCTACAAGAGGATCCGTTGAGTCGCACTCTTGATCACCTCCCCACGCTGGACCACCTCCTCCCAATAGTTGCGATCCATTGGACCACATATTTAGAATGTCTCCTTTTCCCCACACCCTATCCAGCCCAGGTTAGAACCACAAATAATTGATTTAATTAGGGTATAAGTGAGGTACCATCTGGTTAGAATTGTATGTGCATTTTCCTTGTGTTGCGTACACACAGTTGATTTTGTTGCCCTAGACCACACACCAATGTCTTCTGATATCTCTTGGACCAAATCCCTGTTCCATGTGCTAGTATAAGTGAGGGGGTGGTGCCGTATGTGATTTAGTGCTGTGTATTCTAAAGAGCCTCTCTTTATTGTGGATTAGGTGCTCAAATTGTCATATCCCTAAGGGTATTAATTTGGATTTCTCTATCACTCTTCCAATGTAACAGTTGGGTCAATGTGGCTGGTGGAATTGGTCTATGCAAGCGTCTGCTGGTGTCCAATCCTGTAAAAATATCCCAATCTTGGAGGGTGACGGAATGGGGTGTAGCCTTCAAGGATTTGTAGAGTGGAAGGAGGTTTTTGAGCGTGGTCTATTTTTACACAGCAGCCACAATATATGATGCAAGGAATTGAATGTACTTCTGCACTAAGTGTAGGGTAGGAAGGCTGATACCAGACTAATGCTGGTTGCAGTTGAGCAGCCAGTGTTTTGGCAGCAATGTTGAGTAACCTCACGCCTCTTTCCACCAGCTTCTTAAACATCGTAAGTCTAGACACCCTTAATGATTTGTTGCCCCAGACAAAATCAAGAAGCTTGTTTTGGGTTTATTTAAATAATGAAGGTGAGCACCAGGATGGATGTGCATGGAGGACTTATAAAAGCTGAGGAAGAAGTTAAATCTTGGTGCTAGTCGCACACTCTAGCCAGGATATCTTAATCTTCCCCCTTCTATAGAAGTTCTCAATCAGTACCACTAGTAATGTCAGATGTTGGCCTCGTAAATGTGTTCAGTGTCTTTTGTTAACTCGCTTCGATACCTAGGAATCACTTTATCACTCAAGCGGAATCCCACCTTCTATTGGTTTGGAGCTGTGCATCCTTTTGCAGAGGGAAATGCAGAACGCTAGCATAAACAGCCTATTTTATCTTGCAGCACACCTTAAACTTGTTACATTGCTTTTAGATTACTTTGGTGCAGCTTAGCTCTGCAACATCATAGGCTAAGTAAGGAAATGTATCCATTGTTAACTACCTTTTAGTAGGATGCAGGAAACTGGCTGTCTCCTTAGATAACTTTTTAGGTCTCGCCTGTCGATGCGCATGCGCATCGAGCAAGCGAGAGTATTGGGACTTATCCACTCTTTCCCCAACTTGCAAGGAATCATGGCGATTCCTTGCAGTGCCCGTGACTTTTAAGCTCAATGCGCATGCGCATTGAGCTTAAAAGCGCGTGCACATCAGTTCCCTCAGCCACTCCAGGCCCCTGCTGCTTTCACACCTCCCCGCTCCGCCCCCTCCCCTGCCCGCCGTGTCGCATTTCTCCTCCCCCCTCCCCTTCTCTCTCTTCCCTCTGTCTTGCTTCTCCAGCACACCCGGCCTCACTTCTCCTCCCCCTAATTACACTTCTTTCACTGCCGCCAGGCTGCTGTCACTTAATCTCCCCACTGCCCCACCCCCATTAGTGTCCTAACTACACTTCCAAGTCTCGCTACCTCGCCGCCTCCTCTCTATCCCTCTCTCCGTTCTTTTCCCATCTCTCCGTCCTCCCCTCTCCTTTTCTCAATATTCTTCTTTTCATACTTGTTCTTCTCTCCCATCCTGCGCTGCTCTTTCTCTCTCAAGCTTGCACAGAATGGCGGTGGCGGTGGCTCCATTTCTGTCGGGTTTAATTCATGTGGGGCATGAGTACCTCTTTCCCGTTTTCGCAGCTGAATTATCTTTGTCAGGGCCTTTTGGCTTTAAGTCTGACCGTGATCAGTGTTGCTGCCGTCATCTGCAAAATAAATCATTTTTCGTCCGAGTTCCAGGCTGACTGTGATGAATCCGCTATGTCACAGGGACCCGTAAATGTGGCTTTATGTGTGCTCTTTCTCTCTCAAGCTTGCACAGATTGGCGGTGGCTCCATTTCTGTCGGGTTTAATTCATGTGGGGCATGAGTACCTCTTTCCCGTTTTCGCAGCTGAATTATCTTTGTCAGGGCCCTTTGGCTTTAAGTCTGACCGTGATCAGTGTTGCTGCCGTCATCTGCAAAATAAATCATTTTTCGTCCGAGTTCCAGGCTGACTGTGATGAATCCGCTATGTCACAGGGACCCGTAAATTTGGCTTTACGGGGCTCTACATTTTGTGCAGTGGGAGCATGAACATGAACCCAGTTATACAGTACCAGTAAAAATAATTGTGGCCCAAAAACACAGAAGCCCGAATCCGGGTGAATGCTGTTACGTGTACAAGCTCACCCACCCACACATTAACACTTAACCTCTTCGCCGCTAATGACAAGGGTAACTCGTCATGGAGTTTCCATTGATTTCAATGGAAATTACATTGAAGTTCCACCAGAAGCATAGCATCCAAGTGGTTAATGCACGGGTCACATTCAGTGTTATTACATTATTGCCAGGAGAAAGGGCTTTTCATTGGCTCAGACTACTTGTCATAATGACGTAAAAAAGTAGAAGGCAAGCTAATAAACATTATATTATAATCTGCACATATACTATATGTCCATTCAGGTTCTTTAAAAACTGAAATGTTTTTAATCCGTGCGCATGTATATTTTGTGAAATGCAGGTTATTCAGATGGCGATTTTCTGAAATCAATCCAGCGCTCTCCTAATCCTTCGTTATCTCGCACGTGCTGAGGCACCACCCACGCCCCCACCCGGGCTCGGCCTTGCACAATTAACAAAACAAGGGAGTACTGGATTCCCCTCCCCTCTGCTGACCATCTTTTATTCAGTACAATGTTGCACATGGGCTCTGCATGCAAGCCATGTTCATTTTAGGCTTCTCAGCGCTTGGCAGTCTGCATGGCAGGTAGAGTTTTTATAGTTTGTAATTCCTGATGACTATTTGGTAACAAAGCATTACTAAAGTTAAACTTGGACACCCTTCTTATGTGTTATTTCACGCGTGGCCTTGTCCTGTGACTGGTGCTGGGGTAGGCTGAGGAGGGATCCCATTTGGCAGTGAAGCAGCGAGGCAGGCCATGAGCGATGTTGTTTCCTCTGATGCACCGAGGGGGCTTTTAAAGCCTTCTAACGGCCCTTCTCACCCTCACTCACCCTCAACACATCACCCTCAACCTCTACCCCTCACCCTCACTCACCCTCACCCAACCCCTCACCCTCACTCACCCTCAACCCCTCACCCTCCCTCACTCACCCTCACTCAGCCTCAACTACTCTCACTCACCCTCAACCCCTCACCCTAACTCACCCTCACCCTCAACACCTCACCACCTCACCCTCAACCCCTCACCCTCACTCACCCTCACTCACCCTCACCCTCACTCTCACTCACCCTCACTCACCCTCACTCACCCTCACCCTCACTCTCACCCTCACTCACCCTCACTCTCACCCTCACTCTCACCCTCACTCTCACTCACCCTCAACCCCTCACCCTCACTCACCCTCAACCACTCACCCTCACCCACCCTCACTCACCCTCAACCACTCACCCTCACCCACCCTCACCCACCCTCACCCTCCCTCAACCCCTCACCCTCAACCCCTCACCCTCCCTCACTCACCCTCACTCAGCCTCACCCACCCTCACCCACCCTCACCCTCCCTCAACCCCTCACCCTCAACCCCTCACCCTCAACCCCTCACCCTCACTCACCCTCACCCACCCTCACCCACCCTCAACCCCTCACCCTCAACCCCTCACCCTCACTCACCCTCAACACCTCACTCACCCTCAACCCCTCACCCTCAACCCCTCGCCCTCACTCACCCTCAACCCCTCACACTCACTCACCCTCAACCCCTCACACTCACTCACCCTCACTCACCCTCAACCCCTCACCCTCACTCACCCTCAACCCCTCACACTCACTCACCCTCACTCACCCTCAACCCCTCACCCTCACTCACCCTCAACCCCTCACACTCACTCACCCTCACCCAACTCCTCACCCTCACTCACCCTCACCCTCACCCAACTCCTCACCCTCACTCACCCTCCCTCAACCCCTCACCCTCACTCACCCTCAACCCCTCACCCTCACTCAGCCTCAACTACTCTCACTCACCCTCAACCCCTCACCCTAACTCACCCTCACCCTCACTCACCCTCAACACCTCACTCACCCTCAACACCTCACTCACCCTCACCACCTCACTCACCCTCACCACCTCACTCACCCTCACCACCTCACTCACCCTCACCACCTCACTCACCCTCACCACCTCACTCACCCTCACCACCTCACTCACCCTCACCACCTCACTCACCCTCACTCCCCCTCACTCCCCCTCACTCACTCACCCACCCTCACTCACCCACCCTCACTCACTCACACTCACTCACCCTCACTCACCCACCCTCACACTCACCCACCCTCACTCACACTCACCCACCCTCACCCACCCTCACTCACTCACCCTCACCCACCCTCACCCAGTGCAATAGGTCTCAGACCATTTCAGTTAGAGCTTTAAGAAATGTTTATGGCTTTTTTTATTTGTAATTCTTTAGCATTGGCTACAGGAAACAAAAATGCTAAACATTTACAAAAAAAAACCATAAACAATTCTAAAAGCACTAACTCTAATGGTGCGAGACCTATTGCATTTCCAATGCTTGTTAATGGTTGAGAGTGTAGATCTTACGCTAGACTGCATTTAACTAATCTTATTTAAAATGTGTTACTCTGTAGGTTAGTGCAGCCTTTGATTTGCATGTCTCATTCAGTAGGAATAGCCATGAAATGACAATTAGTTGTAGTGAGAGCAGAGTGTTTTTGTTTCGAAAGGCTGGTAGGGCTAGGAAAAGGGAGTTTGTCACACTTCGAAATATAAGCGACTTCACAGCTGACTGTCTTTCAGGAATCTGAGTAGACAGATTGCATCTTGGAACTCCCACTGCACCCATTGTTTGTTTCAAAAGAGCGGTTGACCACACTGTTGTCAGGACAGCAGGACCATCTTGACATTCTTTTCAATCCCATGTCTCACAGCATGGTGTTACTCCTACAAAATTTGTTGTCATACGAAATGCTTGTTAGCAAGCCTGCATCTAAAGAACGTTCTAAGTTTGCTCCTTAGGATGAGAAAATGTGTCCAGTCCAACCCCTGTATGTGTTTTGTAGGTTCCTGCAATTAAGTTAAATAGCTCTTCATATTATTAGCTGCATTACTTAGCTACTAACAGCAACTTTGTATGTGGCCAATTTTTATGGGTCATTTGCTCGTTATTTGCCGCTAGAACAGATATTTATTAGGAAGTCTGTAGCTCTATAATGTTGGATATGCCTCTTTCGAAACCAAGTATTTAAAAGAAAACCGAATAGAAATGTGAAAGGATTTAGTGCCATACTCTTGATTTAGGCATGGAGTAGATAAATGGGAAATGTTGCCTTACTTTTGATCACTATTGTTATATGTAATGTTTTTTTACTCTTACTTTTGTAATTCACTTAAATAAAAAGCAAATATTTTAGGCTGTATGCAGGTGAAATTTTTTAGTTACGTAAAATTCCATGTTTCTGGAGATGTATACACTTATTGTAAGTTTTCTTTGTATTAAATGTGTTAACTTTTCTGTATAAGTTATAGCAGTGCTTGGCGTTTTTACTCTGCAGCACCCTTGCACTGTCGTTTGTGTTGTGCGGCCTAGTAATGTTCTCTCCTTTCATTGTAGAGGGCACACCTTATGCTGGCGGATTGTTCAGAATGAAACTTATCTTGGGGAAGGATTTTCCTGCTTCTCCACCAAAAGGCTATTTTCTCACAAAGATATTTCACCCCAATGTTGGATCTAATGGAGAAATCTGTGTCAATGTGTTAAAAAAAGACTGGAAAGCAGAACTGGGGATTAGGCACGTCTTGTTGGTGAGTAGCTAGCCTGTATATTTCAGTGGCATTGGCTGAGCTCTTAACGTTTAAGAGCATGGAGTTGCATTTGAATGCATGTTTACATAATTTAGCGTTGTGTATGGAAATTCTTACTAAAGGTTAGCAGATTAAGATGCGAAAATCCAGAATTAATAATTTTACATCACGCTCTGTTATCAATGCAGGATTACTAAAGCATATAAATTGGAAGAGATGGACAGGCATCGACAGGGGGAAAATGGCAGCAGCTAGTTGAGCCGCCGCTGCACTCCGGTTTGGCTCCCGCGCTGACCTCTCATTCCCGGAGTAAGCGATGACCTGATTCCGCTGGGTTTCGCTCTGTTCGACCCGATGTTTCCTTTTGGCCTCTTGTTTTGTGGAGTGGATTTGATTTTTTTTTTTTTGGCTTGCTGTTGACTTTCGTGTTTCCCTGAGGATGCCGTCCGCCAACCACTCACTGCGCACTGTTCAGCTTGCCGGTCGTGGGTCTGGCGCCGCCCGCCTGCTCTGAACACATCGGTCCCACATTGAGGACGTTGTTTTTTTAGTCTCAAGACTTTGTTGTGAGGCTGAATGTGCTTTGGGGTTGCCGCTGCAGCTACCCCGCTGTGTCCTTTGTTGCGGTGGAGCGCGGCCGCTCTGGAGCTCCGGAGGGGCCGTAGAGTTCATGGCATCCTCCTTCATGGTGTTCAGGGCAGTGTCAGACCCAGCAGTGTTCCTGGGGCTGCTCCTGTTGCCGGTGGTGGTAAGGAGGATTGCGCTGGCAGGGGGAACAGAAGTGGAAACTCGGAGGAGCAAGTGCTGCATCAAGGGAGAGGAGAACTACAGGGGGGTGTTTCACCCTCGGTGTTCCTACAGGACAGTTCAACCGCCCTGAACTCCTGTGTTAAAAAAAAAGGCCAGGAAATGCAGCAAGAGTATTCAGCGTCCTAGGGGGGGTATTAGCAGTTGCAGACGGCCCCTTCTCTGAGTCTAGTAAGTCTGCTAAGAGTCCGGGTTCCCAGATTTGCATTACTAGAGACACTCCACATATTTGTGTGGCGAAGTTAAGGCAAAAACGTTTAATCCCATAAAGGCTACTCCTGCCCTAAGTAGAAAGGTAACGCCTTCTTTAAGGTCTTACTTCAAAGTTTTGCCACAAGTTTTGAGCCTGGAAAAAGAGGATAAAAGAAGGGGCTTCCAGTAAAACGTTACCCGCAGGTTTTTCCTTCGGTTGGAGCCTACGATATGGAAGAGCAGACTGGGGTCTCAGCAGTGGCTGATATTTTCCAATCTAAAAATTGAGCCCCAGGCACATTTTCTGAGGTAGCGATTTGCACATTAGTGCCTTCTGATGTGGGTCCAACGGAGCAGCTAACAGTGTTCCAGCAGGATACAACTCCTGTGGTAAGCAACCCCATAAAAGGGGTATAGACCCTACGGGAATCTCTTAGGAATCTAAGATTACGCCTTATCTTTAGATATTAAAAGGGGGTTTGAAGTCTCTACGGCCAATCGGACTGAAATCAGGAGCTTTTGTGAGTCCTTGGAGACTAAAATTGATGCGCTAAACTCTAGAACTGTAGCGTTGGAAGAAACAGTGGCGGGCCTGCCCATCTTGGCAAAGTAAACAGATATTGCAAACCTTAAAGATGTTCTCTCAGAGAATGGAGGTATTGGAGAACAACGGTTGACGCAATAACCTACGTATTAATGTTCCAGAGGGGAGCGAGAGAACTGACATTAAAGAGTACGTAATTACCCTCTTACAAGAAGCTCTAAATCTGGATCAATCAACAGAAGATCTGAGAACAGACATTCAAAGAATTCATAGGGATCCTTTCAGGATGAATCCACAGAGGTCCAAGCCTAGGAAGATTCTTAACTTTCATACTTACTCCTTAAAAGAACCAATCCTTAATCGTGCACTAAAACAGAAGACTTTGAGCGCTAAGGGCTTCCCCTTTCAGGTAAGATCGGAAATGTCCAGGGTAACCCTAGACAGGCAGTGGGAACTGGGCAAGAGAATAGAGGCTTTCAGAAAGCTTGGGGCGGTAGCACAGCTTAAGTTTCCGGCAGCCCTTAAAATTATGTATAACAACAAAATGTACAATGTTAGATCTGTACTAGCTGCTGATGACTTACTGTTCTGCCTGTCGGACCTAGGCAGAGAGTAAGGCTTGGCGGATTGGGTCTAGGTTCTGTTCGGCTTCAGTTTCCAGTAACTCTGCTTTTTGGCTCTCCGGGGGCTTTTTCTGGTTAGGCAATATTAGATTTTTTTTTGCTTGGTCTAGAGAAAAACAATATCGGAGGTCCTAAGATTAGGCAGGTAACATGTGAGTTTTTCCCCCCACTATGTGTAAAGAAAATGGTTATCCTTATTATTGTTAGTTTATGGGAGCAGGGGTCACTGGGAGCCTACGGGGTGAAATTCTCTGGACTTGGTCTGGATAGGTGGGGTAAGGGTTCCCCAAGGGGTGGTGGGCGGAGGGTAGGTATAGGGCATAGGGGTGGGTGTTGCAAGCTAAACTTTAAGAAATTTCATTCTCTCCTAAATAAATTCCGCTATGAACACACCTATGCTGTAACCAGTGTTAGATTAGATAGATCTATGGGGATTGCAAGCCAAAAAAGGACACGATGCAAGAGAAGCTATTCCTTCTATGAATAACTTGCAGATATTCTCCTGGAATATCACTGGCCTGCGGACTAGACCCAGTAGGGACAACATTCTGCAATATATTCGGGATTCTAGTGCGCAGGTTGTGCTTCAGGAGACACATTTATTGGAAGCAGATGATTTTATTGGCTGAGAAAAATAAATGGATTGACTTTCAAGTTTCTACAACCCAGACTATGAATATCGGGGGAGGTTTCGATACTGTTTAAACAAGCATTTACAATGCAATACGTCTCGCAGCATTAAAGTTTGAGTTACTGGCATTGTAAAATACAATGCTTTGCATTAATTAATTTTTTTAATTTGCAATTGGTATATACATTTGTTTATGAATGGTTAGCTGATGTGGTGGTGTCCCCGAGTGATGTGGTGTGAGGGTGAGTGGTGTAAGGCTGTAAGGGCGAGTGAGGGTGACTGGGTGAGGCGGTGGAGGGTGACTGGGTGAGGGGGTGTGAGGGTGCTGCTTTGGGGGAGGTCGTGAAACCATGTCGGTGCCCATGGTCAAAGCAATTAAGATATAATCCAACATTCGCTCCCTCTCCTGGACGCCATTCATATTCTAATTGCAGGTTTCCCTGTCCCAAAAAAACGCCAACTACTTATAAGCCGGCCCACATTCCCCTCCCCAACACCCAGCTCTGCAGGTTGCAAGTGAGGGATGGATGGATACACACACATATACATTACAACCTTACTTTCTTAATAAATCATTGTCACTAGATCGTATTTATTAATCCAGGATAAATTCACTTACTGCTCTATCTCACGCTCGGGAGCAGTCACACTCGGTCCCTGCGTTCTCTCCCACGCACTCGCCAATCTCTCTCAAACAGACATGCATTTTTCTCCCACGCACATGCATTTCACCCTCGCTCTCACACTCAAAGCGGATTCCCCTTCTATATCTCCCATCACACACGCCTGCCCTCTACGGTTGCCCTGCTTTTCGCACATTCGCCACTCTCTCCTTCACACTTTGATGCAAAACTCACTCACACCCAGCCCTCTTGCGCTCTCACTCTCGCATAGAAACACACACACACTCCGTCACACATACATATAGTATTCTAAAGCAGGGCAAGTAACTTTGAAACGTGGACTACCTTGTACTTTTTCTGGTCCAGTATTTGTACTGTACGAATTTTAAAACTCACTTCCCCATATCTCTGTACAAAATACATTTAATTAAAGTAGCACAACTGCAAGTTTTGATGGCACGCGCTCCCTGCGAAAACTTTCACTTCCAGTCTCGACACGCCTGTAGGATGGAGGGGGTGGGAAGAGGGGTGGCAGCCACAACCCACAGAAGAGTGGGGGTTTCACTGGTAAATCAGGCAAGGGTTATAAGGATTATGGCCTCAGTTCGTCTGGCGGGGGGGCTGGAGATAGCGATATAATTATGGCACCGGGTGGATTAGGCGGGGCGCGCACTAGGCATCGCTGAGGAAACACAACTCTGACCTCTGTTGGTACAACTCGCAGTGTGCCCATCTACTGAGAGTGAAGCAGCGTTGCAACCCCGAGCCTGAAGCGCTACCAGCGGTGTTTGCAGTGCCCTGTCCGCCCCTCTGCTAGCCCCCCATTCACATTTCTGCTAATGACCCGCTGTTCACCCTCTGATTACAGCAATATTTATTTGTTGGTTGTGATGCGCCATTCCCAAAACATGCCACCCGTGGCAGCTTAGTCAGTCAGCAGGCGCACTATGGCCCAGTTCCCATAGTTTGTTCCTTTTTTAGGTCTCGCGGCCTATCAATGTGCGCAAGCGCATTGAGCGGAGCGAGAATTAATGTCCTCAAAATCCTCGTCAAACCAAGGGCTTCTTGGTGCGGTTTTCATTAAGTTCACGTGACCAAACAAGCACGCGCATTCACGGCTGCACAGCACATCAAAGGGCTTCGACCAGCGTGCGCTCTGCGGCTTCTCCTCCCCTAATTAATCATGGCTGGCTGGCCGGCCGGCCGTACTTTCAGTTTCCCGGCAGCTCTGCATTATCAGGTACGTGTTGGTGACACATTATTTCACTTTGTCTCAACTTTCTTCCGGATTCTCCCCCCTTCCTGTGTATCCTCTGCCTGCATTCGCAGTCTCTCGCTAACCTTTTGCTTTCAAGCTCTCAATTACCTTTCCTTCCTATCGCAATCTGCCTTTTCCCACAAGCCTTTCTACTCTGTGTTCGCACTCTGCATCCTCAGTTTCCTCCGCCTGTGTTTAACTGCCAGTCTTTCTTTTGTGACCTTCTCTTCCCCCCCCCCCCCCCCCCTCTTTCCTTTCAGTCTACCATAATTTCTCTTTCGTCATGTGCCTATCTTTCCTATTCCTCGGCCTTGATCCTCTCTCCATCCTGTCTCACTTCCTCTGCATCTTTCTTAGTCACTCTCCGACGTCTCCGTTTCCCCCCTTCGAATTCTGCAGTTTTGCACGTCTTTCTCCTAGTCGCCTCCCCGTAACCTCTTTCATTTTTTATTTCTCTTTTTTTATTGATTCTATTGGTAATGCACATACTTTTATAAACGCATGAATTTTGCACGCACTCGAGCCGAACTCAAACATTAAAGAACAAGCATTGGAAATGCAATAGGTCTCGCATTAGGAAAGTTTGAGCAATTGGTATTGTAAAGGACACTTTTTTTTTATTTGTGTTGGTTTTGAAAATAGCAAAAGAAATAGCTTTGTCAGTTACAATGTCAATAGTTTTAACTTTCTCAAATGTGACACCTATAGCATTTGTAATGCAATGTGTGTTGTCTTTACGTGACTTAGATGTATTGATATTGCAAATAACAATGGCTTTTAATTTTGTAAATAATTAATACTTAAATAAAATTTATTGTAATTTATAATGGCAATAGCTTAAACGTTTGTAAATTAATTTTGTGAAGATTATGTTCAGTGTATTTTATTGTGACGAAAATCCAAGAACATTGCATTTGCACCTGGTGGTGGATGTGGTAGTGGTGGTGGTGGTGGATGTGGAGGTGATGGTGGATGTGGTGGTGGATGTGGTGGTGGTGGATGCGGTGGAGCATGTGTTGGATGCGGTGGTGGATGCGGTGGTGGTGGATGTGGATGTGGTGGTGGATGCGGTGGAGCATGTGGTGGTGGATGTCATTGTGGAGGTGATGGTTGATGTGGTGGTGGTGGATGCGGTGGAGCGTGTGGTGGATGTGGAGGTGATGGTGGATGTGGTGGTGGTGGATGCGGTGGAGCATGTGTTGGATGCGGTGGTGGATGCGGTGGTGGTGGATGTGGATGTGGTGGTGGATGTCATTGTGGCGGTGATGGTTGATGTGGTGGATGTGGTGGTGGTGGATGCGGTGGAGCATGTGGTGGTGGATGTCATTGTGGAGGTGATGGTCGATGTGGTGGATGTGGTGGTGGTGGATGCGGTGGTGCATGTTGTGGTGGATGTGGAGGTGATGGTGGATGTGGTGGTGGATTCGGTGGTGGTGGTGGTGGATGTGGTGGTGGTGGATGCGGTGGAGCATGTGGTGGAGCATGTGGTGGTGGATGTCATGGTGGATGTGGAGGTGATGGTCGATGTGGTGGTGGATGCGGTGGTGGTGGTGGATGCGGTGGTGCATGTGGTGGATGTCATGGTGGTTGTGGTGGTGGATGCGGTGGTGGTTGTGGTGGTGGATGTGGAGGTGGATGTCATGGTGGAGGTGATGGTGGATGTGGAGGTGATGGTGGATGTGGAGGTGATGGTGGAGGTGATGGTGGATGTGGAGGTGATGGTGGATGTGGAGGTGATGGTGGATGTGGAGGTGATGGTGGATGTGGAGGTGATGGTGGATGTGGAGGTGATGGTGGATGTGGAGGTGGATGTCATGGTGGAGGTGATGGTGGATGTGGAGGTGATGGTGGATGTGGAGGTGATGGTGGAGGTGATGGTGGATGTGGAGGTGATGGTGGATGTGGAGGTGATGGTGGATGTGGAGGTGATGGTGGATGTGGAGGTGATGGTGGATGTGGAGGTGATGGTGGATGTGGAGGTGGATGTGATGGTGGATGTGGAGGTGATGGTGGATGTGGAGGTGATGGTGGATGTGGAGGTGATGGTGGATGTGGAGGTGATGGTGGATGTGGAGGTGGATGTGGAGGTGGATGTGGATGTGGAGGTGGAGGTGGAGGTGGATGTGGAGGTGGATGTGGATGTGGATGTGGAGGTGGATGTGGATGTGGATGTGGATGTGGATGTGGATGTGGATGTGGAGGTGGATGTGGAGGTGGAGGTGGATGTGGAGGTGGAGGTGGAGGTGGAGGTGGAGGTGGATGTGGAGGTGGAGGTGATGGTGGATGTGGAGGTGATGGTGGATGTGGAGGTGATGGTGGATGTGGAGGTGATGGTGGATGTGGAGGTGATGGTGGATGTGGAGGTGATGGTGGATGTGGAGGTGATGGTGGATGTGGAGGTGATGGTGGATGTGGAGGTGATGGTGGATGTGGAGGTGATGGTGGATGTGGAGGTGATGGTGGATGTGGAGGTGATGGTGGATGTGGAGGTGATGGTGGATGTGGAGGTGATGGTGGATGTGGAGGTGATGGTGGATGTGGAGGTGATGGTGGATGTGGAGGTGATGGTGGATGTGGAGGTGATGGTGGATGTGGAGGTGATGGTGGATGTGGAGGTGATGGTGGATGTGGAGGTGATGGTGGATGTGGAGGTGATGGTGGATGTGGAGGTGATGGTGGATGTGGAGGTGATGGTGGATGTGGAGGTGATGGTGGATGTGGAGGTGATGGTGGATGTGGAGGTGATGGTGGATGTGGAGGTGATGGTGGATGTGGAGGTGATGGTGGATGTGGAGGTGATGGTGGATGTGGAGGTGATGGTGGATGTGATGGTGGAGGTGATGGTGGAGGTGATGGTGGAGGTGATGGTGGAGGTGATGGTGGAGGTGATGGTGGAGGTGATGGTGGAGGTGATGGTGGAGGTGATGGTGGAGGTGATGGTGGAGGTGATGGTGGAGGTGATGGTGGAGGTGATGGTGGAGGTGATGGTGGAGGTGATGGTGGAGGTGATGGTGGAGGTGATGGTGGAGGTGATGGTGGAGGTGATGGTGGAGGTGATGGTGGATGTGGAGGTGATGGTGGAGGTGATGGTGGAGGTGATGGTGGAGGTGATGGTGGAGGTGATGGTGGAGGTGATGGTGGATGTGGAGGTGATGGTGGATGTGGAGGTGATGGTGGATGTGGAGGTGATGGTGGATGTGGAGGTGATGGTGGATGTGGAGGTGATGGTGGATGTGGAGGTGATGGTGGATGTGGAGGTGATGGTGGATGTGGAGGTGATGGTGGATGTGGAGGTGATGGTGGATGTGGTGGTGGAGCATGTGGTGGATGTGGTGGTGGATGTCATGGTCGATGTGGTGGATGCGGTGGTGGAGCATGTGGTGGAGCATGTGGTGGTGGATGTGGTGGTGGATGTGGAGGTGATGGTCGATATGGTGGATGCGGTGGAGCATGTGGTGGTGGATGTGGAGGTGATGGTGGATGTGGAGGTGATGGTGGATGTGGAGGTGATGGTGGATGTGGAGGTGATGGTGGATGTGGTGGTGGAGCATGTGGTGGATGTGGTGGTGGATGTCATGGTCGATGTGGTGGATGCGGTGGTGGTGGATGCGGTGGAGCATGTGGTGGTGGATGTGGTGGTGGATGTGGAGGTGATGGTCGATATGGTGGATGCGGTGGAGCATGTGGTGGTGGATGTGGAGGTGATGGTCGATGTGGTGGTGGTGGTGGATGCGGTGGTGCATGTGGTGGTGGATGTCACGGTGGTTGTGGATGTGGATTTTGTCGATCATTTAAGTATAAGCACTGTATGTCAGTCAACTACATTGTACTGACTCTAATAGATGGAGATACATAGTTTTAAGCACAATCACTTTAACAATGGAGAATTGGCTTGCTCAACACAAGAACGTTAAGATTTATCATAGGATACCCAACAAGGGACTTCAGTGAGACTAACATATGGGATGACCACACTCGTGAAGCAAATGGTCAAATAGTCCAATTCCTAAAAACATTTCTCTTTATACCAAAATAAATAAGGAATCACAAAATATAAGAAATTAGGGCGATCAAATTGGTGGTTCATTTGTAATTAGGATAGGACATACAGAGATAAGCATGAACGTACCAACTGTCCGGCTTTAGAAGATGGCTGCCGTACTTTCACATGTACTTGAAGTCTTGATATCTGCGATACTCAAACATATAGTATCATACAGTTGCACCAAGGGATTGATCAATTATAGATATGAGTGTCAAATAAAACCCAAAATAAATATAAAAATGACTTCGGCAAAGACGGCACAAATAGAGGTTATATAATATAGACAATTACCAAAAATAATGAACAGAGCGGACTTTTTAGTCCTTAAAGATGGCCGCAGTGTAAACGACAAACCAGAAGTCCTTCCTCGATCTTTACACTGGTAGACAAGGGAGGAAATCAACACACCACGAGATCACGCAGATCTCAGATAGTATTTCAACAGGAACACGGGAGTCTCTCACTCGAGCGTACTCTGCCTCGAGGACCCCGGGAGGCGTCTCGATAACTTTATGAAATCCGAGAAGGTAAGAATTACTGACAGCAACCTTAGGTATATGCGAGCGAAAACGAGCTAATCTCACTTCTAAGAGCCGGCGAATAGCTATAAGAGAATAATTTATGGGACCTTTTTACTTTTTTCAAGAACACAAGGGGTTTTAACATATGGCTGGGGAGTTGCAAAGACCGTAACACGGCGGGCAGGGGAGGGGGCGGAGCGGGGAGAGGTGCGACACGGCAGGCAGGGGAGGAGAGTAGGAGGAGGGGGGAGGAGAGTAGGGGAGGCACGGCCTAGCGGCCGTGCAATCAAGAAGTGAGGGGGTGGAGCTGGGGGAGGCTGTGAGAGAGTAGGCAAGGCAGGCGGCTGGGGGCATGTGCACGCGCTTTTAAGCTCAATGCGCATGCGCATTGAGCTTAAATTTCTTGTGCACTGCAAGGAATCGCCACGATTCCTTGCAAGTTGGTTCAAGAGTGGATAAGCCCCCATAGTCTCGCAAGCTCGATGCGCATCGACAGGCGAGACCTAAAAACGTCTAGATTGTAATAATGAGTTACCAACAGGCATCTGCCTTCTCTCGGGAGAGGCTTTAATTTCCGATTTCTTGCTGAAATCACAAAGGTAAAATTTGACCCCAGCCTGTGTTAACAGCTTTTTCATCCAAGCCCACATCTTGAATGAGACATATCCTGCGTTCCCGAGTCAGCAGCGCCCTTTGGCTCTCTGCGGAACAAAAACAAGCTGTCTTAGTACGTATAAGGAACTTGAAATATTTAGGCGCTGTAACACTTCCCATAGCACCAGCAGCAACAATATTACTCCGTATGCAAAAGTATGCTAATTTATTTTTTCGCTTCTATTTTCGTTGCTGAAGTAACATGCACCTAGGTTCCTACGTTGTAAGTAAATAGCTAGGCATCGCCGTGCTCCACTTGCTTCACCCCATGGACAGCAAACTGGTACTTCAACTGGAGAGGAAGGCTTCGTAAACAAACCCCCACCCTACACCATGACGTCTGGGGTCGCTGAAAATAAACTGCCCACCTCTGATGCACGGAGCCCTGCTTCCGTACGGCTCTTCGTTCACTTCACCTGCTGCTGGGCCCCATAACTTCATTTTGCACTTGGGCCACTGGAGGGATCCGAGCAGGACTCGCGAGACAGCCTGCAATGCAGACAGTCACTCTCGGTCTCGGCCCCCTACAGCGCCCCCTGGGACGTTTGCATAAACATTGGCCCTAAGTGGAGGCAAGCTGCAGCCCTGCGGGGAGCCTCAACAAAGGGTGAGTGAGTGCCAATTACCCCTCATCATCCATCAAAAACCCATCCATCCAACACCCATCAGACTCCACCTCCCACTGCAGCCTCTCTTATCAAGGTGCCGACATCAAAACTGGGCCAATTGTTCTGCTAACTACTAGCGGGGAGTTTTGCATCTGCAGACAGAGCTCTGCTTTGATGGCACCCAGACACATTCACCGATAGCCAGGCCTGCCTTGTTCAGTCCGAGGCTTAAGTGGGGGGAATGACGGTGAGAGTGCTCAATCTGCCCTGTCCCACAGTCGGTGTCCACCTCTGGAATTGGACCATTTAAATATTATCACCACTTCTGAAAGGCTTCCCCATATGTTTCTGGCCACAGTTATCCCAACATCCTTCTTAATCAGACCCCCCAGGATATAGAGGCATAGATTAGCAAATTTAGAGGCATTTTTGCAGCACTTTATTTTACTTGTAATCATTTATTTTCAGCCTTAAATCATTGTAAACTGACTTAGTAGAGTATTTAACTGTGAAATAGGCTTTATAAACAGTCCAAGGGAGTTATTGTTGCAATATCCTCCTTTGTGATAACATTCTGGAGCATTGGCTCAGTCAAGCACAATAGCACAGGGAGACCCCAGACACACCCCTGACCATAGAGACGTCAGAGACCCCACTGACCATGGAGACGTCATCTCCTCACCCCATGTTCCACACAACAAAGCTGTTCAAGGAAAGAGTTGAAAGCACTACTGGCAAACTCTGTAAAGTGGCGCTAATGTGTTTGCGTGTGACAGAGAACACTCTGGTCACTTTGCAACCACTATGTCTAGTTGCATGTAGTTACTTTCCATATCATTTTTTTATTTTTTTATTTATTCACCGCTTCTGTCCTGAGGCTGCAGCTCGAACATAAAATCCAGAGAGAGACATTTCCAACAAAATGTTTATTTTTTTGGGGGAATTATTTCACATGCGAACGAATGGAAGAAAGGAAAGAGAGGCAAGCACCGCTTGCTGAAGGCACTGTTTTCCTTCAGCAGGCTTGGACGAGGGAGCACATGGGGCTGACCCCCTGACCCCTTCCACCCGACCTCCCCCCCACCCCCAGGCTGCAGTTGGAACAGAAAATACCCGAGAAAGAAGACGCTTCCAACAAAATGTTCCTTTCCTATTTCGAATCGATTTAACGTGGGAACGGATGAAGGAGAGGAAAGTGAAGGTAAGAACTTCTTGCTGAAGTAATGGTTTCCTTCAGCAAGTTTGGACGACGGGAGAGGAAAGGGAGCTCAATGGCGGGTGGGTGGGTGAAGCCCCCGCACCTCCCAGAACTTTTATGTATTTCAGCTTCCAGTAGGAGGAAGCTTTGTCATTTCGCAGAAACATTATTCTGCCTATTTGAAAGCCAATGCGTACCGAGCCCTGCGCTCACACTGCCTGGCTTTTTCCGAGACTCGCTAATTCTTCTTCTTCTTCCAAAACTTATTACGGCTGTACGGCACCACCTAGTGACGTGTGCATGTACAGCCAATAAGATGTCACCATTAGTTTTGCAGCCTGCTGGAGACCTTTTTCGCGGCCCAAAAGGTCAATATCGCGGTCATCGCGCTTTTCAGCCAATTTTGCGAAATGCTGGAGGGTCTGCTTAATGGTGGAACAGACATATGTCAGAGTACCGCACCTTCTTTGTTTCAAGGTGCAGCGTTGATGGCCATTGATAACATCACAAAGCATATTCACTGATAGACAACCAAACCAGCAGACAGATTTGAGAAACACACACCCCTCCCCCGCCCCCCAACACACACACACACACACACACTTTCTCTCTCAATGCAGTGGGCACAATTTCTCTTGTAAATATGCAATTAAATGCTGGTGTAAAATTACACCTACAAAGAACCGACTCAAATAATACATTGTGACTACGTCAATGACAAATACACACCTTGGACATTCCACTGCGATTCGACGTCAATGCGCACCCTGGGAACTGAACTGTTTAACCTTTCTTTACTTTCTTTCCTACTACGAGAGGACGTTCATAACCACTGTCATTTCACTACTAAGCAACTAAGGCACAGGGACATCATCTTATCTCATGGTTTGAAACTGTTATGCCAGTACTGAAACCAGAAGTGTTTTTTCACAAACGTTCAAATCATGATTTTAAACGCGAATTCACCTTACACACACTCTCTCCATAACACCCTCTACATCATACAAAGGCACACGCACACACCTTCATCCTCACAACACCACACACCATCGGAATACACACCCCCTCCCCACTCACACACAATTCACTCAAAGACCCTTACACACACAAATCACACACTAACACACTCACACACCCTATCAGCATCACACATCATATCACAATCAATCACCCTCACACTCTCACATTACACAAATGTCACAAAAAGACGTTAATATTTCACTTCTGTTCTTTTATTTTCCTCACAATGAAATACACTGAACATAATCTTCACAAAAGGTATTTACAACAGTTTAAGCTATTGCCATTATAAATTACAATAACTTTTATTTAAGTATTAATTATTTAAAAATTTCATAACCATTGTTATTTGTAATATCAATACATCTAAGTCACGTAAATACAAAACATTTGCATTACAAATACTATGAGTGTCTCATTTGCAAAAGTTAAAAGTATTGGCATTGTAAATGACAACTATTAATTTCGCGATTTTCAAAACCAACACATAAATATAAAATGTATCATTTACAAATCCAATAGCTCCAACTTTCCTACTGCGAGACCTATTTGCAACGCCAGTGCTTGTTTTTCTTTTTTGTGACATCAATGCTGGAGACAGAATTTATATAGCGCGATGGTGTCAGAGCGCTTTACAGTAGAACCAGTTACATTACTGAAGGACTTCAGAGTACATGAAGAACATCAAGGATGCAAACTGATATCTTAGTTACAGTTTTAAGGGTCCGTCAGGAGGCCTGAGTGCACAACAGCCTTAATCACCTGCCCCTCACAATAGAACGATTGACTATCAATCAGTGCTCTAAGCGCTACGATGATGGATGCAAAGGACATGGCAAAGTGCAGCCTTTCTATTGATGAAGTCACCTCTTGTCATGTTTCCCCGCTCTCATTCAACCAAATCATTAACTCTATTTAGGGGCAAGGAAGAGTACACTGCGTATGCAAGCTCCCGAGAACGGGGCGTGGCCACGGCAGACGTCCACAGATCAGGCAAACGTCATAATGCCACGCTCTCCTACTCTCGTTCCAAAGCGCATGCGTCGAGTACGTTAGCAGACACAACAACGTCATCATCACTGGGAGGCTGCAGAAGTCCAGAGTGGCGGTAAGTGGTCCTTAATTGTAGGGGGGTGGGGGCAGCGGTGGGGTCTCAGTGCGCTCATGTGTGTGCGCGCAACGTCAGGGGTGGGAGGGGTTCTCTGTATGTGTGCATGGGCGCTCGTGTGTGTGTGTGTGTGTGTGTGTCTCTCTCTGTGTGTGCTCATGCGTGTGTCGTGTTGGAGCTTTCCAGGAGAGGAGACAGGAGATGGCCACAGCGAGTGCGTTCGCGTGGCCCGCTCAATTCCGAGCGCGCGGCCAGCTCCTGTCCCCTCCTGGAAAGAAGAATCCCTCACAATAGGTCTCTGGCGAGACCGCGCTTCGCGCGGTTCAACGCTACAAGACCTAAAAATCAGTTAAGGCGCGCCTCATTTCAAAATTAGTGGACCCAGGTGGCAGATGGGTCATTGTGATCGTTAATATTTTGGGTGTTCAGATTACCATCGTGGGTTACTATGACCCAAATCAGGACGATTCTTCAGTCCTTAAAACCACTTTCTCTCATCTATTGCAGTTTCCTGAACCAGTCATTTTGGCAGGCGACTTTAATATTGTTTTGGACCCTCAGCTTGATAAATCATCTAATAGTCTAGCTTCAGTCCCCTCTAAGACCAGGACTTTCTTATTGGATGCTATGAAGCAATTTACCTATTTTGGTATCTGGAGGCTAAGGTCCGGGGAAAAATTGGGTTTTTCATTTCGTAATTATAAATATAGGCACCAGTCAAGAATAGATTTCATCTTGGTTAGTCATGTACTGAAAGGTAAAGCTAAAAGCATTTTATACTTTCCTTCCATCGGATCATTCTGCAGTATGGTTGGAGCTGGAGGGTACGGTCCCTGTTTCTCCTAGATCATGGTCTTTTGATCGCTCCATATTGTTGGAAGATGAGATCTCATCTTTAAATATGGTGACAAAGTGGTTTATGGAATTGAATCTAGGTACCACCTCAATAGCTTGTGTATGGGATACCTACAAAGCCGCCTTAAGGGGCCAAATTACAAGCAGGACTGCCTATAGGAAAAAATTTATAGAAGTGAGGTCTTTCATATTGAGGCTGAAATGAAAAAATTGCAAATTGAATTGGGTCAACCCACTAGAACTTCCGCTGAAGATTGTAACAATATACAAGATAAATTGGTAAGATTAAAAGGTCCGTTAGAAACAGTGTTAAATGCACGCTTGCTTCGTAGGGAGGCGAGCGAAATTGCCCATTTTGAGTACAGGGAAGGCGCAGGTAGGCTCCTCGCATGGAAAGCGAGAACCGGTCAAGCTTGTAATATTAGGTCAGTTATACAAGGAAATTTAACGTCCACATCAGATAAAGATATTAGGAGGGCCTTCCAGTCGTATTTCCAAGATATCTATAAAGAAGATAGTCGTATTGACTCTTCCCGCCTAGAGGCCTGGCTGAGTAAGATCTCTCTGCCCTCCCTAAATACAGTTCAGAAAAGGGGGTGGTGATGGACCGAGTATCTGAATTAAGCAGAAAACTCGTACCCAGTCAACAGATCAGGGCTTGATCCATCACCGTTTTTTAGCTCACTGCAGCATCCCAGCTCAGAACCTGGCTATATGCAAATGAGTCTGTCCCTGGCCCAGTGCATCATGGGAACAGGGCAGACCAAACTACCAAGCAAATTCTTTCACTGGAAAGGAAACAAGCTTCCGGGGACCGGTTTCTGGCATTACAGCTGTCTTCGGCCCGGCTTGCTTGAATCCTGATGGTGTAGTGAGCAACCCTTCCACGCTTATGGTGGACAAAACGATTCAGAAAAGGGGGTGGTGATGGACCGAGTATCTGAATTAAGCACAAGCGTGAAAGGGTATGCTCAGACATGAGTCCCTTGCTCACTGCACCATCAGGATTCAAGCAAGCCGGGCCGAAGGCGGCTGTAATGCCAGAAACCGGTCCCCGGAAGCTTGTTTCCTTTCCAGTAAAAGAATTGGCTTGGTAGTTTGGTCTGCCCTGTTCCCATGATGCACTGGGCCAGGGACCGACTAATACGCATGTAGCCAGGTTCTGAGCTGGGATGGTGCAGTGAGCTAAAAAAACGGTGATGGATTAAGCCCTGATCTGTTGACTGGGTACGAGTGTTCTGCTTAATTCAGACACTGTCCATCACCACGTCCTTTTCTGAATCGTTTTGTCCTCCCTAAATACAGAACAGCAGGCCAGCCTTGATCGGGAGATTACTCAGGAGGAGGTTAACGCTGCTATCGCAAGTTGTAAAAAGGGGAAAGCGGCAGTACCTGATGGGTCTTCCCTCGGAAATTTATACGGTCCTGGCTAAAGAAATTGTGCCGGTCTTGACTGCTCTCTTTAATTGCATACTTCAGGAGGGGGTAGCTCCCCCCAGTCTCATGGGACAACGCAACCATAACCTTGATCCATAAACCTGGCAAGGTTGCTTCCAACTGTGGGTCTTATCGACCAATATCGATACTTAATGTTGATTATAAACTTTTTTTCCTCTGTCATGGCTAAAAGATTAGGCCTGTTAGTAGGTGACATCTTGCATCATGATCAGAGAGGCTTTGTCAAGGGTCGACAGTTAAGCAATTTGACTTATGATTTGATCGGAGCCATCGCTATAGCATCTACCGAATTACTCCCTTTGGCCGTTCTGACTCTTGATGCTACCAAGGCCTTTGACTGGGTCCTCTGGTTATACCTGTCGGAGGTCTTGGGCAAGTTTAATTTCAAGGAAAAATGTTGTCGAGCGATAGGGCTGCTATATCAAAATCCTTCAGCATGCCTGTTGGTAAATAATAATCTATCAGACCCGCTAAAAATCACAAGGGGCATGCAACAGGGCTGCCCATTCTCCCCTTTCCTATTTAGTTTATATATTGAACCATTCGCTCAATTATTGCGGGATCTTAACATCAAGCCTTTTATGTATGGAGAGTGGGAGAGGAAGGTAGCCCAGTATGCAGATGATATTTTGACTTTCTCCTCTGATTTGCATACAGCCCTTCCTTTAGTTACTAAATTGGCCCAGGACTTTGGAGAGGTCTCTGGGTACGAGATCAATGCTTCCAAAACGGAAATCATGGCCTGGAACATGGGGGAGATTCAGCCGGGATTGCAGCTTAGTCCTAAAATGAGTTATCATGGAATTAACATTTCCCAGGATATCAATTTTGCAGCTGTAGCAAAGGAATGTAGGAAACTTATGCATGCCTGGTCTTTACTACCCCACTCTAGTTTGGGTAAGGTAAATTTAGTTAAGATGTCAATCTTGCCTCAAATCACATTTCTTTTCATCACTGTTCCCCCTTCATTTTGATGCATCATTACTTATTAAGTTACAGTGTGATATTAACTCATTTATTTGGGCTTACCACACGACTATGATAGCCTTGAAAAAACTAAGGCGGCGAAGAGAGAAGGGAGGCCTAGCTGCTCCGGATCTTCAGTTGTATGCATGGGCTTTTCAGCTTACCCATTCTCGCATGCTACTGAAGATGCCTACTAATACCAGGGTGGGGTGTATGTTTCGCGCCATGCTTAGTGGGGCCTGATACCACATGAGGGATTTTAATTTTCCCCCAAAAATTAAGTTTTAATGTTTTGCAGGGCCTAGCTAAAACCTGGGCTAAGATGAGCAGCACGGTCGCATTAGGATATTTTTCCAGCATGGCTCCCTTATGGGATACACCACAAGGCCCGGGATGGCTTAAAAATAGATTGGCTTTACCCCTGAGGGAAGCTTGGGTGGCAGTATGGGGTGATTTGTTTGTGGAAGGGACCCCTGTTCCATGGGAATCACTTGGGGAGAGGGTTGGGCCTGGGCGTTTCAGGTTTAAATATCTACAAATGGTGAGTTTGGCCCAGTCACAGACAATTACCCAGAGTAAATACCCAATTGGATTGGGTAACTATCTTGAATCCCAGCTTGTTAGCCAATCCCCAGGAAAGAAGGAAGTTTCTTTTTGGTACCACACAATATTGGAGGTAGAGGGTGAATTTCAACTGGCTAACCAGCTCTGGAATAGTACCCTCCCGGATCAGGATAATCAACACCAGTGGCTACACTCTGGGAGGTAGTCGAACCAGCATGGCTTCGTAGAAATATTCTCTTTACCCTGTATAGGGCTTATTATTCTCCCCAGAGACTATCAAAATTCTCAGAGGGCCCTCCCGTATCTTGTATGAGGTGTGGAACAATAGCCGCATCTGATATCCATATGTTTTTTGATTGTCCAGCCTTGTCGTCTTTTTGGGACGCTATTGGTAAATCGTTAACATCTTTGGACTGTCTTATTACAATTAATCTCTCGCTGGTTATATTCGACGTGAGGGAGGGAGTTACAGGTCCTGCTAAACAACTTCTTTTATACAATCTTATTGGTGAGAAGAGAAATATGGAAAAAACAAATAGAAGGAACCCTCACCTCCCACTTTGGTGGATTGGCAGTCATCAGTTTTACAAGTCTCCAGGCTGAACCTTTTGAGAGCAGGTAATCAAGAAAAGATAGCCTTTTGGAAACTTTTACAGAGGGATAACACCGAAATGGTGGACGGGGGTTTCGATTCCCCCGCAACCCCCCACCCCCGGTCCGATGATTATGCAGCCCTGCTATTCTGCAGAATTTCCGGAAGTAATCAGGTGGCACACTGTTACTACTGAGCTGGCTAAGCCTGGTCTGGCGGTTCCCCATAGGCTTCCATTCAAGCCTTGTGAGTATCCGATAACACTGGTAAGGGAGGGTTGTAACCTCCAGAAACCTACACATCCAGTATACTGGGGCAGTGTGTGGTTATCTCCAGGGTAATATGGAGCTAGCTGGGTGGAAAATGAGGACAAAAAGAAAATTGGTAGAGATCTAGAATCTGAGTCTTTCAGGTTATTGCTGCGCTAGCGCTATAGAGGCAACTACTATACTGTTGCCATTGTTTAACTTGCCACTCACCTTTTTTTTTAATTGATTTTGGGCACTTCCTAATCGCGCGCTGACTCCCCGGTCCATCGCAGCTAATTGGTGCTGATTGTGTGGAGGGAGATCAGTGCATAGCACCTCCTGGTGGTGCCATTAGCGGGTGGCCATCTTGGCAGGGTGACGCTCCAGCTTTTCTAGGAACCCAATCTACATAAAGGCACATGACACCATCGCGAAGCGGACGGGTGCAGCGGGCTTGCCGAAGGCGTGCCTAAGGGAAGTCGGTCTGCGCCAGTCCGCCCCCAGCCGGGTCCAGGGGCCATAAACCCTGGTCCTGGGGCCGGGAGCTTATACACCTACGACTCACGCCTATGTGAGCCAAGACCCCCTATCAATCCGAAATGCTTACATTCTATGCGCCTCACTGACGCTACGACCCACTGCACACACTGCAATTGGAAGTTGTCACCCAGAACTATCGGCAGACACTCTAATGGCAGTCTATGGAAGATGTTCCTTCTTAACTGTAGATCATTGCCTAAACATTGCACTGAGATAGCTCTTCTAATAGAAGAACTTAAGCCAGACGTTCTTTTCCTAACGGAGATTTGGCTCCAATTGGAAGCTGACCCGGCCATTGTGTGGGCAGTTCCCCAAGGCTACACAATAAAGCGAGCCAACCGTACTATCGGTAGAGGAGGCGGTCTAGCCATTATTCACAAAGATCTATATGTGTCGTATTATTTCTACTACACTCTTAGACTGTGAAAGTATGTCCTTTTCGCTAGACTTCTCCCCGATAAATACCCTCTCAGGTCTTTTAATTTATCGACCGCCAGGAGCTTTAGATCAGTTTATTTCGAACCTTGCTGACCTAGCTGCTACTTCAGCGCTTACTTCGGCCAACTTCACTGTGCTGGGCGACTTAAATCTACACTTGGATAACTCTCTTGATCTCTTAGCCAATCTTCAGCTGAGCCTTCAAACGATTGACTTGGTACAAAAAGGTTTTTTTCCGACACACATAATTAAGGTCATCTCTTAGATCATGTGTTTAGTAACATCGAAACCCTGACCCCTGAAAGGCCCTTGCCCCTTCCCTGGACAGACCACTACTTAATACCTTGACTTGGGTAACTGGGAGGTCTTTATCTGTCCAAGAACCTAAAAAACAGTGGGGCAGAAAGTGGTCCAAACTCTCCTCCACTCTATGGGAATCTGTTCTTGCTGACCTTAAACCCCTGAAGGTTTCTAATCCCAGCACGGCCAGTAGTCATTTTAACAACTGGATCCAAAATTCCCTTGACTTGGTCCTACCTGAGGAATCCATGCAGTGTATAAAGAGGCAAAAAGTAGCCCCATGGTTCACACCCATACTGAGGGACCTAAAACCATCTTGTTGCAGGCTAGAGAGGAACTGGAGACAAGACGGCTCCCAGTGTTGGAAGCAGAATATAGAACAGCAATTAGGCTATACAAAACTGAAATCGAGGCCGCACAAGCTCTCCTACGAAACAAAAATTAATACAGCTGCTAACTTACCAAAGGAAATCTTTCAGATAGCTAAATCATTGATTACTTTCCCCCCACCCCCCAAGAATCAGTACCATCAGGAGGAGCACTTGCACGCTGCAATAACTTAGCAAGATTCTTTTACCAGAAGTTTCAAACTATTTATGCCTCTTTTGCCTCCGAAAATTCTGAGCTAGATGCAGCTGCAATAGCTAGTCCTAGTATCCTGGCCATCTGCATGCTAGAACAATTTACCCACCTAGATACT
Source organism: Lissotriton vulgaris (assembly GCF_964263255.1). Taxonomy (NCBI): domain Eukaryota; kingdom Metazoa; phylum Chordata; class Amphibia; order Caudata; family Salamandridae; genus Lissotriton; species Lissotriton vulgaris. The sequence continues at coordinate 432,388,118 of NC_141695.1, read as the reverse complement.
GTCTCTGGACAAAATAATTCCCAAAGTCTCTTCAGGCTCCCGTATGGACCCAGCATCTCCACAATATCTTTCTTCAGTCATTGACTCGATTCGTCCAGCTATCCTTGACGTCCTCAACACCTCGATTGCCTCGAGTGTAGTCCCTACATCATGGAAATGTGCAATGGTCAGGGCCCTTTTAAAGAAACCCAATCTGGATCAACGCAATTTATCCAACTATCGTCCCATCTCCCTTTTGCCCTGGATGAGCAAATTGGCTGAGAAGCACATCAATAACATCTTAGTTGAGTATTTAGAGTCTAACAACCTGCCGTGTACTTCTCAGACTGGTTTCCGTCCCCAACATGGGACTGAGACAGCCCTGTTGGCAGTGACAGAGAAAACAAGGAGTTTGCTGGACGGGGGAGGGAAGGCAGCCATTATTCTGTTAGATCTCAGTGCTGCGTTCGACACTGTTAACTGTGCCATTTTAGTACACTGACTTAGTGGGCATGGGAGTGTCGGGCGCAGCACTGACATGGCTGGTCTCCTTCCTTGATGAGCGCTTCTTTCAGGTCTTTGAGGGAAAGGCTACTTCCACCAAGCAGCCACTTAGTTGTGGGGTTCCTCAGTGCTCTGCCCTGAGCCCCACACTTTTCAATGTTCATATGAGGCCTCTGGCGGAGTTAGTCCATCCATTTGGCATTAGAATTGTCAACTATGCAGACACCCAGCTTGTGGTTTCATTAAACAAAGCTGAAGGGTTGTCTAGCACTCTGGGTCCCTGTTTAGAGGCAGTAGCCAGATGGATGGAACTCTCCTGCCTTAGACTAAATGGGGGGGGGGAAACAGAAATTATGTTGCTAGGCAATCTATCGCCCAACATTGATTTTACTTTTCAGGACACCAAACCTCATCCACCTGTTATGGTCTGATGAGAGTGCTCTGGAAGATTCTCCCTTTGCTTCCGTTTCAGGCGAGGAGAATCATGGTTCAGGCCTTGATACTCTTGTCTGGACTATGGTAACGCTCTCTATCTGGAAGCCCCCAGGCTGCAATTAATAAGCTTCAGGTCACCCAGAACTGCGCAGCCCGACAGCTCTACCAAATACCACGCTGGCGGTATGCCAAACCTGCCCTAAAGAAACTGCATTGGCTCCCTGTTGCAGCCAGGATACAGTTTAAAGCCATGTGTTTGACTCAGAAAGCTATATGGAGGACTGGTCCAGCTATAATGCATCCTCTAGTCACTCCCTATCTCCCCCACAGAGCCTTGCGTTCCAGCTCATTTTACCTGGCCACTTCCAATAAGATAAACCAGGCTCGTTGTGGTGGCCGCTTGTTCTCTTTCAATGCTGCAAAAATCTGGAATTCCCTTCCCCGCACCCTCAGAAAGAATAGCAATCTGTTGGCATTTAGAAAGTTTTAAAAAACTCATCTGTTCGGAACCATCTGCTAGCCCCTGCTCTGTTGCTTCTCCGATTCTAGCCATCAGCGCTGCGAGGCCTCAGGGTAGTTTATGCGCTATATAAATATAATTTTCAATTCATTTCAGATGCTCGGGATCTGACCTACTGAGAATATTTTACTGCTCTTGGTGATTTTACTGTACTACTGCATAGGCTGTTGAAGTACTCTAGGCACGACCAACATCCACAATAACGTCTGTTGCAACCACCCAATTAAGGTCGCAAATAACTTAGTTTCTAAAAATTGTTCTGATGCCAGAAGGACATTTTGATTTCACTAAAATTGAAATGTAATTAAAGAGGCTTTCAGCTAGCCCTCTTCACCAATTGGTGTATGTTCACAGTTTTCTTCCACCCACCAACTACATCCTACGATGGGTCAGCCCACTGTAGCGATAGGCTATCTTTGCTGTGAGTGACAGCTTTCTGCCCTCTCACAACAAACAAATCTACTCAGTTCCTTCTGTGCCAGGCACTATGCTGACCATGTATTTGTGTTTTTTGTTCCCCCCCCCCCCCCCCCCCCCCAATGACCCATCAAAGCCAAGCTTTGTAGGTCTTGCCTAGCGTTGCAGCGCGCATACGTTGCTTGCTCTGCAAGGGCTTCTTGTGATCGATTTTTCATTTTAGAAGTGGAGTATAGGCTCCGCCCCTTCATTTGATTGAAACTAAACGCTCGCCCCTGATTGAAAACTAGTCTTAGTCCCTCCTTGTTACTGCCCTGTCTCCTTTTAGGACAGCCCACCCGGACTGGATCGTTTACTTGCGGCATTACACGGGGTGCTTTAGTCAGGGAGGACTATTTTCTTTAATAAATAATGTTGGACAATGACAGCGCATGAATTGCAGCGTGCCCATACAGCACTCGTGGGACAACGACTGCGGACACTACTTGCATGCGGAGCAAAGCGCTTGTCATTTGAATATTCACCAACCTCCATCACTCGCCATACAATGGCGTCCGTTATTTGTACACAGAGCGCAATGGCACGCTTTTACTCTAATTCATAGCATGGTGCCCACTTCAGGGACACCACGCTCTGTATTTTCTTTAAGCCTTTGGTGCCAGCTTCTCATCCTGCCCACGGTGGCAAACTACCATCCAGTGCCATCTCCTTACATAAACACTGCCACCGGTACCAGCTCACCACACGGTCCAACCATGTTTTTTTGTGGTTTTTTTTTTTTGTGTTTTTTTTTTTTTTTTGCACACCCCCCTAGGTCTGATCACACAGCCCAGCCGTGTCATTGGTGCTTCTTGTTACTCATCGGTTAGTACCTGAGCTCCCCTCTTCATTGGCAGCAGCCCTGCCAGCACCACATATGTCACCGTGCCAGCTCCAAGCCATCCACTAATGGCCTCTGCCACACTGCTCACTGGTAGAACCACACCCTTGCCCCCAGGGCGCCTTCCTACGCTGCCCACTTGTGATAGAGTAAAAATCTAACTACCGATTCCGGCATCCTGCTTTTCCCAGGTTTTAAACTTGGAAGAGTTGTAAATCTCTACTATTATCCCAGGTTAGCGGTACTTGTGTTATTTCGAAACAGTGAAAAGGATTAATCCTCCCTGCTTGACTTGACTCCCCCCATCTTTCAGTTGAACAGAACTTTGCTGCGGGTGCATTAACCTACAGTGCTATCTTACCAAGTATCACATTTTATTTGTTTTAACATAAAAAGTAGTGAGGCCACACAAGCACTACGTTCATAAGAGCAATCAATCGCAATAAAAACTTGTAGGACTTAAAAATACCAATACATAATATAAAGAACATAAACCCTCCCCATAACCTAAGAAGCTGTTATTAAATTGGTCTGTTATCGGTCACCGCAAACAGCAAATGCAATTAACTGTGCATGGTTGTAGTTTAAAAAAGGTCATACAAAACTCTTCAGGTGATATCAAAGTGCAGATGGCGGATTTAACTTCTAAATAACGCTTCCTCATATGTTTCACACAAGTGCATTTTCCATATTTGAGCAATATTTTCATGTCTCTGAGTCACCGAGCCAGGGCTAAGGACTCCATCCTGTATCACAACAAGACAGAATTTACATACTTGTGCTCCTACATCCTACAAGCTTTGCCCATGGACACATAATGGAAACAAGACACATTTAAACTTCATATAAATGTTTTGAACCAAGGTTCTTAAACTGCTTTTCAAGTAAAATTGCACTGGGCCTTAAATAAGCTGAGATCTGTCTGCAGTGCTCAATCTGCATAACTTTGATACGTTCACGATTCCAAAATCTGATTGCTCTTGTGCCTTGCGTTTCTTTCAGATGAGCACACCGCTTGTCCACAGTCCCGCAACAAGCACCCCTAGTTCTTTCGGGGTCAAGCGAACCACACCCAGGTCACCAGGGGCATAGCACTTCCCAGTCCTCCACCTCTGCAGCATCATCCTTCAAGCTGCTTTAGTTTGCCTTTACTAGCACATAAACCACCATGTGAGAGGGAGGATGAGACATTTCCCCAAAGCGTTTCAAAAAATATCTGACAGACTGGTGCTGTTGATTAATGAGGCTATCAAAATAAAAGATTTGATTATGTCCCCTTCACAGCCACCACCACCTGACACTTCGTGAAGAACAATGGGTTATTACAAGCAGTTCCCTGCCTTGGATCACACCACCTTAGCGGAACTGGCTATCCGGGTAAAATCAGGCTCCCCGAATGACCATTGCCCTCCTTCAGTGTTGCGAGACATCTGTCTAAAATTACCTGAGTGTATACTACCCCTGCTGAACAGATCTCTCTCCAGTGGCACGGTTCCCAGCTCCTTCAAGGAGGCCATTCTCGTGCCCCTTTTGAAGAAGCCTGGCGTGGACCCTGCAGAACTCACCAATTATCGCCCAATATCTCTGTTGCCCTACCTGTCTAAACTTATCGAAACTCATGTCACTAGATGTCTCTCTAATTTCATCGAGAGTTCACACTTCCTTGAACCCAATCAGGTGGGCTTTAGACCGGCCCACTCCACGGATGCTGTAATCCTGGCTGTTCTGGATACCCTGAGGAGGAATGCTGATTCGGGAAGCCCTCAGGCCCTGGTACTTCTGGATCTATCTGCCGCGTTCGACACGGTGGATCACAACATCCTTCTCCACCGTGTCGAACAGGCTGGCATCCAGGGCCTCGCTTTGGGTGGGTGGAGTCATTTCTTACCGGCAGAACCCAAGCCGTTCGTTTGGGATCATTCACTGTGTCCAAAACCCCCATCACCTGTGGTGTCCCCCAAGGTTCCTCTCTTTCCCCTTTATTATTTAATTTGTACCTCCGCCCCCTCATTCACTCACTTCAAAGCTGGGACGCTACAGTTTTCAACTATGCGGACGATCTACAGATCGTCCTTCCGCTTCACTGCCCACAAGCTCTATTATGACCCACATTCAGCAGTGGATGAATCCCAACCAACTAAAACTTAATCCTGGGAAGACTGAGCTCCTTCTCCCTGGTTCCAGTGCTGCTTACTGGGGTCCGCAGTTCTGGCCCATTGAGCTTGGCCCCCCTCCTGCTCCGGCCAAGACGGTGAAGAGCCTTGGAGTGACAATCGATGCCGAGCTCTCGCTTAAAGCCCAAGTAGGTGCCACGATCTCTTCATGTATGTTCCAGCTCCGAAAGATCCGGAAGATCAGGCACCTACTACCACATGCGGCACTGGCCCAGGTTCTCATGTCCCTGTTTTTTTCCCGCCTGGACTTTTCTAATTCCCTTTATCACGGACTCCCATGTTCTCTTGTGGGCCGTCTCCAGGTTGTGCAGAACCAGGCAGCCCGTCTTATTTTCAAAGTCCCAAAATGGCAGTCTGCGAAGCCCTTGCTTCATAAGCTCCATTGGCTGCCAGTAGAACGGAGGGCGGCCTTTAAGTTGGGCTGTCTTACGTTCAAATCCCTCCACTGCACCAGTCCTGCCTTTCTTAACTCACTGATCACTCCGTACCAACCTGCACGTAACCTTCGGTCAGCTCATCATCACCTACTTGTCACTCCGAAAGTCAAAACCAGCAAGATTGGGGGCTGTCGCTTTGCCCACCTCGCACCTAAATTCTGGAATTCTCTTCCAATAGTCATTAAATCTAATGGTTCCTTACTCCAATTCAGGAAGCTTTTAAAAACTTTTCTGTTCTCCAGCACCGGTTAGTTTCTGCCTTGGGATTCCGTCTTTGTTCTGTCAGTTAGCGCCAAGAAACCTCTGGTGTTAATGCGCTTAAGAAGTTTCACTTAACATAACATATGCTTTGCCATTCCCCTGCTACAGGTCCTACTCGCTTCAGTGTGTCTTTTGGAGGAGGCCCACCTGTCCATTTTGCTACAGGAAATGTAGGTTCTCTTGGCTAATGGACCCATACAGGGATTTGCTAGCCAAGAAATCAGGACTGGCTGTTACTCCAGCTATTTCCTCATATCAAAGAAGGATGGAGGCCTTCGTACTAGTTTATATCTCTGCCTTCTAAACCTCTTCTTGTTGAAGGACAAATTCAAGAAGCTCACGCTGGCCCAAGTTATGTTTACCATGGATCTAGGCGACTGATCTTGACTGTTTTTGCAGGATTCCTCATTTAAGGTTTACTTCCTGCAGTTGCACAGATGCTACTTGCAGGTCAAGGTGGCCCAGGACCATTTTTAATTGGAATAATCCCGTTCAGACTCACCAGTGCCCCTCTAGTATCTGCATAAGTGATGGCGGTAGTCACAGTGCCCCTTTGCAGGTCAAGGATTACAGTTGTAACCTTTCTGCTGCATAGCTAAACTTAAAAGGTCCCAAAGGCGAGACCCAATGGCTATGCCAATGCTTGTTTGCTTTGCCAGTGATTTTGCTTTAAAAAAAAAAAAAAATTTAGTCTGGTTACAGACAAATCCCCACTAGTTTGAAAGCCAGATAAACTAGAAACGTGCAAGCTGCCCCAGATTCCTTTGAGGCAATTTTTTAAAAGAAACATTGCAATGGGGTTTCAGCATGCCTTACTACTCACAAGGTGGAGATATTAAAAGTGCTTTACAAGATTAAATCCTAGGAGTGCGTTTTCAAACAATCTGATTATCTGTTTTACTTTCTAATAAAATCCTACATGGCCTTTACACTTATCACAGTTCTGTTTTACATGTCAAAGATTTGCTAGACTCCAAACGAGTGCTGAATAGGGCATTTTTAAACGGGACTTTAGAAGCTTCAATCCTCCTGGCTCAAAGCTTTTCACTCCTTACAACCAACGCTGTTTGATCTACTATTACAATGAGTTGGAAGTGAAAGTCTGCTATCCAGTTTGAAGATCCTAATCGTATGATTTGAATCTCATTTGTGGTTTTTGGTAGATATTTGCGTTTTGTGTCAATTTCTGAAATACTTGAGATACAATTGGGAACTCGATTTCATTAATTGAGGTCTTTCTTGCATGATCGTCATTTGTGAGTGATCTTGTTTAAGTACTTGTCCTCCCAACTGGATTCTTTGAATATGTACGTGGCTTTACTGGTTCTGTTGCTTGCGTAACTTTCTCTGTAATCTAACCACTCCCCCCGCCCCCCCCGCCCCCACACCTCCCCTTTAATCCACTCTCTATATTCATCCAGTTTCATTGTGATTGCTATATATTGTTGTTCTCCTTTCTCTTGTACTTAACTTTTCATACCCAAGACAAACTTGTGTAAGACTGCTTGGAGTGAGGCCTGCATTGCCACTCTCTGCAAGCACTGTTGCACTTCGTCTTTACCTGACTGGCACTTTAGCTGCTGCTTCGAAGAACGTTGTGATACTGTTGGTTGTACATATCACGTATGTGTAAGGAAGCTTTTACTGCTTTGGCCCATATTGTATGCGATCTCTATGGTTATTGATTACTCATCTGAATTGAAGTCGTTCACTTAGGAGGGCAAATCTTTTTGTGCAGTGAGTTTGATAATAAATACCAGCAATAATCCTTTAAAAAGGAACTTATGTAAGACCGACTTTTGCGATCCACCTAGCTTGAATAGACATGAGGCACACTATTTTACTTCACTAATGTGATCAATCGGGAGGTAGTGCAGTATTTGCAGAAAGTGATCGTTTTAATGGAAAATGCACTAAGTTTGTACATGTCGACAGTTATGGATAAAACTATTGAACACATTCCAACACACTTCAGAATTTAAAAATGTACTTCATTTTACTTTCCTAACTGCTGAATGCATACTCCTTTATTTACAGGCATTTGCATTTTGTTATGTTGGGGGGGAAATGACATCCTCCGTCTTTTCTTTCGTACAACAGGATTATCACATTCTTTACTTTTTCTGACTGCAGAGTGACAACCGTTCCTAAAAATCAGTCCCTATGTTAAAAAGCAGCCCAAGACACATCCTTACATTTGACCCCTGTCTTTGAAACTCAGCAAATGTGACCAGGTAAATGCAGAATTGAAAGGTAGCGACTAATCAGAAATGGACTTTCGACCCACAGTTGGGGGAGAAACGCTGCCATAAGGTGTTTCTAGAAGTACTACTGCTTGGGGTCTAGAGACCTAAATCATCACATTAAACATTAAGAAAAGACTGAACAAGTATATATTGTTGTACTGTAGCCAGGAGAATTAACACCCCCAGGTCTCTAAATTAGATTGGTGCCCCCCATGGGTTTACAATGCCGTACCAGATTATTGGCTACTTGCAGTTGTGCTATGATGCACAACATGTTTGTCAAAAAACTGATATTAGCTGTTATCCATGATAAATACGAGCCTATGTATGTATGTAGTATTAGAAAATCGCTGGAAAAGAAATCTTACATGGCAGGTCACCCAATCGACCTTCTCTGTTGGTACTTAAAGATGTACATAAACGTTTGCCCACAGACAACTTTAAGCTTAAGACCACCTTTAAGGGGGACAGTTCCTTCAAGGAAATGTATAACAAACTCTTAGGAAACATTTACTTAAAGGTATTTTTGTTGCTCAATTACAGGCATTTATTCACACTAGGCTGGTAAATGTTGTGTGGGGCTTTTTCTCTTAAAGAGGGTTATATTTGTCTTCTGTAAGGATTTGGTAGGACTAAATTGTCTATGTATTTTACAAAAAACAAGAGCATGCAAGAGTCCTAAGGACCAACCATTTGACGTAACTGCCAGCGTCACTCTACCATTTACTTAACAGAAATAAAATAAAAAATGCAAGCTTCTCTACTGTAGCATGATTTGGTGTATTTTAATTTAAAAATGCATATTGGATTATATGGATAATTAAGACCTACAATAATAGCACCAATAATATTCGAATTGCATAAAAGCAAAACATTGAACTCAAGCTAAAGGTTCAAGTGAAAATATAAATGTTTAGATGATTGTATGAAGCCATCGAATTCCTCCCTTTCAACACCAGTTCCAACCTAACACATTCTCAGTGGTAACCGGCAAATATTTGTAAGAATATCGTTGAGGGGGCAAGTATTGACGTGGCTCAGGGTTTCTTCCACAGTTAGGGGGGGGGGGGGGGGTTTAGGTACTAAACTTTATACAACACTTAGGGGGGTCATTAGGATGGCGGGCCGACTTTTTCTGCCCTCAATCCTATCGGGAAATGGGACCCCCGCCATAACGGCGGGGGTCCCTTGGGGGCCATTAGGATGCGCCTGCCACTGTGGCGGGCGCATCCTGCATACCTGACATTGGGGCGGGCTGTGCACTCAGCACCCCCCGCCACAATGCCAGGAAGGCATGTCGTGCACTTCCATGCACAACATGCCATGTTGTGCATGGAGCGACAGGAAGGGGGTACCTATGGTACTATAGGTACCCCCCCCTGTGCACCCCCCAGAGTCCCTGGGGGCCTGCAACAGGCCCCACAAGCAATTCCTGCATGCCTTTGTGTCAGCAGTGCCGCCTCGGAAAGGCATGTTTCCGGCCCCATGATATGGCTAGAGGTGTCTAACCGCCACCATATTAAACTTTTCTGCCTGGTCGACTTGTTGTCCGGGCGGAAAAACGGCGGACGGTCTTCATCTGTTGCAGTCCCCTCTGCCATAGTAAGATGGCGGGGGCGGATCGCCACCGACTTACAGGCGGCGGCGATCTATCTGCCCGATATACTAAGGGGCCCATTAGTGTTTAAAAATTGGAAAAAATGCCACCAAAGAAAAGTCTCATTCTGCATAAAGTAGACACACTCCTTAATTAGAGCGGACAATGAGAGCAAACTCAAATATATGGCTTCCTGATCTCAAGACTTAGCTTCGTTATTCAATAGCCAATAATACATGAGAAATAAAGCGGAGACACTAGAAAAGAGAAAGGAACTGTAATACCACTTAGTAAACGTTTCCCTTAGTTGCATTTATGCAGCTCCAACATGTCCTATAAGCCACACATTTGCTAAGCATTACTAAGACCTTGTCACAACAAGAATCTCGAGGAAGTCACAGTATTAAAACATTTCTTTGGTACTATTCTCAACCCCTTTACCATGGTAGGGAAATATTGGATTGTTACCACTGTAGAACATTTGAATCTAAATTCTGTTCACATTGCAAAATAAACCAGTTATCTGTAACCAAAGTGGTCGTGATTGAAACCATTTAATATTTACATGTGAACCACTCATCTCCCTGCGATGAAGGGTGTCTTTGAAATTAAAAATATTATGGCATAACCCCTCGTTACCAGAATGACTGATGCATTTAAAGATATTTATACAGAGGCATATACAGTTCATGTTATAGTGAGCCTTCATGGCTCCACTTATAACTGCTGACAAACACTTGGCTGAAAAATGCAGAGCAATTAAGCATTTGTTAATGAGTATGTTTGCATCATTGCAGACTTGGCAAATAAATAACCTTTTTTTTCCCCCCCTTTTTTTTCAAGACCATAAAGTGTTTGTTGATTCACCCAAACCCAGAGTCTGCATTGAACGAGGAGGCTGGTCGCCTCCTGCTTGAGAACTATGAAGAATATGCCAGCCGTGCCCGTCTTCTTACAGAAATCCATGCGCAGGTAACCAGCCTACGTTGCAAGGACCAAACTGACCCATGCTCCTCTTCTGGAGCGATCAATGGGGACGGGCCCATGGCCAAGAAGCATGCAGGTGACAGGGACAAGAAGCTAGCGGCCAAAAAGAAAACTGACAAAAAAAGGGCTCTGAGGAGGCTTTAGGTTTGATCGAACATAATGGTTTCCAGATCATGGAGTGAACTCAGTGTGTCAACTTTGGGTTCACGGCAGGATGGGAGGAAGGACTTGAGGCAACACAATAAAACTTATCTTTTACATTTTCCACACATGTTTTTAAAAAATTTTGTCAGTTCTTTTTGGAATATTAAGTTATTTAAATTATAAAATCTATTAAAGTCCCTTTTTTCTAAAGAGTCTGGTCTTGGTTTTTATTGTCTTTAAGCAATGATTGTTGAACATGGGAATAATTTATATACAACTTGTTTTTTCACAAATGATGCAAATCGCTAGTTTGTTCCCAAAGTTGAACAGTGGCTCAAAGTAGAATACAGCTGGAATAAGTGCATGTCAAACCTGTATTCTGGTCATGGAGTGCACTGAAAAAATATTAAATGTTGCATTGCAGATGGTATGACAGATGCATTTCAAAACAGAATTAAACTAAATTGCAAATTAGTGATCCTTCTCCACAGTCTCCCGTAAGGCTTTGTCGGTTTACCTGCTGGCACCTGTCAAGCTGGGGATTCAACGATAAGCAGGGTCTCAATTCATTTACTTTTTTTAAACATACTATCCACATTGCACAAACCATCCGACAGCCAGTGAGATGAGTAGACTTTGAGCTCTCATCCTGTTCGTAGTAAATTACTGCAGTTTACTGATGCCAAGGAAGTATTGCCAGACGTGTGTGTGTGTGGTGGTGGGAAGTAATGTTTTTTCGCGTACCACAGTAAGTGCATTTCTTACCTGGAGCCTGCTTATGTGGGACACTCCCATCGTAAAGAATCCTGTTCTGTAGGTAATGTCAGTATTTGCCCAATATGATTGAACTTCTTCGCAAAAAAAGAACAGCAGTGTTATTGAAAAGGTAATAAAAAGTAAATACCTCAAAACCAAACCAGGATCCTCTTTGGTAGTTCTACCTTTTTAGAAAGAATTTCTACAGTGGTTCCTCGTTATTTCATATCCAGAAATGGGCAATTCGAAAATGAGGACATTTCTGATATATAGCCTCAATATTGCAGTTCATTGACCCCCCCCCCCCCCCGCGCAGCGCCTCTTCCTATTACAGGAATGGTCTAAGTGGCTTTTGACTTCCAGCACTCCTTTGAAAACATGATGATGGCTGCAGGAGTACATTGCCTTTACTTTCCTAAAGGGACTTCTATTGTAGAAGTGATTTGTATCTGTCTCACTGGTGCAGGGACACCCTTTGTCTACGGGTTCACAAACGGAGGATCAACACTGTGGAGTGGAAACAAAATAAAAGTTTATTACATCTCATGAGCGGGCTCTGTCATACAGACACTGCAAGTGTCTGAGAGGGAACTGACAAGCATGGCTTCAAACCTGGTATTTATACAAATTTGGTACAGTAAGACAGCACTAAAACACCTTTGTCATTGTTACATAATGCTTACACAACCGCTTTATATAATGCTTAGATGCTGAACTGTTTAATCCTGCTAAACCCCCTCCCACGTCCCATTCATAGATGGGCAGGGGTGGGTACAGGCATTGGTGGGCTCATAGATTAGACCTCTACTTGCTCAAGCCTTTCGGCAGGATAGGGCCTCTACTCTGGCACGTAAGCATTATCAACACAACCAGCTTTCAGTGAACACGTAACTCTGACTTTGCAAGAAGCCCCATCAGAAACACAAAATGGGGGCTGGTAGACAAAATAGAAGAGAAGTAGAGGTTAACTTAACAGAATACATTTTTCACAGTTTAACAGTACCTCCTTTTAGACTCTACTAAACACATTTTGTCTGGTTAAATATTAAAATATATATTCCAGATACATAAAGCTTCATGAATACAGAAAGCATAAGAGGACAAATTAACATACTCGGTGATATATAATTACCATGACCACCATATTCCTCCACTTCTAAATCTGATCCTGTTCGTTGCCATCATCTGGATAACATGCTATATTTAGCTTTTTATTAAGACAGGCTATATGAAAGCTAAAAATCTTAATAGCATGTACTGCCCAAAAGACTCCAAACCAAGCTGTACAGGATCCATCGTGGGAGAATGGGAGTGGTATGAGAGGTGTCTCCATGCCCCCTCTTCCTGGTGTGCAGACCACAAACCCAGCAATCAAAAATATTAGCAATACTACGCGTATAATGCAACATTCAAACAAATGAATTGTTCTGGTAGAAACCTATGTTTCTCATCTAACAGTGAAAAAGTAAAATAATAACTTTCAGGCAGTGTAGGTGTTTGGCGTTTAAGTGTATGCATGGGAAATTTCACTTGTAAAAACCAGACTATAGCACAAATACTTGGGACACTAAATAGACTTGCCGTCAGACAAATTAATGTCCACTTATGCTGGGATTCTCTTGATGTAGGATGTTGAATATCCGGGCGTTCTTCCTCCATATTTGACATCCACAAAAATAAACAATGGCTTTAACTGTATTGTCTCTTACAATATTGCCAACTCTAGTTCATAAATATTCCTTTTCAGAATGTTTATAGTTTGTCCAATGCATATTTCAGTCAGTGGGGGAGATTTTAGAAAAAAATCGAGCTTCTGATAGATACATCTGCCGGTGGATTCATCACCTTGAGAATATCCCCCCTGCGTCAGCAACTGTTAGACGGACCGGGAGGGTCGGCCGAGGTTACGGGGAGAGGTCTCCAGGGAGAGCCGTCTCCAACGACTGTACAGATAAGTAACTTCCCCCCCACAGACGGACACCACACAAGGTTGAAGGTTAACGAGACTTTATATGCAATTCTTAGGTTACGATGATGGATACAAGGAGGTCTGGACTCAGGGGTCCCCTCGGTTCTAGTCTCTGGTTTAGGAAAGGGGTAGCGGGACAGTCTTAGTTACCAATGAGTACAAAATAGCTCTCAATCCTCGAGCTCGGCGTTCTAGATGATCGGGCCGTGGAGGAGCCAAGCAGGTCCCGAGATGGATGAAGGAAGGACGACGGTCCGCGGCGGAGCCTGCAGGTCCCGGTGGAAGATGACGGTTACAACGGTCCGCGGCCACGCCAGCAGATCCCGACGACGATGAAGGATGAAGGTTACGACGGCTGTGGCAGCGCCAACAGGCAGGACGATGGTGCACAGGACAGAGCTATGGCAGCGCCAGTAGTCCGTCCAGGATGAGTTCCTCTTTACGTCTCTCGACTCCAAGATACAACTGCCTTCCTGCTCTGGAGCTGCCCCAGTTATAGGGCTGGCGTGCTTTGATGTCCGGACCCTCGCACTTGGAGGTCGGGAGGTCCGGGATGGGGGAGTCCAGACACCCAGCAGGGGGGTGGAGCCAGCGCCCGGGGAGGCGATGGGCGAGCGGCACTTGGTGGGGGAGAGCCATCGGCACCTCTTTCTCCCATTGACTTGCCAAGTAGCCCGCTCACCTCCTGGGTGGAGGGTGGTGCCGGAATGTCTGAGGCCGGGCCAGGCCCAGGGTTGAGGTCGATCGGGGGCCAGGCGGCCTCGTGGTGGAGTGTCCAAGATGGCGCCCCAGGCTGGGCGCGTGGGCCGGCAGTGGATCGGACCCACGAGGTCGGCAGGCTCGAGGGCAGGGGTCCCTGAGGGGACGGAGGACGTGCAATGGTGGTGTGTGGTACTTGCGGGACTGGGCTCAGGCCTGGTTGGGCCGGGGGAGAGCGGCCCTTCATGTGGCCTGTCCAACATGCGTCCCCCCCAGCTGAAGGCGGGGAGAGTTACCCATCCTCTTGGGGACTCTCCTCGTCGAGGCGGAAAAACCGGGACAGGCCATCCGCGTTGGCGTGATCTGGCCCAGGCCGGTGTTCGACTGTGAAGTCCATACCTTGCAAGGAGATGGACCAGCGTAGCAACTTTGGGTTCTCCCCCCGCATATGCATCAGCCATTGCAGGGGTCGGTGGTCGGTCTGCACCCGAAAGTGGGTGCCGAAAAGGTAGGGCCGGAGCTTCTTGAGGGCCCATACCACAGCGAAGGCTTCCCTCTCTATGGTGCTCCAGCGTTGCTCCCGTGGTAGGAGTCTCCGGCTGATGAAGGCCACCGGTTGATCAAGGCCTTCGGTGTTCACTTGAGACAGGACTGCCCCAATGCCCTGGTCGGAGGCGTCCGTCTGGACGACGAACTCCCGGCTGTAGTCTGGGGCCTGGAGCACAGGGGCGGAACACATGGCTGCCTTTAATTGTTCAAATGCAGTTTGACACTCTGGGGTCCAGGTGACTTTCTTGGGCTGGTTCTTTGACGTGAGTTCTGTGAGGGGCCCCACTATGGTACCATAGTCTTTTACGAACCTTCGGTAGTAGCCCGTGAGGCCCAAGAAGGCTCGTACCTCGGTTTGGGTGATGGGGGGCTGCCAGGCCTGGATGGCGGCAATTTTCAGCTGTAGCGGGGCCACTAGGCCGCTTCCCACCTGGTGTCCGAGGTAGGTTACAGACCCTTGCCCAATTTGACACTTGCTGGCCTTGATCGTGAGGCCAGCTCGCTGAAGGGCTTGCAGCACTGCTCGGAGGTGGTGGAGGTGCTCGGTCCAATGGTGGCTGTATACAGCGATGTCGTCTAGGTAGGCGGCGCTGAATCCTTCGAGCCCCGCCAGGACCTGATTGACGAGCCGTTGGAATGTTGCTGGGGCATTCTTCATGCCGAAGGGCATGACCGTGAAATGGTAATGGCCATCGGGGGTGGAGAAGGCAGAACGTTCTTGCGCCCGGGGTGTGAGGCCGATCTGCCAATAGCCTGCTGTCAGGTCGAAGATGCTGAGGTAGCGGGCAGCTCCCATTCGGTCGACTAGTTCATCTGCCCGGGGGATGGGGTGCGCGTCTGTTCTGGTGACCGCATTCAAGCCCCGGTAGTCGACGCAGAACCGGAGTTCTGGTGTGGTGCCGGGGGCAGCTGCTTTGGGGACCAGTACGACAGGGCTGGCCCAGGGACTGTCTGAGGGCTCGATGACCCCGATCGTGAGCATCTTGGCTATTTCTTCCTGGATGCAGGCCCGTACCCGGTCTGGCACGCGGTAGGCCCGGTGGCGGATAGGGGGGCTGTCCCCGGTATCCACATCGTGCACACACCAGGAAGTGACACCCGGGGTGAGGGAGAACAGGCTGGCGAACTGTGATAGGAGGGCTTGACACTCCTGGCGTTGGTCTCTGGTGAGGGCCTCTGAGAGCCGGACCCCATCCACGGAGCCGTCTTGCTCTTGAGTCCGTAGGAGGTCAGGGAGAGGCTCGGAGTCTTCTTCAACCCCAGTGTCTGTGGCCATCAGGAGGCTGAGCTCTGTTCGCACAAAGTGGGGCTTTAGTCTGTTAGCGTGGAGGACCCGGAGAGGGTTCCGGGAGGATTCCATGTCGATGAGATAAGTGGCAGGACCCTTGCGCTCTATTACTTTGAAGGGCCCCGTCCATTTGTCTTGCAGGGCGCATGGCTCAGTGGGGGACATCACCCATACCTGTTGGCCAGGTTCGAATTCAATGGATGAGGCATTCTGGTCATACCATTTTTTCATGTCCTCTTGACTGGCCTCTAGGTTGGCCTTCGCTAGTTCTCTGAACCGCCGGGTCTGGTTGCGGAGGGTGAGGAGGTACCGGAAGACATCTGGAGGGTTCTTTAGCGGAGGCATCTCCCAGCCTTCTTTGACGAGACTGAGCGGCCCTCGCACTGGGTGTCCATATAGCAGTTCAAATGGGCTGAAGCCCAGGGATTTCTGGGGGACTTCTCGATACGCGAAGAGGAGGCACGGCAGCAGCACATCCCACTGGCGACGGAGGGGCTCTTCCAACCCCCCGATCATTCCCTTTAGCGTGCGGTTGAACCGCTCAACGAGTCCGTTCCCTTGAGGGTGATAGGGGGTTGTGAATCTGTAGGTGACCCCGCACTGTTGCCAGAGGGACTTCATGTATTTGGAAATAAAGTTCGTGCCTCTGTCGCTGACGACTTCTCGGGGGAAGCCCACACGGGAGAAGATCCCCATCAGGGCCTGGCCGACCACCGGGGCTGTCACAGTTCGCAGAGGAACAGCCTCAGGGTAGCGGGTGGCGTGGTCCACTAGCACCAGGATGAATCGATGGCCTTGTTTTGTGCGTGGGTCCAAGGGCCCCACAATGTCTATTCCGACTCTCTCAAACGGGGTAGTGACCACGGGAAAAGGTTGCAGGGGAGCCTTTAGTTTGCGGCCGCTCTTCCCACTGGCTTGGCACGTGGGGCAAGATCGGCAATGCTGGTGCACATCGTTTCTCATTTTGGGCCAGAAGAAGTGGGTCACTAGGCGACTGTAGGTTTTATCTTGTCCCAGATGTCCTGCCAGGGGGACATCGTGGGCCAGGTTTAACAGGAAGTCTCTGAAACGGAGGGGTACCACTAGTACTCGGTTGATCCCCCAGCTCGGCGATTCTTTGCTCGCTGTACAGCAGATCATTGTCCCAGTAGACCCAATGAGTTCCGGGGGTATCCCCTGTGCTTTGGGCGAGCGCTTGCTGGCGGAGTCCCTCGAGGGAGGGACAGGTCTTCTGTTCTTTGCGAAATTGTTCTTGCGTGGGCCCCCCTTCTTGAGGCCACTGGTCGAGGTTAGCGAGGTCGGTAGGTTGAGCTGGTTCGGCGGGAATGTTACAGTCGGTGTTTTCGGCCGGGGCGACCGGAGGCGGTGGCGCCGGCCATTCGGGTTCTTCTGGCTGGTGGTTGGCACGGGCGGCCATGGAACGGGTGGTGACGCACGCCCAGTCTGGGACGCCCAACATCCCCAGGTGTTCCTTTCGCTCCACGGCGGCCCACGGAGAGCTTTCCAGGTCATTGCCCAGGAGGCAGTCTACGGGGGCATCGTCTCGGACCGTCACTTTCAACATGCCGGAGACCCCCCCCCATTCGAAGGGGACGCAGGCCATCCGACACAGGCTCTCCGAGTTATCGGCTGATCGTACAGGGCAGAGAATGTTCGGTAGATACTGTTCTGGGGCCACCAGGTGACAGCGGACGGCTGTTACACTGGCCCCGGTGTCACGAAGGGCTTCGGCCTGGTGTCCATTGATGCTCACCCATTGGCTGTACTTCTGGGTGTTAGCGGGTAGGGGGACCCGCGGGACCATGTCTTTCCCCCCTAAGCAGGCTAGAGTCATGGCGGCTGGCTCCCACTCTTGATGCTCTTGTTCGTACTCTTCCTGTTCCTCGGAGATCTGTTCTTCCCCTAGGGCTGCAGCGGCCACTTGGCGGGGTCTTGGGCTCTGGTACTGCGGGCAGTTTGGGTCGTTCGCATAGTGGCCGACTCGTTGACATCGGTGACACGTGACATTGGCTCTGTACCCCGGTCGCGCTGGGGTGCTGCCCCGGTTGGCCGGGGGGGTGGTGTTGGTAGCGGGGGCGACCGGGGCGTTGTCTCTTCCTCGCCCTTGGCCCCCTCCTCCTCCTCTGGGTCGGTGCTGACCATTGTTGTTCCGGTTCTGTTCGTAGGACCCATTCCGGCCCACTCTGGTGATCTCCCACCGGTCAGCTTCGGCTGCGAGCTGCCGGGGATCCGTTAACTTGCTGTCGGAGGTGTTGGCGGAGTTCAATGAAGCAATTGTTCGACAGATGCTCCCATACCATCAGGTTAAATAGTTGCTCGTAGGTCGTGACGTTGCTTCCTCGGATCCAGCCCTCGAAGGCTCGGCTAAAGTATGTTACATAGTCCACCCAAGTTGTACCCGGGATGCGGGTGCACTCTCGGAACCTCTGACGGTACATCTCGGGTGTGAGACCATAGCGGGTGAGGAGGGCCGCTTTCATATGGTCGTAGGAGGTCATCTGGTGGTCCGGGAGCTGTAGTAGGGTGTCGCGGCCCTCATTGAGGAATCTTCCCCAGAGACCGGCTCCCCAGTCGCTTCTATCGATCCGGTGTGCAGTCATAGCGATTTCATAGGCTTTAAACCATTGCTGGATGTCGTCCTCTCTGAAGTATTCTCGGACAACATCCTTGGGGATGTGTACTTTTTTGTCTGTGGCCCCTGAGGTGGGGGGTCGCTCGGGCACCCCTGCTTCTTTATTCTGCTTGCGTAGGTTGATCTCGGCTAGGTTTCGTTCGTGTTCGTACGCTAGTTTTTTTTCCTCGAGCTCCCTTTGTCTCTGTTTCTCCTCTCTTTCTTCTCGGAGACGCAGGTGCTCTAAGTTGATTTTTTGTTCGGCCAACTTAAGTTCAACGTCCATTTTAAGTCGGGCCATTTCTAGTTCGTGTAGTCGGGTCCTTTCTCTTTCCTGGATCTCGCCTTGCGAGAGACCCGTTTTTTGCCCTTCCGGGGCCGTGGTCGTTTTTTCTACGGTGCTTTGATCAGGGGTTCCGGCAGCCCCGGTTTCTGCCCAAGATTCTAGGGCATGCTTAAAATCGTCCTTGGTACTCAGTCCGGTGGTAGCGATACCCAGTTCGATGCAGAATTGTTTAAGTTCACGATGGTTGTACTCCTCCAATTTCTCCATTTGGAATTTCTCGGTTGATCCGCTCTCTTTCGTGGTCATTGTGACTTCGTCGTGGGGTGAGCTACTCTCTGTACGTTTATGCGGTGATTCGGATCGCGCCGCTGGCCACCAATGTTAGACGGACCGGGAGGGTCGGCCGAGGTTACGGGGAGAGGTCTCCAGGGAGAGCCGTCTCCAACGACTGTACAGATAAGTAACTTCCCCCCCACAGACGGACACCACACAAGGTTGAAGGTTAACGAGACTTTATATGCAATTCTTAGGTTACGATGATGGATACAAGGAGGTCTGGACTCAGGGGTCCCCTCGGTTCTAGTCTCTGGTTTAGGAAAGGGGTAGCGGGACAGTCTTAGTTACCAATGAGTACAAAATAGCTCTCAATCCTCGAGCTCGGCGTTCTAGATGATCGGGCCGTGGAGGAGCCAAGCAGGTCCCGAGATGGATGAAGGAAGGACGACGGTCCGCGGCGGAGCCTGCAGGTCCCGGTGGAAGATGACGGTTACAACGGTCCGCGGCCACGCCAGCAGATCCCGACGACGATGAAGGATGAAGGTTACGACGGCTGTGGCAGCGCCAACAGGCAGGACGATGGTGCACAGGACAGAGCTATGGCAGCGCCAGTAGTCCGTCCAGGATGAGTTCCTCTTTACGTCTCTCGACTCCAAGATACAACTGCCTTCCTGCTCTGGAGCTGCCCCAGTTATAGGGCTGGCGTGCTTTGATGTCCGGACCCTCGCACTTGGAGGTCGGGAGGTCCGGGATGGGGGAGTCCAGACACCCAGCAGGGGGGTGGAGCCAGCGCCCGGGGAGGCGATGGGCGAGCGGCACTTGGTGGGGGAGAGCCATCGGCACCTCTTTCTCCCATTGACTTGCCAAGTAGCCCGCTCACCTCCTGGGTGGAGGGTGGTGCCGGAATGTCTGAGGCCGGGCCAGGCCCAGGGTTGAGGTCGATCGGGGGCCAGGCGGCCTCGTGGTGGAGTGTCCAAGATGGCGCCCCAGGCTGGGCGCGTGGGCCGGCAGTGGATCGGACCCACGAGGTCGGCAGGCTCGAGGGCAGGGGTCCCTGAGGGGACGGAGGACGTGCAATGGTGGTGTGTGGTACTTGCGGGACTGGGCTCAGGCCTGGTTGGGCCGGGGGAGAGCGGCCCTTCATGTGGCCTGTCCAACATGCGTCCCCCCCAGCTGAAGGCGGGGAGAGTTACCCATCCTCTTGGGGACTCTCCTCGTCGAGGCGGAAAAACCGGGACAGGCCATCCGCGTTGGCGTGATCTGGCCCAGGCCGGTGTTCGACTGTGAAGTCCATACCTTGCAAGGAGATGGACCAGCGTAGCAACTTTGGGTTCTCCCCCCGCATATGCATCAGCCATTGCAGGGGTCGGTGGTCGGTCTGCACCCGAAAGTGGGTGCCGAAAAGGTAGGGCCGGAGCTTCTTGAGGGCCCATACCACAGCGAAGGCTTCCCTCTCTATGGTGCTCCAGCGTTGCTCCCGTGGTAGGAGTCTCCGGCTGATGAAGGCCACCGGTTGATCAAGGCCTTCGGTGTTCACTTGAGACAGGACTGCCCCAATGCCCTGGTCGGAGGCGTCCGTCTGGACGACGAACTCCCGGCTGTAGTCTGGGGCCTGGAGCACAGGGGCGGAACACATGGCTGCCTTTAATTGTTCAAATGCAGTTTGACACTCTGGGGTCCAGGTGACTTTCTTGGGCTGGTTCTTTGACGTGAGTTCTGTGAGGGGCCCCACTATGGTACCATAGTCTTTTACGAACCTTCGGTAGTAGCCCGTGAGGCCCAAGAAGGCTCGTACCTCGGTTTGGGTGATGGGGGGCTGCCAGGCCTGGATGGCGGCAATTTTCAGCTGTAGCGGGGCCACTAGGCCGCTTCCCACCTGGTGTCCGAGGTAGGTTACAGACCCTTGCCCAATTTGACACTTGCTGGCCTTGATCGTGAGGCCAGCTCGCTGAAGGGCTTGCAGCACTGCTCGGAGGTGGTGGAGGTGCTCGGTCCAATGGTGGCTGTATACAGCGATGTCGTCTAGGTAGGCGGCGCTGAATCCTTCGAGCCCCGCCAGGACCTGATTGACGAGCCGTTGGAATGTTGCTGGGGCATTCTTCATGCCGAAGGGCATGACCGTGAAATGGTAATGGCCATCGGGGGTGGAGAAGGCAGAACGTTCTTGCGCCCGGGGTGTGAGGCCGATCTGCCAATAGCCTGCTGTCAGGTCGAAGATGCTGAGGTAGCGGGCAGCTCCCATTCGGTCGACTAGTTCATCTGCCCGGGGGATGGGGTGCGCGTCTGTTCTGGTGACCGCATTCAAGCCCCGGTAGTCGACGCAGAACCGGAGTTCTGGTGTGGTGCCGGGGGCAGCTGCTTTGGGGACCAGTACGACAGGGCTGGCCCAGGGACTGTCTGAGGGCTCGATGACCCCGATCGTGAGCATCTTGGCTATTTCTTCCTGGATGCAGGCCCGTACCCGGTCTGGCACGCGGTAGGCCCGGTGGCGGATAGGGGGGCTGTCCCCGGTATCCACATCGTGCACACACCAGGAAGTGACACCCGGGGTGAGGGAGAACAGGCTGGCGAACTGTGATAGGAGGGCTTGACACTCCTGGCGTTGGTCTCTGGTGAGGGCCTCTGAGAGCCGGACCCCATCCACGGAGCCGTCTTGCTCTTGAGTCCGTAGGAGGTCAGGGAGAGGCTCGGAGTCTTCTTCAACCCCAGTGTCTGTGGCCATCAGGAGGCTGAGCTCTGTTCGCACAAAGTGGGGCTTTAGTCTGTTAGCGTGGAGGACCCGGAGAGGGTTCCGGGAGGATTCCATGTCGATGAGATAAGTGGCAGGACCCTTGCGCTCTATTACTTTGAAGGGCCCCGTCCATTTGTCTTGCAGGGCGCATGGCTCAGTGGGGGACATCACCCATACCTGTTGGCCAGGTTCGAATTCAATGGATGAGGCATTCTGGTCATACCATTTTTTCATGTCCTCTTGACTGGCCTCTAGGTTGGCCTTCGCTAGTTCTCTGAACCGCCGGGTCTGGTTGCGGAGGGTGAGGAGGTACCGGAAGACATCTGGAGGGTTCTTTAGCGGAGGCATCTCCCAGCCTTCTTTGACGAGACTGAGCGGCCCTCGCACTGGGTGTCCATATAGCAGTTCAAATGGGCTGAAGCCCAGGGATTTCTGGGGGACTTCTCGATACGCGAAGAGGAGGCACGGCAGCAGCACATCCCACTGGCGACGGAGGGGCTCTTCCAACCCCCCGATCATTCCCTTTAGCGTGCGGTTGAACCGCTCAACGAGTCCGTTCCCTTGAGGGTGATAGGGGGTTGTGAATCTGTAGGTGACCCCGCACTGTTGCCAGAGGGACTTCATGTATTTGGAAATAAAGTTCGTGCCTCTGTCGCTGACGACTTCTCGGGGGAAGCCCACACGGGAGAAGATCCCCATCAGGGCCCGGCCGACCACCGGGGCTGTCACAGTTCGCAGAGGAACAGCCTCAGGGTAGCGGGTGGCGTGGTCCACTAGCACCAGGATGAATCGATGGCCTTGTTTTGTGCGTGGGTCCAAGGGCCCCACAATGTCTATTCCGACTCTCTCAAACGGGGTAGTGACCACGGGAAAAGGTTGCAGGGGAGCCTTTAGTTTGCGGCCGCTCTTCCCACTGGCTTGGCACGTGGGGCAAGATCGGCAATGCTGGTGCACATCGTTTCTCATTTTGGGCCAGAAGAAGTGGGTCACTAGGCGACTGTAGGTTTTATCTTGTCCCAGATGTCCTGCCAGGGGGACATCGTGGGCCAGGTTTAACAGGAAGTCTCTGAAACGGAGGGGTACCACTAGTACTCGGTTGATCCCCCAGCTCGGCGATTCTTTGCTCGCTGTACAGCAGATCATTGTCCCAGTAGACCCAATGAGTTCCGGGGGTATCCCCTGTGCTTTGGGCGAGCGCTTGCTGGCGGAGTCCCTCGAGGGAGGGACAGGTCTTCTGTTCTTTGCGAAATTGTTCTTGCGTGGGCCCCCCTTCTTGAGGCCACTGGTCGAGGTTAGCGAGGTCGGTAGGTTGAGCTGGTTCGGCGGGAATGTTACAGTCGGTGTTTTCGGCCGGGGCGACCGGAGGCGGTGGCGCCGGCCATTCGGGTTCTTCTGGCTGGTGGTTGGCACGGGTGGCCATGGAACGGGTGGTGACGCACGCCCAGTCTGGGACGCCCAACATCCCCAGGTGTTCCTTTCGCTCCACGGCGGCCCACGGAGAGCTTTCCAGGTCATTGCCCAGGAGGCAGTCTACGGGGGCATCGTCTCGGACCGTCACTTTCAACATGCCGGAGACCCCCCCCCCATTCGAAGGGGACGCAGGCCATCCGACACAGGCTCTCCGAGTTATCGGCTGATCGTACAGGGCAGAGAATGTTCGGTAGATACTGTTCTGGGGCCACCAGGTGACAGCGGACGGCTGTTACACTGGCCCCGGTGTCACGAAGGGCTTCGGCCTGGTGTCCATTGATGCTCACCCATTGGCTGTACTTCTGGGTGTTAGCGGGTAGGGGGACCCGCGGGACCATGTCTTTCCCCCCTAAGCAGGCTAGAGTCATGGCGGCTGGCTCCCACTCTTGATGCTCTTGTTCGTACTCTTCCTGTTCCTCGGAGATCTGTTCTTCCCCTAGGGCTGCAGCGGCCACTTGGCGGGGTCTTGGGCTCTGGTACTGCGGGCAGTTTGGGTCGTTCGCATAGTGGCCGACTCGTTGACATCGGTGACACGTGACATTGGCTCTGTACCCCGGTCGCGCTGGGGTGCTGCCCCGGTTGGCCGGGGGGGTGGTGTTGGTAGCGGGGGCGACCGGGGCGTTGTCTCTTCCTCGCCCTTGGCCCCCTCCTCCTCCTCTGGGTCGGTGCTGACCATTGTTGTTCCGGTTCTGTTCGTAGGACCCATTCCGGCCCACTCTGGTGATCTCCCACCGGTCAGCTTCGGCTGCGAGCTGCCGGGGATCCGTTAACTTGCTGTCGAGGAGGTGTTGGCGGAGTTCAATGAAGCAATTGTTCGACAGATGCTCCCATACCATCAGGTTAAATAGTTGCTCGTAGGTCGTGACGTTGCTTCCTCGGATCCAGCCCTCGAAGGCTCGGCTAAAGTATGTTACATAGTCCACCCAAGTTGTACCCGGGATGCGGGTGCACTCTCGGAACCTCTGACGGTACATCTCGGGTGTGAGACCATAGCGGGTGAGGAGGGCCGCTTTCATATGGTCGTAGGAGGTCATCTGGTGGTCCGGGAGCTGTAGTAGGGTGTCGCGGCCCTCATTGAGGAATCTTCCCCAGAGACCGGCTCCCCAGTCGCTTCTATCGATCCGGTGTGCAGTCATAGCGATTTCATAGGCTTTAAACCATTGCTGGATGTCGTCCTCTCTGAAGTATTCTCGGACAACATCCTTGGGGATGTGTACTTTTTTGTCTGTGGCCCCTGAGGTGGGGGGTCGCTCGGGCACCCCTGCTTCTTTATTCTGCTTGCGTAGGTTGATCTCGGCTAGGTTTCGTTCGTGTTCGTACGCTAGTTTTTTTTCCTCGAGCTCCCTTTGTCTCTGTTTCTCCTCTCTTTCTTCTCGGAGACGCAGGTGCTCTAAGTTGATTTTTTGTTCGGCCAACTTAAGTTCAACGTCCATTTTAAGTCGGGCCATTTCTAGTTCGTGTAGTCGGGTCCTTTCTCTTTCCTGGATCTCGCCTTGCGAGAGACCCGTTTTTTGCCCTTCCGGGGCCGTGGTCGTTTTTTCTACGGTGCTTTGATCAGGGGTTCCGGCAGCCCCGGTTTCTGCCCAAGATTCTAGGGCATGCTTAAAATCGTCCTTGGTACTCAGTCCGGTGGTAGCGATACCCAGTTCGATGCAGAATTGTTTAAGTTCACGATGGTTGTACTCCTCCAATTTCTCCATTTGGAATTTCTCGGTTGATCCGCTCTCTTTCGTGGTCATTGTGACTTCGTCGTGGGGTGAGCTACTCTCTGTACGTTTATGCGGTGATTCGGATCGCGCCGCTGGCCACCAATGTTAGACGGACCGGGAGGGTCGGCCGAGGTTACGGGGAGAGGTCTCCAGGGAGAGCCGTCTCCAACGACTGTACAGATAAGTAACTTCCCCCCCACAGACGGACACCACACAAGGTTGAAGGTTAACGAGACTTTATATGCAATTCTTAGGTTACGATGATGGATACAAGGAGGTCTGGACTCAGGGGTCCCCTCGGTTCTAGTCTCTGGTTTAGGAAAGGGGTAGCGGGACAGTCTTAGTTACCAATGAGTACAAAATAGCTCTCAATCCTCGAGCTCGGCGTTCTAGATGATCGGGCCGTGGAGGAGCCAAGCAGGTCCCGAGATGGATGAAGGAAGGACGACGGTCCGCGGCGGAGCCTGCAGGTCCCGGTGGAAGATGACGGTTACAACGGTCCGCGGCCACGCCAGCAGATCCCGACGACGATGAAGGATGAAGGTTACGACGGCTGTGGCAGCGCCAACAGGCAGGACGATGGTGCACAGGACAGAGCTATGGCAGCGCCAGTAGTCCGTCCAGGATGAGTTCCTCTTTACGTCTCTCGACTCCAAGATACAACTGCCTTCCTGCTCTGGAGCTGCCCCAGTTATAGGGCTGGCGTGCTTTGATGTCCGGACCCTCGCACTTGGAGGTCGGGAGGTCCGGGATGGGGGAGTCCAGACACCCAGCAGGGGGGTGGAGCCAGCGCCCGGGGAGGCGATGGGCGAGCGGCACTTGGTGGGGGAGAGCCATCGGCACCTCTTTCTCCCATTGACTTGCCAAGTAGCCCGCTCACCTCCTGGGTGGAGGGTGGTGCCGGAATGTCTGAGGCCGGGCCAGGCCCAGGGTTGAGGTCGATCGGGGGCCAGGCGGCCTCGTGGTGGAGTGTCCAAGATGGCGCCCCAGGCTGGGCGCGTGGGCCGGCAGTGGATCGGACCCACGAGGTCGGCAGGCTCGAGGGCAGGGGTCCCTGAGGGGACGGAGGACGTGCAATGGTGGTGTGTGGTACTTGCGGGACTGGGCTCAGGCCTGGTTGGGCCGGGGGAGAGCGGCCCTTCATGTGGCCTGTCCAACAGCAACGTTCGGAAAACTCTTTTGTAGCACGCCAGCGTGGATGATGTCACAGGAGCACGGCTGACGTCACTGACTCCGGCTGACGTCACTGACTCCGGCTGACGTCACTGACTCTGGCTGACGTCACTGACTCTGGCTGACGTCACTGACTCTGGCTGACGTCACTGACTCCGGCTGACGTCACTGACTCCGGCTGACGTCACCGACTCCGGCTGACATCACCGACTCCTTATTAGGCCTACGTCTGCGTGATGACATCAGTTCCCTTTTTTCCGCGTCGTCTTGCTCGCGGTTTTTTGGGATCTCTAGTGTTGTAGATAGTAACTTTGTTTCTATTTTTGTGGTGTTGTATCTTCTCGAGCCTCTGTCTTTCGTCGAAGACTGGGTTTAAGCTGTGCGGATTGTGTGCCGGGATGATGACCATAACTGATCTGCATGATTGCTTGTGTGGTCTGGGATCGGACCACGACGTCTGAGGCTTTCCGTCCTGTTCTAAGATGAACCCGGAGGCTCTGCAAGAACGAGAGGCTAAACTCCTTCTGGCCAAGGGAAAGGATGCAAAGAGGCCTTCGAGGTCAAGATCCAGACGCTTGTGGTCAATGCCGAAGTCTAGGTCTAAGACTAGATCGAGGTGTCGGTCGGAGTCTGCTTCGGGGCAGGCTTCGGGATCCTCGAAGAAAAAACAGAGGAAGAAGCATAGTTCGAGGCATCATTCCGGCAGGGAGTCTGATTGGAAGAGGTCTTAATCTCGTGAAGAAGAGGTCTTCATCTTGTTGGCATCATAAGGACTTCATGTCTCCATCACCATCTCGTGAGCCTGAAGATGAGGCCTTGCCCTTTCAGTCTCGAGGGCCATCGCCGGATACGCGTCCGGATCCGACTCTGGATCTGTCAGTCTTCAGCACGTGCGGATGAAGATACTCTGGCTCCGACGACTCCGGTGCATTACCCAGAAGATCAGAAGGGTCATGAAGGAACTGTTCCGGTGCATCCTCCTCTTGGGCAGCCAGTGGGTTCGTACCCACCGTTTCCTGGTCCTGGACAGGACCCCTCACATTTCCTAAATGCAATGTATGGTGTGTATGCCAGGGCAATGTACCCCACTGGTGCACCGGCTGGTCCCATGGGTACATTGTCTCATAACTTGGGCATCCCTCAAGCATACACCCCGGCGCCTTTTATGCCGTTTTTACAGACTCCATATCCACCATGGTTTGGTTTGGCGCCGCTGAGATAATCGACTCCGCGCACGGCTTTGCCGGCTCCGGAGCGACCTCTGGATCGGATTCGGGATTCAACGCCTGTTCTAGCTTCCCATCCTGAGGCTGTTCTAGCTTCCCATCCTGAGGCTGTTCCAGCTCCTAACTCTACGCCGGCCCCAGCTCAGTCGGAGTCGCTACCGGATCAGACGACTTCGGTCCGGTTGGAGTGGTCGAAGCGTAAGCCACAGCGTCTCTTGGAAGAGAAGGAGTATGAGGATCCAGAAGTAGATAAAGGAGAACTTCAGGATCAGGATGATTATTTTGAGGATCTGCATAGTGCAAGTGGTTTGGAATTTCCTTGAGTGGGGGTTGCCTGCAGTTTCTGATGCACCCTCTAAGGATGTGGCTCCATACCACGTTGTGATTGAAAAGGCTGCTGATCTGCTGAACTTGACTTTGCCTTCTGTGGACTTTAAGTCTAACATCTTGACTGAGGTTCTACATTCACCTTCTTCCGTTGTTGAGCCGACTCTCCCCTTCACTGAGGCTCTTACTGAACCAATAATGGAAGTCTGGAAAAAGCCCCTGTCTGCTCCTGCGGTGTCTCGGACTGTGGCAAGACGCTATAGGGTGGCACCTGGTGATCCTGAGTTCTTAACCTCCCATACTTCGCCAGAAAGTCTGGTTGTTCAGGAGGCTTGTTCTAAGAAGTCGGCTGGTGTTTTCCCCCAAGTTCCAGGGGATAAGGACTCGAAAAAATTGGATCAGAATGCCCAAAAAGTGTTCTTGTCAAGTAGCATGGCCTTAATCTACGAATGCTACTTGTCTACTGGGCAGATATGTGCACGCTTTGATGGACTCGGTTAAGTAGTTGTCATCTAAGCTTCCGGAGGAGGACAGGAAGAATTTCAATGAGGTTGTATCTGACACGCAGGCTGCAGCTCGCCAGGTGGTTCAGAGTGGCATGGACACGGCGGGCTCTGTGGCTAGAATAATGGATTCATCAGTCATCACTAGGAGGGCCGCTTGGTTAAAATCGTCTGAATTTTCATCTGATGTCCAGGCTGCTCTAATGGATTTACCTTTTGATGGCACAGGCCTTTTTGGGGAACAAGGTTGATGCTGCCCTAGAAAGGTTTAAAGATAGCAGGGCGACTGCAAGGTCTTTGGGCTTACAAGCAAGAGGCTCTTCCACCAAGAAATTCAGGGGTTTTGGAAGGTCTACTTTTCGTGCCTATAGACAGAGCCAACAACAGCAGAATCCTTTGTACAAGTCCTACAGGTAAACAGGGGTTGTGCCCGAGGTTGTCCAGCCTCCTCAACTTCCTCCTCTAATACTCCCCCCCCCCCCCCCCCCCCCCCCCCACAACAGCAAAGCAGCCCTAGATTCACCATTCTGGATCATGCGGGTCCTGTAGGGGGTCGGCTTACCTATTTTCTACGAGATTGTTGTGAATCTGTTACATCAGATCTTTGAGTTCTCAATCTCGTAGAGAATGGGTATGCTCTTCCCTTTCGGGAGTTTCCTCCCAATTACCCTCCTTGCCAAGATTATTGTTTGGAGGACCACCTACTTCTATTACAGGAAGAAGTCCTGGCACTTTTCAGAAAGGGTGCGATAGAGGTGGTTCCGGAGCAGGGAAGTGGTCAGGGATGCTACTCACTGTATTTCCTGATCCCCAAGAAGGATGGCAGACTTCGTCCAATCCTGGACCTCAGGGTTTTGAACCTCTATCTCAAACAGGAGAGGTTCAAGATGCTCACCCTTGTGCAGGTCCTTCAAGCGCTGCTGGAAGAAGACTGGATGTTGTCGATTGACTTGCAGGATGTGAATTTTCACATCCCAATTCTGAAGTCGCACAGGAAGTATCTCCGTTTCACGGTTGGTTTGCAACACTACCAGTTTGCGGTCCTTCCGTTTGGACTTGCACTGTGCCTCGAGTCTTCACCAAGGTGATGGCTGTGGTGGCAGCACATCTCAGAAGGTCGGGGATTCCTGTGTTCCCCTATCTGGACTACTGGCTAATCAAAGCGGAATCGCCGAGAAGGTGCTCCATCATTTGCTGGAGACAACTCAGTTGTTGCACAGGTTGGGTTTTTCAATAAATGTACCCAAATCTCACCTGGTGCCCTCCCAGCGCAACCTGTTCATAGGTGCGGTACTGGACACTACTGTGTGTCGTGCATTCCCACCTCCTCAAAGGATTCGTGACCTACAGGAAATTATACCTTTGTTTCACAATCGAGCGGTTGTTCCAGTCCTGAAGGTCCTTCGCCTGCTCGGTCTGATGGTTTCTTGCATTCTGTTGGTCAACCATGCACGCTGGCACATGAGGGCACTCCAGTGGTGCCTCTGCAGGCAGTGGTATCAGCACAACGGAGATCTCCAGGAGTCAGTGAGGATCTCCAGAGAAACTGCAGCGGATCTGTCTTGGTGAAGCGTGGAGGGCAATCTGTCTCAAGGGAAGCCCTTCCAACTTCCTCCATCGGTGGCCACAGTAATAACGGATGCCTCCACTCTAGGGTGGAGAGCTCATCTGGGGGGCCTGGAGGTCAAGGATCTTTGGTCTCCAGAGGAAAGGTTGCTTCACATCAACCTTTTGGAATTGCGGGCCATACGTTTAGCACTCAAAGCCTTCCTCCCCTTTGCGGTCTGTCAGTTCAGGTCCTGACGGACAACACAACCGCGATGTGGTATATCAAGAAATAGGGAGAAGTGGGGTCGCAATGTCTTTGCAGAGAGGCACTGCGTCTGGTTCAGGACCACCAGATTTGTCTGATGGCAAATCTGGCTGGGGTTCTGAACGTACGTGCAGACTGTCGGCAGTTCTTGGCCGACCACGAGTGGATGCTTCACCCGGAGGTGGTTCGTCACGTCTTTCAGACGTGGGGGACTAATCAGGTGGACCTATTTGCCACTCACGAGAATGCTCACTGCCTGTTCTGCAGTCTCCAGTTTCCGATGCAAGGAGCCTCAGGAGACACGTTTCAGTCGAGTTGGGAATCGCAACTCCTTTATGCGTTTCCTCCCATACCCGTGATTCCTCGGGTTCTGAGA
Organism: Lissotriton vulgaris; assembly: GCF_964263255.1. Lineage (NCBI taxonomy): Eukaryota > Metazoa > Chordata > Amphibia > Caudata > Salamandridae > Lissotriton > Lissotriton vulgaris. The sequence goes on along the minus strand of NC_141695.1, from coordinate 432,357,775 downwards.
AATTCGCCAAGACTGGGCCCAAGTTATATTGATCGCCCCGGATTGGCAAAGAAGGGTGTGGTACACAGATCTTCTCCACCTCGCCTCGTGCTTGTCACTCCGTCTCCCTCACAGGGCAGACCTCCTCTCCCAGATGGTGGGGCAGGTTCTACACCCCCACCCCCAGACCTTACACCAGTGGTTCCCAAACTTTTTTGACCCGTGGCTCCCTTGACCTAATTGGCAGTTGGCCGTGGCTCCCCCCCCATTTTTTTACCGGTGGACGGGTGGGGGGGGGGGGGGGGGGGGGGATGTAAGCCCGACCTCGGGAGTACTTCCTGTTTTACTCTGACTTCCCCCTCTGTCCATGCCTGCCCCCACGCCCTCAGACTGCCCCTTCTGTGCATGCCTCCTTTCTTCATGCCCTGAGACCCCCCTACCCCCCTACCCCCCTCTATCCATGCCTGCTCCCTTCGTGCCTTGAGACTGCCCCTTTCCTCCATGCCTTCTCCCTTTGTGCCCTGAGACTGTCCCTTTCCTCCATGCCTGCTCCCTTTGTGCCCTGAGACTGCCCCTTTCCTCCATGCCTTCTCCCTTTGTGCCCTGAGACTGTGAGACTGCCCCTTTTTCCATGCCTGCTCCCTTCGTGCTCTTTTCTCCATGTCTGCTCAATTCTTGGCCTCTATCCATTATCTTCTTTGGCCCTCTTCAGAGGTCTGCAGACATTTGGCTAATTTTGTGCTGTATTAATACCACATATATATACAGGCATAATACACGAATCAAACAAAATTGGTGAATTTTTTTGAATATAGAAGACTTGGAGAGACCTAGGCCAAACCCTTCTGCCCACTCTGATTATAATGAAGTATTTCCTCTAAATAGAACTTCGAAATATATGTACCTATTTTATCAAGGTTATGATTTAGACTTTATGTTTTACTGATATCTTGATCAAGAAGGTTGCTTCTTAAAAAGGAGCTTCGGCAATAGTCAATCGCTGGCACCTCCTGTGATGTCACAATGTAAGCAAATCAGAGGAGCTTCACTCATTTCCCCCCAGAAGCCTTAGGCCCTTCAGACGTGACTGGATCCTGGGGTCCCAGGCCAGAGAGGCTTCCTCCTTGATGCTTGAGGGGATAATATTAGAAATACAGCAGGAGGAGAAGCTGAATTACTACACTAGACAGAACAGCATGAAGCAGACTCCAGGTGTCAGTGGGGGAGAACCATTTTTCTTATTCAGATAATCAGGTAGACATGTCCATGAAAGAAAAAAAGCCTCTGTTTGAATTTATGGTTGAATATAGGCACTGAGCTATTCTATTCGAAGGACTATAGAAGATTAGCACACATCACTTGAGAAAACCAGCTTCAATAATGTGCTGCTATCTGCTCTGGACAGCATGTTAAGCATCTGATTACACGAGCTGCGCACCCTACAGCAGCTGTACAACACTACATATCCCAGCATACAACTCTTCAAAGCAGCTGTGATTCAGACAGATGTTTTCATCAGCATCTCCTTCTGAGGACCGACCTCGTTCCTTTCACAGCCGGTGCCGCAAGCACAGCCAGCCACCGATGTGGCGACCAGTAAGGGGACAAAGCTGACCCTCAGCAGCTCCTCAGCTCCTTACACGTCGAGAGGTCTGTGCTCGCGAAGCAGTGAGGAGGCCTGATGTGTGCTCCACCAGCACAAGGAGTCCTGGTTGTCCGGAGACAGACGGCTGTCTGCTCGGGTCTGATTTCAGGCGGCGCACAGCTGAGGCAGGAGACCACATTTCACTGTGAGGGGCACGTTCTTCAAACACATGCCAGATAAATGCGCATGCCTACATCTTCTCAGACAGCAGTAGTGAGCACAACCAGGTAACATTTATCCACTGTGATGGTGAAAGGACTGTGCTGTAACAGTGCACTAGACATGCACACTGAAGAGCATGCATCCTGGTGTGAGACTGAATGCTGCGTGCACACCAGTAACGGTGCACACACACTGTTCTTCTTGTTAGAGCGCACACACAGCCGCACCCCAGCACTTACAAGGTCTTTAAAAGACCATTTGCATGTTAATGAGGCCTTGCTGTTTCCCCCCTTCCAAGAGCCCCTGCAGCTCACCCTTTCTTTCCATTCCTGTTTCCTTAAAGCGGCGGGTTTGACACTATTATGCAGGTGTCATTTCTAAATTTCTAGCGCTGCCACTGCAATTTCCCACATCGTGCCGCGGCGCCCCTGGCAACTGATAACGGCGCACCGAGGTGCCGCGGCGCACAGTTTGGGAACCACGGCCTTACACCTTAATGCCTGGAGATTGAACGGGGCAACCTGAGTTCATTTTCTCTCCCTCACAATGTGATCGATGTCCTCTTATCAGCCAGGTGTGATTCCACCAAGTCCATCTATTCTTATAGGTGGTCTACATTTGTTGCTTGGTGTGGGGGGAGGTCCATTGACACTTTCAGGGCTCGTTTATCCAGTATTCTCCAGTTTGCACTTTCCTTGGCCCAGCAGGGTTTTGCAGTGGCAACTATCAAAGGTTATTTGTCAGCCTTATCGGCTTTTCTTTGTTTGCCTGATCAGCCCTCTTTGTTTAAATCTCGATTGTTTTACGTTTTATTAAGAGCCTTACTAATAAATTTCCACCTACACCTTTTATTGTACCTCAGTGGGACTTGAACCTTGTTCTTATGTTCTTGATGGGTTCTCCTTTTGAACCTTTACACTTGTGTCCTTTGAGACTTTTGTCTTTCAAGACGGTCTTCCTGGTCGCAATTACCTCGGCAAGGAGGGTTAGTGAGCTTCAAGCTATTAGCTGTACGCCCCCATTCTTGACCATTCATGCTGATTGAATGGGTCTCAGGACCAGGGCTGCTTTTCTGCTTAAGGTGGTAACTCCTTTCCATCTGGGGCAGTCTGTTACCCTTCCTACCTTCTATCCGCGCCCCCTCCCCCCAACCCTTCCAAGGAGGAGGAGAGGCTTCATCGCTTGGACCCTAAGAGGGCGGTGAGCTTCTACCTGGACAGAACAAAAGAGTTCAGGTTGGATGACCAGCTGTTCGTTAGATTTGCTGGCTGCAGGAAGGGAAGATCGGTGCACTCTTTCAAGATGGATAATTATTTTATGCATCAAGATCTGCTACTCCCTGGCGGGTAAGGACCCTGCTGAGTGTATAAGAGCTCACTCTACTAGAGCAAAGTCTGCTACTTCTGCTTTATCTAGAGGTGTACCTATTAGGATATTTGCAGAGCTGCGACTTGGGCCTCCCTCCACACTTTTGCAAAGCATTACTGCTTAGATACCGAGGTGAGGAGGGACGGCCACTTTGCGCGCTCTGTTCGCCAAGATTTCCTGTTATAGGAGAGTGGACTCCCTCCTCCAGGAGTGGGGACTGCTGTGGGACTCTATTCACAAGGTGAGGAATCCACTGGCAGATGTATCTATCAGAAGAACAAGTTACTTACCTTCGGTAACGCTTTTTCTGGTAGATACAGTATCTGCCTGTGGATTCCTCACTGACCCACCCGCCTCCCCGTTGTCCATTCTGCTATACCAGAGTTTATGTATTTTTATATGTATTTAGATTGGGGTTTTCATACCCTTGCTTCGTACCATGTGTGCAGTTTTGAGTTGTATGTAATATATATATGTGTGTGTATTGCTACTGCAATTGGTCCGTCCGGGTGCCTCGAGGGCATGGAAAAAAGGGCGGAACTGATGTAATCATGCTGGCGTAGGCCTAATAAGGAGTCTGTGATGTCAGCAGGAGTCATGCGATGCCGTGCTCCTGTGATGTCATCCACGACGGCGTGCTACAAAAGCTTTCCGAACGTTGCTGATGCAGAGGGATATTCACAAGGTGAGGAATCTACAGGCAGATACTGTATCTACCAGAAAAAGCGTTACCGAAGGTAAGTAACTTGTTTGTTTAGGACAATCAAACAACCTTTTCACCTCAACAGACTCAAAGCCAAACAAAATTGATCAGCTTGCTATCGGAGTGGCTGAAACAGTTCAAGCGTTGCATTACACAGTTAATTCAATGAGGCATTCTGTATTTTTTCCAGCAATTTGACCACTCACGTGCTGAGAAACTGACAGAGCACCATCAATCCTTTGCGCATTTTCAGTCCAAGCCTTTCACTTTGATCAGTATCAGCTATGGGTGCAAATTATTTTTCTATGGAACACTGCAGACATTTTCAGCCAGCTTTTTTCTACCTCCACTCGTAGGCCTACAGCACTAATTTGTCCTTCAGAGGCTGCACCTGACTCATTCAGCCCTTTGAGTCAGTTTTCACTCTTTGCTTTTCCAGTGCAGTTTGCTTTCGTGCTGCTTCAGAATGTGTATTCCCTTACAGCTTGACTGACCCTCTTCTGTTGGCTTTTGACCACTGCTGGCTTCTTTTCTTGAAGAGGAGCTGTCTTAGCAGGGGGACATGGGACCATAGTGTTGAGGCATACACCCAGTTTGGAAGGCCACCGCATTTCACAACAGTCTTTGCCAGGATAATTTGGAACAGGCCTTTCCACTTCACAGTATCTCAGATCAACGTTGTGGCACCAACCATTATGCAGATCTTATGTAACTGCTGTCATCTGGTTAGAAACCCATCATGTCAGCCAGACCTTCACAGCAGTGCTGAGGGAACTACTAAAAGCCATGAAGCGTTGACAACAATGTACAAGGAGCACAGCATGTGCTGCTCCTAATCTGTCATTGTTACCTTTCAAACCTGGGCAATCTACAAAATTGACATTGTTGGGCTCAATCAGACATTCATCCTAACTGTCTAACCATGGCTTTATGCATAGGTTCATGACACCTAGACATTCAGGTTCATCACAAACTATTTCATTTGTTGGCTGTAAGCTCAATAAATTTGATTTCAAACATTTCTTGGTCTCAGCATTTTTTCAAAACAACTTCATAAAGGAAGGTACCTTTTCAGCAATTGGACATATTATCACTCTTTTTGTGACTGACATTTACAAAAGCTACTGAATTAAGGCAGCTGGGCATTTCTGTGACGTTTGGGTAAAGGGTCATTGGGAAATACGTGTCAGACCTTTGAACCCATTCATGTTTTTAAACAGGCACTGAGTGCAGCCCTCCCTCTCACTGCAAATTGGTGTAATTTCTTTTAAATAAACATACATTCTCTTGACCCTAAGGAATGCTTTTTGTCCAATGGAAGCGGATCAGACATCCTTGTGTGTCAGCCTCAGTAAAGGCTTAGCCACTAGGGAAAGGTTTGGTAACCACTCACTACAGCAGCCATCCAGTCCCAAAAATATCCTGATTTCTTTCTGAATTTTAGGTGGGTTCCTCTGGTGAATTATTTCTACTCTTGTGACCCCTTTCTAGCGCCTTTTCCAATTGTGTCCCACACATTCATCTTCTTTTTGACAGTATTCCTGACTATTCTCGTGCAATAGCACTGTGACATGAATTGGATATAAATCAAGAACGGTAAGCCATTCTTCAGCACATGGAATGTGAAAAAAATATATATTGGCTGGATTCGGTGCCATAGGACAACCTAGAAAAGTTATACTGCTCCTCTCGTGTATTCTGTTCTTTTCATTTAGTTTCAGTGAACCTGTGATCAGAAAGTTACATAAACATTCAATCAGTTCAACAAAAATCCTTTATTCAGTTTATGTCCAATTATTAGTAACATTTCTGCAACTGATGGTGGTCTTGAACACGTCATCTGGTAATGTTAATGCAGTCATCAAATTTTGAACCAACACTTCATGCTGTCGCCACAATTGTATGCAGTCTAGTAATAGCGGAGTTGTGGTGCCATCGGTTTGCTTAAAAGAAGATCCATCTACATACAGTCCACCCGGAGCATCATGCAGGGGCATGTCAGTCTGGTCCACTCGACCTTTTGTGTGTTCTTCAGTGGTAAAAATACAATCATGTATATCACTGGACTGCTCAGGGCACTGGCAACAAGTTAGCTGGATTCAAGGTCAGGCAGTATTTAAGTGTAAAGTGTGGTGCTAACAAAGAGCTTAGTCGGATTCAATAATACATCAACTGAAAGGAGAACAATAAACGTCAATTTATGATCCAGTACAAGGCCTGCCAATTGTCTGATTGAAATGGCAGTTGCTGCCACTGCTTCAGGCAACCAGGGAGAGCCCTGGCCACATACTTTTTGCATTTAAAATGTAACCCTTCTCCCATCTCTTTCTACACTCTTGTGCTTTTAATTGTAATTCTCTGTACAATAGTCTATTTCTGTTTAATTATTTTTCTCCATGAGCCTACGGCATCAATCTTACTCTGCCTGCTTTTTTTTTCTCCTCTTAAAGAGCTGCTCTTCTACATATTGCAGTCTGTTTGAATCCAAGGTACCATTAAGTGGACACTGTAAACTGGCATCTTCCTTCATATGTGTCCAACAATGTGCTAAACAGTATGGAAGAAATACTGTATTTTATGTACATTTTATAATTCAAAGTGCCTTCTAGCTGGCTGTCTTTTTTACAAAATTCTAATTTTGTTGCAACACCATAATGCACGAAGTGTGCTCAAAACAGGCTTTTTAACCAAATTTCTTTTTAACAATTTTGTCAACAGACTTTCATACCAAAAACGCAAGAAATGAGAAATTCTTACATTACCTGTCTAAAACATTTGCAAATGTTTTATCACACCAACAAAGGCAGCCATTTCGATCCTACCTGATTGTGATTTGCCAACTCCTGCCTGCTGATCCTCAGATCAATAGATCACCTCCAAAATGCCAACCGAAGAGCCCCAGTTGAGACACACAGCTGCCACGAAGGTCAGATCGATTAACTAAAAGTCACCTCTGCACCAAGAACCAAGTCTCCTCTGCGGGGTGCCCCTTAGTGTTTTTCTCGTCGAAGTGACCGGCTTCTGGTCCAGCTGCGGTCTTCAATGGGGCCCCCACGTTGTCGGCGCCAATTGTAGAAGTGAGATTTGTATTGGTCTCACTGGTGCAGGGCCACCCTTTGTCTACGGGTTCACAAAATGAGTATCAACACTTGAGTGGAAACAAATACAAGTTTACTACATCGCATGAGCGGGCTCCGTGATAGACACTGCAAGTATCCGAGGGGGAACTGACTAGCATGGTTTCAAATCTGGTAATTATACAAATTTGGTACGGTAAGACCAGCACTAAAACCCCTTTGTCATTGTTTCCTAACGCTTACACAACCCCTTTGTATAATCCTGAATTGTTGAATCCTGATAACCCCCCCCCCCCCATGTCATTTTCATAGATAGGCAGGGGTGGGTACAGGCATTGGTAGGCTCGTAGATTAGACATCTGTGTGCTCAGGCCTTTCGGCAGGGCAAGGCCCCTACTCTGGCACACAAGTATTATCAGCACAACCAGCTTTCAGTTAACACAACTTCCGACTTTACAGAATGTTGCGTGTTTATCTAGGTTCCTGATCGATACTGTGACCTTATGCCCCTATTCGGCTATAAATCCATTTATTCCCTATATTGGCATAACCGTTCAAGTGCGATTTTCTGAAAAGTCATCTCTGGCCTCACACGAACAGAACCACATTCCAGCATAGTTCTCTCTGCCACTTCCTTTGCGACCAATTAGTGCAATGACAGAGCAGTAGTCACTATCTGATATTCCTAGATAACACTCCGAGTTCTTCAACAAGATAAAAACTCAGCAAACCTGGAAATCCCCGCTTGCTATGTTTTGATTAGTAATGGAACTCTAATGAGCAACTGATAACTATCACTTCCTAGTGACATCTTTAATTGACGTCTTATGTCCAGCAAACTTGCGTCAAACCCGGCACCTGTCAGGTATAAATATTACCAACGTTGCCTTAAGCAATGCCTGTTGTACGAGCTACTGATGCCAGCTGCCTGCACGACCCCGTGTTGGTAAATCTAGCACTCTGTCGCTGCAGCCTGCTATCCTGTGGTGGTGAAGCTGCTGATACCATTATCGCCGCTAAAGCGCGAACTATGGTGCAGTACGCTTGAGGAGCTGAACAGCCGTCCCTCTGCGAAGACATCCAGCCGGTTCCAGCTGCCCGCGGACGCTGTCCCCCCTCCTTCCTCGACGCGCTGAAGAGAAGCCACTGCCTTTCTCTTGCAGAGAAATCCAGTCCCGGTGCTTCCGGTTTACCCTCGCGGGTGACTGGGATATCGAGAGAGACCCCTGAAGGAGATACCAATCCTCCATCATTCTATTCAGAGGTATGGTGTTGACTAAACCCTTAAACGAGAATTCTTGAAACAAACCTTGGCAAAACCAACTTAACTTAAAGCTACTTACTTACTCCCCTTTCACGTGTTAGGTTTAGGTCAGGCACACTGGGGTAGGCTTAGTTAGAAGCACCAGTTGAGTATGTTAGCCTAATGTATATATGACTGTATATATGTTTTATTACTTTTAAACCATTGTATGGCTAAGAAACCATATCAATGCTTTTACAGTTCTATTTCGCAATACTTATCTTACTGTACGTACTTTTTATAATAACAATTATTGCAATTGTGGCAATACATTTCTCTTGTACGAGAAGAAAGACTGTTCAATAAATGTTAACCCTTTATTGACCAACGCCCGTCTCTCTATTCTCTACATCTCGTGAAAGTAAACTGCACTAGACTGACTGAGTGAAATACATGTCTATTGTTTCACACGACCCTAGAGATTGACTCTTGATCTGAGGAGCAAAGTTGTCATGTTGCACGGTTGTTGGAAAGCTGAATCCCTTCTTGTCTGTGCCAAGGAAGCTGATCACTTCCTATGCAGAGAAGAAAGTTTCCAGTGACCTCTGAGCTAGTTGGTAACACACCCAATTAAGTTTAGCATAGTCAGTGGAGGCCTGGAATATCCGCAGTTCCACGTCGATACTACTGTTTATGTTATTCCAATGCGCAGGGCCTAGTGGGAAACTAGGAACTACACTACATGGCGCCCAAACGTTTGGTAAGGCGATAAACTAACGCAAGACTTGTAGAGTAGCTCAGTCGTGCATATTTCACACCCCTTTCTCCCGTAAATACTCCAATAGACGTCTGGAGTGGGTGAAAGGTTAAAATCCGCCCGACCTTAGTAGGAAGAGATTCCTATGTAAAGCTCTGGTTTATTCAACGTTGAAGGATACAGTGTTCCAAAATATTGTGCACCTAATCTTTGTCTCCTTGGAGACCTACTCTGCAAAACATGCATTTATACAATGTCAGTAGAAAATAACGGAACCACTGGGGGCGCAGCAGATGCGACTCAGCAAGGTCCCGAATACACAGACCCGGATGCAATAATCATCCCGGCACATTTAAGAAAATCTATAACTTCAAAACTTATAGTAAACGGACTGACACCTCAGGGTGGTACAGTAATTTTCGTGATAGAGGCTCACGAGAATCGGCAGACAGAGGTATTCTATTCATGGATAAACTTTCCAGCGGTAAACGCTATAACAAAAGAGTTTCACTATTACAAAATAGAGAATCCTCCGGAAGAGTACGCTCCTTTCGAGGAGATTGAAATTCCACTTAAATTTCAAGAGCACCTGCTCTGGTTTAATGGCGCCCTAAAACATAATGATCACATTACCAGGCTCGGTCCACTAGGTAGACCAGGAGCCACGTGGCCGGTTCTAGCCAGCTACACACCACATCCTGACATTGCAAAAATGTCTAGAGAAGAGCTGTTAGTACAGCTAAACACATTAATAAAAATACATAGGCAATTAGTCCAATATGTAATGCGGACTGCAACAGTCCAGCCAGCTGTTAATGTACCACAGCTGACCCCTCATCAGGGGAACACAAATAAAATTACACCACAGAACATACAGTCATGTCTTGGTAAAACACCCGTAAAACGGGAACAAATTCCTTTCTGGTTAGCACAGAAAATCCCTCAAATAGAGGCAGTATTTCCTGATACTACCCCTATTGAGAAACACAGAATCTTGACCATCTGCCTTCCTATGGGAATCGCACCACACGTGGAGGACTGCGACACTTGGGGTACAGTCTTTGCTTCCATTTACACAAAAACACACGGTGTTCCGTCTATGGCGGTAATACCAGAAGTGCTAAAACAGATTCAAAATGAATTCGGTCCAGAGCCCGCTTTAAATCTAGGTATGAAATTACTGAAAGACTTCAAGCAGGTCACGGCTATATTATTAGCCAACATTAGAGGAGAAGCAGCATCTGTGGCGATCCGCCAGAAGTTGAGGGAAACAGATATAAAAGATCCTGTTGAGCTTGCAAAAATCATAGAAAAATGCTATGAAGAATTAGGTAGAGACAGCTTGGGTGGAAAACCAATTAAGCCCCAACTGCTCGAAAATCCTGAAAAATTATTTATTAAAAATAATTCAAACACTCCTAAAAAGAGCTGCGATGGAAATAAACAATCCACTCCCAAGGAAAAAGTTTTCCAGTCCAGAGGAAGGTCTCCTCGACGGAGGGAAAGAACTCCGACTCGAGAACGCCAGTCTCCCCAGAGGGAGCCCTCTGAGAAAAGATATAACCTTAGAAATAGGGATAATCTGAAAAAACCTGATAGATATCAAAGTATTGATACACGTCCCTCTCGATCTTTTCCACAGAATTCGGAAAGAAGAGGACGGTCAGACCTAGGCGAGCACACCAAGTCCAAAGACAAGGAACCTGCTCAAAATAAGAAATCTCAATTTCAGAAAAAGAAGGTAGCCAGTATTAGAGTAATCAACCATGCCGAGAATACTGAGGACACAGTTGAAAAACGGGGAGTGGGCATTGACAATGTTGGACAGTGCAGCAGAAATCAGTATAGCGCGCAAGATCTTGATGAGTCATCTGGAGACAGTGGACACGAATGAATACATTCAGGTTGAAACTGCCGACGCCAGACTTAGCAACCCCCATAAAATATACGAAATAACATTGCGTATAGAGGGTGATAAGACTAGGAAAATTAAAGGTCTATTTTGGGATAAGCTCTCAAAAGGCTATGATATTCTGTTAGCTGAAAAAGATTGGCCCCCAGAGTTTGTCAGGGAGTGCCCTCGTGGCGAAGAAGTGATTATGCCTGCCTTCTTGAATCACATACCGATTCACAAAAAATATACATATGCAAGGAAATGGGCAGTAGCCCAGGCACCTGCATTATATAAAAATCACGTAGGATGGGATGAGGATTCACCGCCTCACAAAATCCAATTAAAAAGTGAACCAACTGCCCAACGGCAGTATCCCATAAAGCAAGAAGCTAAAAAACAAGTCAGGGAGATCTTAGATCAACTTGAGTACCAGGGGGTGATTGAAACATGCACCTCTCAAATGAACAATCCTTTGTTTCCTGTCTCCAAGCCAGACAATTCATATCGTCTAGTTTTGGACTACAGACATCTTAATACATGTTGCAAAACTTTTGCAGTACAAAACTCGCATAGTGCAGCCCTAATGAATAACATAGTTAGGAAAAAATATAAAACGACAGACATTTCTAATGGCTTCTTTTGTCAAAACATTGCACCAGAAAGCAGATATTTGACTGCTTTCTCTGCATTTGGGTCACAGAAAAAATTGTGTCGACTCCCACAGGGGTTCAAGAACAGCCCAGGACTATTCTCAGCTAGGGTAACAGAGTTACTACAAATCTATGATGATGAAGCATTGTCTTACGTAGATGATATTTATCTCACAGACGACGACTTGGATACTCACTTGAAAAGAGTGAACACCATTATACTTGGGTTCGCAGCAGAGGGTTACAAATTCAACTTTAAAAAGTCCCGAATTGCCCATCTGACAGTACTATTTTTAGGGTACGAATTATCAAGTGAAGGGAAAAGCCTAGCGGACAACTTCTTAGAGAAGTGCGCTGTACTCCAAGCTCCAAAAACGCTGAAGAATTTACAATCCATACTAGGTTTTCTGAATTTCGGGAGAACTTACATACTAAATTACGCAGAGAGGGTTAAACCTCTCTACGAACTAATAAAACCTGATTTTAAACAAATCAATTGGACTCAAAAACACACAAATTTTGAGATCACTGCAAACAGACATGTTAGCAAAAACAAAATTAGATACACGTGACAACACGATCGATCTTGTAATCCGAGTCATCCCAGGAAGATGCGGATTCACGTACCTGACCTCTAATGAGGGAGAAAAGGTACCTATTTCAATTAAATCTCACTTGTACACACAAGCAGAAAAAACCTTCAGTCACACAGAAAGAACTGTGAACACAGTGCAAATCGCATTAGCAAATGAACGAGAACTAGCACACGGCAAACGGATTAATATCCTTACAGCGGAATCCGCCTTCGAGGCGCTATTCAGCCCAGTAAACCTGCCTACAGTGTCACTGGATCCGAAATGGATACAGTGTATAGATTCTCTAGGAGCGGAAGATGGGAAATACTATTTCGCCCCGCAATTTGAAGAACTGAATGATTTAAAATATGAAGAAGAATATCCTCTGCCAATCGAAATTCTGCCTCTCCCACAATACGCCTGTATAATCTATACAGATAGCTTTGTACAGCATTTCAACCTAGAGAAAAAATCCTACGATGCAGCATGTGCGATCATTAAATGTCGTTGGCTGTGCGGTAAAATTACACCGAAAGTAACAAAAACTGAATCAGTAAAGTACTGTTCGGTTCAGAGAACTGAAATCAGATCTTTAAAGATGGCGCTAGAAAATGCAGAACGTGAATTCCCGACACTTATAGTGTGCGATTCTCATTTTTGCGTCAACTCTTACAACAATAAACTGCAGAGTTGGATCGAAAACGACTACAAAGATGACACAGGTGCCACAATAAAGCATAAATTGCTCTGGAACGAGGTAGCTCTTTTACACAAAGAACTACAAAAGACTCACGTGATTCACGCACAGAGTCTTCAACGTGATGGCGTTCACGTTGCAGGGAATTCATTGGCTAATACAGCCATAGCGGAAGCAACTAAACCGGCTTCCGTAGCCACAAAAAAGCGTACAGATAAGTACATAGACGGGGAAACAATGCTGCCAGTAAAAACGACCGTAAAAGGCGACTGTGCAGCACTACCCGTAAACTATCCACTCAATTATGCATACGTAATCGATGCAAACTCTGTTCCTTTTGCTCGAATCCCTGGAGTGGGGGACAGAGTAATTCCAAACATGAACAGGAGAATATTTTTAATAGCAGACGCACACATGGGTTTGGGTCTTAGGCACAGAGAGATCAAGGAATCACTGACTGAATTACAATCAGTATTCTGGTGGCCGGGAATGAGTGTAGAACACCAAATATATGCAAACAACTGTGAAAACTGTAATAGGGATCGCAGTAGCGAACCTTGCTACCGGCTACCGGTCAGAAAGAGCGTAACGCTGCCTACACCCCGTCCTGCGTCCTATTAACAGTTAAGACGAAAAGCACTTAAAAAATAAGGCCTCCAGCGCTCGGCTGACGCTAGAACGGTTATAAAAGATTTGCGAGTCAATATCGGCACATACGCAATTACCGCGTTCCATTCTGACCAGGGTCCTGCTTTCAGCTCTCGAGTCTATAAGGAGGCCATGGCCAGCATGGGAATTGGGTTGCGGTATTCTTGTCCGTCGCACCCCGAAGGGAATAGTGTGGTAGAAAGAAAAAACCGTGACATAAAGCAATCTATAACAGCGAAGGTATTAGGTTCAGGCGCTGGGTGGGTCAAACATTTAATAAGTGTCCAGACTAGTCTTAACAACATGCCAAGAAATTCTCTAAAAGGTTTCAGCCCATACGAACTATTGTTCGGAATTAGAATGCGAGTTCAGGACCTCGATAGTCAGATGTCAGTGGTACAAGAAGAAACAACGCACTTTGATGTAAAGGATCGTTTGGCTGTTTTACAGGAACTGAATGAAACAAGAAAATCAATAAGCAACGTAAAGTTAAAGCAACAGCCAAGTACCACTGACGAGGCACCACCCGCAACAGCCCCAGCAAGGCCTGTCTGGATTCCAAAGATTGGGGATCTAGTCAGAGAAAAGATCGCGGAGAAGAAGGAATTTGGGCCTTCTTACAGAAAAGCAGTACCGGTCTTGGCAGTCACCGGAACAAGATCAGTTGTGCTACCGCCCCTTGCTGGTAAAAAGGAGAACAGAGTCGTGTCTATCGATCTGGTAAAACCACAAGCATGTGGCCTATAATCAACAGTAGGCCCAGTGGACTCCCAAGAAACAACAGAATACCCAAACTTGCAACAATCCAAGAGGTTCAAACTGAAAGACTAATCACATTCGATCAGCCTGCAGTGCACAATGAAGGACTATGCAATAATGCCATGGAACTCGTGCCTCTTGAAACACAGATTGAAACAGTTCGTCAAGAAACAACACCAGTCTACAATGATGTAGCATCAGAAAGTGCTACCGAGAGACAGATTGAAAGAACAATCCCATCAATTGACAGAACTGCCTCTGGTTATTTCATCAACTTCGACAACTTCTCTGAAGATTTAAACGACCCCGAAGTGATGCCAGAAACAAAAAAGTATTCTAAAGAAAATACAACAGGACTCCTTCAACAAATCAAAGCACTATATCTGGATTCACCGTTGATTGAGCATTGGATTATCTCAGGGGTATTCATACTCCTACTCTGCCTAATTTTAGTTTTAATTTTAGGAAAGTTCATTACAATTGAATGGACACAGCAAGTCAGAACATCAACCTAGTCCTGAAACCACACAGATCATCCCACGTGAAGAAAAGAGAACTGTCAACAGTAAATGTCACAGCAATTCCAATACCTGGTGGGGTAGTATGGGAGAAAACAGACTATGAGATATATGGTCCGGTCGAAATCCTGAAGTATCCTCATCAACTAAAGGTTTCCTTAAGTGACTTTGTGACACCAAGTACATTCTCTGATGATTGGGACTTTAACAGTATTAATGACATGATGTCTGATTTAGTAATGTCAGCTAGATTCACAGATCATGATTATTTACAAGGTTCATCTAGTTATGAGCAGTTATTCTGTTACACCCATTATGGGGATCATTACTTGCATAAATCTGCACAGCCTAGAAATGTTTTTATGTATAATCAATGGGAACATTGTGCTACACCACCTAAAAGCAGTTCTAAAGCATTTTTTGAGAAATTCAAATACTTCTCAGGGTTTAACACCAGTGATGCAGAAACGTTTTATTACAAACTGTTAGATAAAACAGGCATGAAAACAATGCTGACAAATTCTAAATTGATATATTCAGAAGCATTTTATGACAAAATGATGACATTTGGTTTTGATTATTGGAAAAATAATATTGAAACGAAAACAATTTGGGGTACAAAAGATTGGCAGGTG
Organism: Lissotriton vulgaris; assembly: GCF_964263255.1. NCBI lineage: Eukaryota > Metazoa > Chordata > Amphibia > Caudata > Salamandridae > Lissotriton > Lissotriton vulgaris. The sequence continues at coordinate 432,342,465 of NC_141695.1, read as the reverse complement.
CAAGGCATAGAAGCACTATTTAGAACCTGCATGATACCTGAACAAATGTTATTTTTAAATGACACAATACACCAAACATCTTGTCTTGGCCTAGCTAAGATCAAAGACCTTAAACACCGTCTATACCAAAGCCAATACCTGAAAATGCAACCACAGATATTGAGTTAGACGTGTCACAAATTTTAAATTTCAACAGAACACATCCTGATTGGAAAAAGTGGTTAATCTGGCCTACAGACACAAATAGCTGTCAAGATAGATTCCTGAATAAAACACAGGGGTTGAAAATGACCAGATTAGACCCTAGATACTCCCAGAGACAACATCCAGGGATTATAACAACATACAGTGTAGGGAAACTCTGCCTTGAATGGCTAACCTCGTCCACACTGGCTGAAATTAAGCAACACTTGTCTTTACTAAAAGATGGTGCTGATTTGCGCGATTTCATTCTTGGACCACGCAAACAGCGTCAGAAGCGTTTCATAGCGACCAGTATCTATGCTGCTTACAACGAGGCTTGGAAAGTAAAGCAAATTGAAACTGCTGAAAAAATACGAGAAATTGATCGTATTAATTTGGAGAAATCACTTTCTGTGGTAGACAATGGGTTAACGACTCTGTCTTCCAGAATATATTCTTTGGACAATATTGTATCCTCTGCCTTTGATGTGATAGATAGAGATTTGCTAATGTTACAACATGGCCAATCTCAATTACGCTCTATTATAGAATTAGGCTGGACGCTGCAAAATCTTCGTTCAGGCTATGTGCCTTGGCGTTTAATCAACACGACGTCATTATTTTCCAGTTTTAACCTTACTGATAAACAGATCAGTTTGGCACAGAAAGGAGCAGACTATACAATTCTGAGCATCGAAAAACTCGAGAGATTACCATTGACAATGTCAGAGAGTCCTGTCATTGAATGGATAATTCACGGAATTATAACCATTCCGATAACAACTTTCCGATTTAAAAAGTGCCTTGAGTACATACCTGCTGGCCAATATGAACAATTGGGTAAAGGATATGTAAAATCCGAATGGAAATTACCATACACTCATTCTTGCTATAGTGACAGTGACAAAAATGTATTTCTTAGTGGTGAGAATTGTAAACATTCACTAAGCGGTATACTTTTGTGTCAGGGTATTAATTTACACGGAGCATGTGATGGAAATTCAAACAACCTTTCATGCCACCAGCTAGTCACACCTGCAACTCAGATAGAGCCCTTCTTTATGCAACTTTCGAACGGGAATTACATTCTTAGAACGGATCACAGATGTTGTGGCCTTGCGCCAGGGAAAAGTTATCTAATAGAAGTAACGTCCATGGTCAAATGTTGTATGCAAGCATTGTTTCCGAGTGGGCCTCCAGACATAGTGACTCCCATCTGGCCTCGTCTGAATCTCTATTCTATACGAATTGATACATTAAGCAAAATGAAATCTGTACTTTTACAGACAACAGTGCCTATAACGTCATCTAAGGAGACGTATGATCTTCTAGTTGCAAGGACAGCTACTGAAATTCATGACCTTTTATCAACAAATTGCCCCGTGCATTTCGTAGAAATGTTCAGCCAACTCCTTAACATGTCTAGTGCAACAAGCATCCCAGGCATATTTAAGACAGTCTTTACGGGACTGCTAACACCCTTCCAGGCAATTTTGGGAATCTTTCCTAATTTTGTGCACTCCATTTTTGGCGGCATACCATTATTTTTGGGACTCGTCGCAGGGATTCTATTTTTGACCCTCCTGCTACGTTATGGCAAGCCTCGGCTCAGACATAGCTCCCATGGGAATGGAAGAGACAATCCTAGCAATGCGCTACCGGGACAGGATAACTAACGTCCTTGGATTGGCCAGGCTGAGAGATCTAAACATGACCTGGTTCCTTTCATTCAGACCGATATGGCAAAATTGCATTTTACCTGTGCTACGGTGTATGCTTTGCGGCGATGAATGCGTGTTGGACATCTGTCTTTCACTTCCATCAGCAGTACCAATGGACGTCGATACTTTGCTCAGTCCAATAACGGCTCACGCATTGTGTTGTCCCCAGCGGCTACCAATCCTGATGACGGCATTCGTGGAGACTCCTGTACTACAGCCAAGTGGTAACAGTGGAGCGAGTGACAAAAGCAACATCATCCAGGTACAACGTTCTGTGAGCATTGCTGGTCCTGCCTTCGATGACAGCAATCATTCTCACACCTGCCAAGTTACAGCGCTATCTAATTTGGTTGAACTATCACCTGAATTTGTAGACCAATTCTTTGAGAGCCTGTCTGATACGATGTTCTCACCCATAGAGAAACAATAACTTTTTGAGAAGCTTTCCGACACACAGCGTTCCCATGAACTCTGAATTCGGCCTTCAGTTTTGATCAACAAAAACTGCCAAGAGCTTTGGAAATCTATTTTCTTTGAATTGGACAATTTTTCTAATATTGACCTTTTTTGGCACGAACAATTCTTTGCTTAGCGTAAAAACTATTCTTAGAGAACAGAAGCTTCACACTTCTATTTCTAAATACATCTAGAGACATAACAACATTACACCAGCCTCTAGCACACATGTTATTACAATGCATTTTTATGTGATGATTTATCTCGCCTTTCTTCTGTCAGAGATACTTCATGTGTAATTCCTTTTGCATAATCGTTCATTGATTTCATATGCAATAATTTTTTGAATGATTACTATGCTTTAAAAAAACGTACAGTACCTAAATTCATGTATTACAAGTACGCCTATTTTGAATGCATTTATGTATTTTGGGGTGGGCAATGTTACACATGCATCTAATTGCTTTAGTTTTAGTAATTTTGATGGACATTAACCCGTGGAGTGGGTGTTGCGTGTTTATCTAGGTTCCTGATCGATACTGGTACCGTATGCCCCTATTCGGCTATAAATCCATTTATTCCCTATATTGGCATAACCGTTCAAGTGCGATTTTCTGAAAAGTCATCTCTGGCCTCACACGAACAGAGCCACATTCCAGCATAGTTCTCTCTGCCACTTCCTTTGCGACCAATTAGTGCAATGACAGAGCAGTAGTCACTATCTGAAATTCCTAGATAACACTCCGAGTTCTTCAACAAGATAAAAACTCAGCAAACCTGGAAATCCCCGCTTGCTATGTTTTGATTAGTAATGGAACTCTAATGAGCAACTGATAACTATCACTTCCTAGTGACATCTTTAATTGACGTCTTATGTCCAGCAAACTTGCGTCAAACCCGGCACCTGTCAGGTATAAATATTACCAACGTTGCCTTAAGCAATGCCTGTTGTACGAGCTACTGATGCCAGCTGCCTGCACGACCCCGTGTTGGTAAATCTAGCACTCTGTCGCTGCAGCCTGCTATCCTGTGGTGGTGAAGCTGCTGATACCATTATCGCCGCTAAAGCGCGAACTATGGTGCAGTACGCTTAAGGAGCTGAACAGCCGTCCCTCTGCGAAGACATCCAGCAGATTCCAGCTGCCCGCGGACGCTGTCCCCCCTCCTTCCTCGACGCGCTGAAGAGAAGCCGCTGCCTTTCTCGTGCAGAGAAATCCAGTCCCGGCGCTTCCGGTTTACCCTCGCGGGTGACTGGGATATCGAGAGAGACCCCTGAAGGAGATACCAATCCTCCATCATTCTATTCAGAGGTATGGTGTTGACTAAACCCTTAGACGAGAATTCTTGAAACAAACCTTGGCAAAACCAACTTAACTTAAAGCTACTTACTCCCCTTTCACGTGTTAGGCTTAGGTCAGGCACACTGGGGTAGGCTTAGTTAGAAGCACCAGTTGAGTATGTTAGCCTAATGTATATATGACTGTATATATGTTTTATTACTTTTAAACCATTGTATGGCTAAGAAACCATATCAATGCTTTTACAGTTCTATTTCGCAATACTTATCTTACTGTACGTACTTTTTATAATAACAATTATTGCAATTGTGGCAATACATTTCTCTTGTACGAGAAGAAAGACTGTTCAATAAATGTTAACCCTTTATTGACCAACGCCCGTCTCTCTATTCTCTACATCTCGTGAAAGTAAACTGCACTAGACTGACTGAGTGAAATACATGTCTATTGTTTCACACGACCCTAGAGATTGACTCTTGATCTGAGGAGCAAAGTTGTCATGTTGCACGGTTGTTGGAAAGCTGAATCCCTTCTTGTCTGTGCCAAGGAAGCTGATCACTTCCTATGCAGAGAAGAAAGTTTCCAGTGACCTCTGAGCTAGTTGGTAACACACCCAATTAAGTTTAGCATAGTCAGTGGAGGCCTGGAATATCCGCAGTTCCACGTCGATACTACTGTTTATGTTATTCCAATGCGCAGGGCCTAGTGGGAAACTAGGAACTACACTACAAGAACCCCCAGCAGAAACACAAAATGGGGGCTGGTAGACCAAATGGAAGAGAAGTAGAGGCTAACTTAACAAAATACATGTTTTACTGTTTACCACTATCTCCTCCAGATGGATGTCCTTCAGAACTGAAGGGATATGTGTTTTAAGTCCACAGTTCCCAAAGGGCCTAGGCCAAAACCCATCAACCCCAAAGGTATAGATGAGGACATTGCACTTGACAAAAACATTGCGGTTTGAATATTATTCCAATTGAACATTAATGAGATGAATTCTGTGAGTGCCTTCCAACCACCTTCATTTAGCTTCCCATGAAGGTATTTGATTAAATATAACCTAATTGTATCTCCTAGAGAACAGATGCCTACTCTTTAATTTTTAGGGAAACGCTGGGGTCATTCAAAGTCGTAGATTTGCCTTTTTAGCAGTGACTAGTAAATGATACAATTACATTCCGCTAATGTGGTGTAAGAAAAGTCTCTCCCCAGTGTAAAAATGCCTGAGATTTCCTTATATCCGTACCAAGCACAAAGGTTAAACGTATAATGCCATCTTTTTAGAAGTCAAAATACCACACGTTATGTCAAAGAAAACACACACCATGTACAGACATAACACTATTTTCTGACCTGTAACTTTGGAACTTGAAGGCTAATAAAGCAACAAGACCGAGGTGCTCGTGGTGGGAGGCAGCCCATCTGTCTGGACGTCGGCATGGTGGCCACCATGCCTAGGTGAGGCCCCCACACCTCGGAAGGAAGTCAGAAATCTCGGGGTCTGGCTAGATACTGACCTGTCTTTCGGACCACAGATTAACAGGGTGACGGGCATTTGCTTCAGCATTCTAAAAACTCTGCGGAAGGTCCTAATTCTCCTTCCTACGGCCGCCCGCAGAATGCTGGTGCACGCCCTAGTCACCTCACGCATGGACTTTGGCAACCTACTCTATTTGGGAGCTACCTGTAAAGCGATAAATCGACTTCAGGTGCTACAGAATCCTGCAGCTCGCCTTATCTTAAACCTCCCTAAAAGATCGAACTCCAAGGCTGCCCTCCAGTCACTCCACTGGCTGCCAGTAAGGAGCAGAGTTGAATTTAAGTCCCTCTGTACCTGCCACCGTATCCTCGCTAAAAAGGCGCCAGCACCACTCCAGAACCTTATCTCAAGGTATGCACCAACTCGTGCACTGCGCTCCTCACAAGGAGGCTTACTTAAGGTCCCTAGGGTGAAAAAGGCCCGTATGGGAGGAAGATCCTTCCGATACCTGGCGGCAAAAAGCTGGAATAATCTACCTCTCAATCTCCGTCTGGACCCCTCCGAATCTAGTTTCCGGAGGAAATTAAAAACTCACCTGTTTTCAAAATAGTGGGCTCCTCCCCTACTTCTCTTTCAGAGTGCTTCAGTTCAGCGCGGGGACACGCATTCTGCGTAACCAGGCGCTCTATAAATGCCCCTTAATAATAATAATAAAGGTTTTGTAAGCATACATGACCAATCTGAATTTGTAGGAGCAAGCACCTAAATCATCAGACGAGCTGCATGAACTTAAGAGAGTGACTGATTTTCTTTTCTACATGGAGTAAAATAAAAATCAAAACGATCATACCTTTAAAAAGTGGGGAAGTTGTTGGTGCGTTTGTACCATTGTGATGCCAGACAACTGTACCTATAGTCTCATAGCTGACAGAGTTGGGAAAATTGGATGTTAATAAAAGTGAAAGAAGTATAACCTAGATCTTATCAGCAAAAATGTAATTGCATATATGGCTCTGTTCACCAAGGGTTTCCAGTAGTGCAAGGGTTATACCACAAAGAAGATTCAGGGAATGATTAAACATAGCCCATCGATCTCTCAACCTTTCTTCTTTCTTTAAAGAATGAATAGAACATGGAATGAAAACAACAGATTTCCACCTTTTGCCTTTGAAATGGGATACTGAAGTGCGAGCAAGCATGTTCATTTAGTGTTCCAACTGTTCATTGTTTTAGGCAAACCACAGAGAAAGCGGAGTGGTCCCAAGACTGGCTTTGGAATCCAAAGCCTTCTTTCTTAGGATCCAACTTCAATCAATTCTAGAAGTATAGTTTTTTTCTTTCCCCCCCCCCTCCCATTTCCTATATGAAGTTACAAAACTAAATATTGGCTATATGTTATATCCAATTAGGTAAACAAGAAATAATGCCAGTTCTTGATAGCTAAATCTCAGTGCAAGATAACCAGTTAAACCTTCTAGGCCAACCCACTGGAATTAAAAGACAGGAGAGGGCGAACGTATCTGTTGGGATGATTAAATTTTGCAGCAAGAAAAGGCAAATGATGCTGCATATTTTGTAATCGTATTACTTCATTATTTCATCATGGTTGTTGGTTGCTCCATAATTAGTACCAGTTAACTACCCAAATGTAGTAATAAGAAAGGTGACCAGTCCAGCTTTGCATAGAGCCTTCCACTGTGCAGCAACGCATGTCGTCACATTTTTATTAACTTTTGAACCATGAGCTAAAATCAAAGTTTTTTTTGTTAGAATCTTTGAAATACGCTGCAAATGTGGCAAATCTATAATTATGCAAAATTCGCTGCAACCACACAATCTCATGATTCTAGTGGCACTGCTTATAGGACAAAGATTTGACTGGCAATGATGGATGTTAACCTAGCAGTTGCCTACTTCAACTTTGTCAGAACCTGTTTGGGAGTGCAGAAACTCTGCTGCAAGGGCTTGGTTGGTTTGCCTTGGTGTCCAACAGGTTATGGCGCTGCAAAGCTGGACCAAGTACAATCCCATCAGCAATTGCTTCCACTGCTCTTGAAACCATGACTGAGAAAGTAGTACAGTGTCAGTAAAATGAGTCCACACCTGATGTGCTCCTCAGTGTGAAAGGACCGGTCCAGGGCCTAACTCGTGTCCAGGGACAGGCTTAGACCAGTGTGCAAACATAAGATTAGTGTGGGGTCGGGTCCCAAATCAAAAGCCAGGGCACCAGATACTCTTCCAAACAAACTTAAGTTGTGAAAAATGTGTTCTTACTGATTTAGTTTACTTTTTACTCCTAGATCAACACCAGTATCAACATTTGTTAATTAAACTTACCATGTGAAGAGTTCTACCATCCAATCGTAAGCTCAATATTTGCATCATCTTTAGACTGTTGGAGATGTCTATCCCAGGGGTGTTCATTATAAGGCAAGATATGTAATCTGGAAGGTTTAATCGGAAGTGGCACAAGAATTGCCTTGTGACCGCCTAGGACTTTCATTTACAATTGTGATCCTCCATATTGCAAGTAAGGTTCTTTCTTTGTGATTACTGTTTTGAGATGCACTTTCAGGCTAAAGTAACACTTTCCTGGCAGTGTGACTGAATTGTCAAGGTAAATGGTCTTAAATCAAAGAGCCAAAGGGATGGAGTCTCAATGTGGGTGAAGATGAAATATCCAATACCTTTCTTTCTTATCAAAGAAAACCTTCCATGATCAATATGTAGATAGTCCTGAACTTCAAAGTAACTGGCATAGATTGTATGGCTAGAGAACGTTTTTTATGGACTCCGCTACTGCAATCAGTGAGGCAACATTAATAGTAGGGAGCCTAGAGGATAAATGAATCACCTTTCTGAAACAGCCAGCATTACACCAACAAGGCTTTGCAAGGTATCAGATAAATGAGTTTGTAAACTAGATTAGGAGGGCCCAATGCATTTCTGGTGTTAAGGTTTGGAAGACTATGCAAACCCCAATAGGTAGCTCTTGGATTTGGAAAGGATATTCTCTAGAGACTTTCTTAGTATTCACATGCAAGCACTAGAGGCATGTTTCCAGTGTCACTCATTTAGAGTGCTTTAGACTTAACAGCATCAGACTCCCAAATGTCTTTGATTTCACAGGATTGTGCAAAAGAAAAGTCAACTCATAATATTTTCAAGCGCTGAGAAAAAAAGATAAGAGAATTAACTTTTTTTTTGCTAGCTCCTTTGAAGATGGGACTCTGCACTAAATATGTCTCTATTCCATAAGCCAAACACCCGAGAAGTTTTGTTAAACTGGTCTAAAGCTGAAATGGGCACATTTAGTGGAATAGTATGAATGTCAAATCTGTCAAGAAAAAGATTGAGCAGAGATGGTGGGCTGTGGTATCTGGAAGACCTCTCCAAATCAGTTTTACTAATTGCATAAAAATCCCGCACTGTGCTTATCCACTGTGACTGCTGGCTTCCAGATACTATGGACCTTCGCCTAGAACACTTTTCTTCATGCTAAGCATACAGCTGTTGCCTCAAAATAGCTATTGTAGGTTATAGGATTGATCTGAAGCCGTTTAGTTGCACCTTGCTCTGAAGATCTCTGCAAAATGTCAGCTCTAGCCTGTCGTGCAGTGCTATTAAAGGTGGTGTACCGTAAAGATTATGCAAGGTCCTTAATTCTTATGTCTACGTTCACTAGTATTTTAACACCTTCAATGCTAAGGCAATTCCTCCAGAGTGCTGCACTTTCTTGGATCTCATTGTTCAAGACGAGCTCAGCTGGTCATGAGCACACGACCAGTGTACTGCATGACGAGCTCGTCATGAGCATCGAAGGGGTTAAATTGTGTTTGAGGTCAGTTGGAGCTGGTCTCTGGAGGTTTTAGATTGGGTAAGGGAAGGGTAGGATTGAGGTTAGCTCAATGTTTTTAAATGGTTTTCTTTTTTTTTTCTTACTGCTTTTTATTTAATAACATGCCTAATTGTTGGTGATCTGTGTAAGGCCCATGAGGGGAATTATGGATGTGTGTGATCCATAAACCAAGTGTTTGACTACCTCCACCATTCTGTGGTTATTTACATGTCCATGTAAAAAGTCTACCACAAATTTAAAAGGTGTTTCTGCAAACAATTTATTTCCCGTCATGCTATTGCACATTTCAAGCGACCAGCTCAAGAATGAGTTTAACATTTTGGCTCTTGATTCCAAGTATCTAAACCATCCTACAAAGATGATGCAATTGCTATACTATTATGGTAGTCAGAAGTAAGATGTCGGTCGTGCTCATCTACGAAACCAAGACTCCCTTCTAGTGAAGGATAAAAAGAAAATTAATTGCTTATTTGTGGGTAGTATTGTATGTTTCAATGCATTAGAAAAAAAAGTAATACTGACATAGAGGTCTAAGTTTCAGTGTTGATACATACATATTATGAAGTGATGGGTGTTGTGTGTGCACTTTGGAAAAATATGTCAGTTAATTGCTAACTGGTGATACTATTAAACATCTTCTTGGTGTTTGCCTTTTTTCTACTTCGGATTTTCACGTTGCGGTTCTAACAATACCATCTACAAACTTAGTATTACCCACTTCAGAAAAGAGCAGAGGACCAACATCCTAAAATATAGAACCTTTATGAAAAAATAAAGCATCCTTTGTGACTAGGAGAAATATAAACAGGAATCTTAAACTGAAGCTTGTTGATCCTGTGAAATGTTCCACTTTAAACTGCGCTGTCCAAGTTTCGATCATCCGCGGTACCTGCTGCACAAGTGATGAGCATCAAATGATTTAATCTCTTATTTGTCATTGTGAATCTAATGTAATTCTTTACCAGATTTAGTCCGCTGAAACTATGCTTATTGCTGGCTATAGTAACTGGTACAAGCAGTGCCAGTTTGTAAGCCAAAGCTAGATTTGGGTAAGTTATAGTCCTGAGTCGCACTGTGTCTAAGGGCTGGAAGTTCGTATCTAGATACTTGATGCTTGTGGTGTTTGATGGATATTTTGTCTATACTCAATGTAGTTGCAAACACATGCTTCTGTAGGTCATGTACCTTCGGGAACTATTCATTTATCTTACATCGAAGAGGGAATTGCATTTAGTCAATCCTTCAGAACTAGTTCCCATTAAGTGCCACTGAATTGCAGACTGAACTATCAATCGGGGAAAGTTTTGATTGCAAATTAAGGTACCAAAATACCTTTCGCTGGAGAGGATCTACTCAATAAATGAAAGTAACAAAAAATTTAATAAGAGGTCTTTAACATTCCCAGTATTTTTTCTAAAGTCTCCCATTTTTGTTTTTTTTTACTCTTTTTATTGAAAACGAAGAAAGACATTACAAAAAGGAAAAATAAATCTCAGGTGCGCACATTACATTTCCAACATATGAGGCATTGTGGCAAAGTACAGAATCAAATACACCCACATTTAGTGCAGGGAACTTGGAGAATCCTGTGCCTCTGGACCCAGTATCGGCGTAGGTGGTTGACAAATCTCCCCTCTATAACTATTCCATGTGCTCCAAATCTTACCCCACTTCTGTGGGCAGCCCCGGGCCACATAAACCGCTCTTTCTCTAATCATGTCGAGGTCTTCCGCCCATTTGGTGACTCAGGCGGCTGACTGGCTCCCCAGAGCTGAGCTATGTTTTGTTTAGCCACCATACATGCCAATGTCGCCCACGGTTTCTGGTACGCATTTAAATCTGTAGGTTCCCACACATTCAACAAACACCTCCGGTCGTAGCTCCACCCCCTAGACTCCCCCCAGCTCATCATGGATCTTTGTCCAATACAACTGTATCTCAACACAATGCCAGAGAATATGCATTAGAGTACCGATTTCCCCGCACTTTCTCCTGCACACTCCGCTTACAGCTCGTCCCATTCGTACCAAACGGGGTCCAGTTATATAGGATCTATGAAGTATTTTCAGCTGCACCAATCGAAGCGGCATCTGGATGGCAACCACCTTTGGGGAGGAGACCGCCTCCGCCCAATCCTCATCATCTAGTTCTAACCCATCCGTACTCCATTGAGCTCTAAGCCGCAACAATGGGTTTTCCATGTTATTGATCAGTTTCCTGTATATCAGGGAAATGGTTTTTTGGGGAATAAATCCATCCAGTACTCGGTCCTCCACAGGTGATGACTCAGGGAGCACCGCACCTTTAGCTACATGAGTGGCAAGGGCATGTCTCACTTGTCGATATCGATAACATTCGTTATCGTGCAAACTATATTGTTGTTTGAGGGACTCAAAGGTGTGCATTGTGTCTTTCCCCTATACATCTTTTATTTGAGCAATTCCAATAAGATCCCACCTGTCGAACCCCATTGATTTCCACAGGCTTCTAGCTTCTCAGAGTTCAGGAGGGGAGTGGCTGGCGTCAATTTGCCTTCCCACCCCCGACCTTCAATAGCTGCGTGCCACACCTGGATCGCATGTGCAGTTGGGCCAGTCAATGGAAACCTCATGGGCCTGGAATACAAGCCCCTCTCTGTCACCCCCCCACCCCCGGGGCCTGGCCCCGGTCCATAGCATAGCCTGGATCTCCAGGGAGTCTTAAAACAATGTGGTTCACCGCGGCCAGCTGTGAGGCCCAATAGTACTTTCGCAGATCCGGAATCCCGATCCCGCCGCCATACCACGCGAGTGTCAATTTACCAAACGCTATTCGGGCCCTACCGTCCCACAGGAGCTGTCTCTGAAGAGTCTCTATTTCCGGGAAATATGCTGCCGGGACTGGGTCCATCGAATTCTGTAAGTCATACAAAAACCGAGGCAAAGCCATCATCTTGAAGAGCGTAGCTCTCCCAAGCAAGGAGAGCGGAAGGGTTTTCCAGTGCTCCACATCTTTCTTACACCTATTCAATGGGGAAGCTAGGTTATTAGCATATCGTAGCTGCGGATTGAGGGTAATAAATATACCTAAGTATTTAAATCCGATGGTCTCAATATGAATAGGGCACATCTGCTGAACCACCGGAGGGCCACCCACCAAACAAATAGCACTGACTTCGTCCAGTTTATGGCCAGTCCGGAGTACCTGCCGAAAATAGCAAGCACGTCCAGAAAATTGCTAAAGGAGTCTCTAGGGTTAGTGAGACACAGTAAGACATCATCTGCATAAATCGAGATCTTGTCCTCCCAGTCAGGCGACCATCGTAAGCCCCGAATCGATCTGTCGCATCTAACCCAGGCTGCCAGGGACTCCTTTGCAAGTGCAAAAAGCAGAGGAAACAACGGACATCCCTGTCTTGTGCCTCTACCCAAAGAGAAGTCTGCAGACCTGCAGTTATTAACCACCACTCTAGCTAGGGGCTTAGCATACAGCAAGCGAACCCAATCAATGAACTCTTTACCAAAGCCCAGCTTTGCCAACACCGCAAACAAATATTGCCACTCCACTCTATCGAAGGCCATTGTGGCATCCAACGATACCAACACTGCCGGCTCAAGGATCTTCGAGGTGCTGCCAAGGACGCCATGCAGCCTACGCAGGTTCAGCGCTGTGTTGCGACGAGGCATGAAACCGGATTGATCCGGGTGAATAAGAGACGTGATCACCTTGACCAGCCTAGTGTACAGGATTTTCGCTAGGATTTTGGGTTCTGCATTAAGAAGCGATATGTGTCTATAAGATGGGCATTGTGTCTTAGATTTACCAGTCTTATGGATGACCACAATATTGGCCACTCGTTGGTCATACGGGAGCTCACCCTTCTCCTTGCTTTCCAAAAACATGGCTGTGATGTGCGGGGCGAGTCTACCAGCATTCAGTTTATACAACTCTATCGGTATCCCGGTCGGGCCTGTCGCTTTGCCGGACTTTATCTGTCTGATCGCTTGCGCAGCTTCAACGTCAGAAAACGCGGAGTCGAGAGAACTCCTGTCTTCCTCTGACAAACTCTGCATTACTATATCCCTGATCATCTTGCTGTTGTCGGCCTCTGTAAATCCATTACCGGTTGTGTAGACTTTCCTATAGTATTCAGAAAACACATCTGCCCTGCCTGAGAATCTGTGATCTTACATGACTCCTGCCCTTCCAATTCGGGTACCAGTCTGGATGCCCTCTCCCCATGTTCAAGCCATGCAGTCAGTTAACCGGCTTTATCACAGTGCTCATAAATACGGCACTGAACAGCACTATTATGGGCCACAGCTCTATCCCTCACGAGTTCTTTATATATTTCCTGTCGGACTTTTAGCAAATGAAGCCCCTCAGGACTAGGCGACTTGGCCACCTTTCCCTCCATAAGAATGACCTCTGTCTCTTTTTGGGCCACATCTGCTTGTCGTTTCTTCTTCTTGCCTGACACTAGGGACAAGACCTCTCCTCTCGCCACCGTTTTGTAAGCTTCCCAGAGGGATTGCGCCGAGTCACAGACCCCACATTTTCCAGGAAATAACGGTTCGACATCTGCAGCACCTCTTTCTTAATGACTGGGTCTTTCAACTGCCAAGTGTTAATGGGAGCTATCCTCCCCACTTCTGGAAGGTCTAGGGCCAGCCGCACCCATAGCGGAGAGTGGTCAGAAATGCCCCTCCCAAGAAACTTCACCTCTTGGATCATAGTCGCCAGCGCCGCAGGTAACAAAATATAATCTATCCTAGATAAACTACCATGAGCTGCAGATACGTGGGTGTAGTGTGTCAATGTTGGGTTGCGCAATCGCCAACTATCAACCAGCCTCAGCATGTCTAGAAACTCTGGGATCCACCTCTGTGTTGGTCTAAGCACACGCGGGGAGCAACGGTCCATCTCTCCATCCAAAACCGCATTAAAGTCGCCACCCAGGATAAGTACCTCGAGGGGCAATGTGAGGAAAACCGCTGCCAAGTCCCGGAAGGTCTCGGCCTGGAGGCCCGGTGGCACATAGATAGACAAAAAGGTGACCGTTCTACCCCCTACCAGCCCCGAGACTCCCGCATATCTGCCCCTTTGATCCACCCAGGTGGCTTGCACCGACAGAGGGAAGTAGTTTTTGATCAGCACACTGACTTCCCTGGAGCCGGTGGTATACCCAGCATGCACCACCAACTTATACCCCCCTTTATGGAGGGCCATGCATCTATTACCAACTAAGTGCGTCTCTTGCAGCAATACCACATCTGGGGAGTGTCGTCTGATAAGTTGACTGACCATCCCCCTCTTGATCTTGTCACCCAAGCCATTCACATTCCAGCTCAGAACTCTTAACCCTGAATCTCTACTCGTCTGCCCCATTCAACTCCTGTGTAAAACGTCTAGCTACATTGATGGCACCTGAGGCAAAAGGGAAGGGAAAAAAACAAACAAAAGCAAGACAACAACACCCATCGCACAACAACAAACACAACCATACTCCCCTGTCCCCACCCTGCACCCCTGCTCACGGCCTTCGCCAACCCCCAACTTGCAGTGTGCCTTTCATTCCATATCTAACTAACCGACTATCTAAAGGTAGATCTAAGGAGGAGTTCGGCACTCCGCATCCCCCGTAGGATAATGTTACACCTGTTTTAACTCCACATCTCAAAAAGAAGACGGGTGGAATCATCACACACGTGACCCCCCCCCCCCACCCAACAATGTCCTGCCTCACAGACTATAGAATTACTTATCATTCCTGTTCTTGCCAGCCGTCTCAGTTGTCACTGCTCCGTCTCTGAGGCTCTCCCCGGAAGAGAAAACTCTCTACCCAGTCTGAGGCAATTTCCGCATTGTCAAAGAACCAGACCTTCCGCTCAGCCTCAACACGCAACTTAGCAGGATACATCATGGCGTATTCGAGTCCTTTGTCACGAAGCCGCTTCTTGACTCCAAGGAAACTTTGCCTCTGCTTCTGAACCGCCTGCGTAAAGTCTGGAAAAAAGTTAAGGGTGGAATTTTCGTACTTCAGAGGGCCCCCAGATCAGGAGGCTTGCAGGATAGCGCTCTATCTCTAAAGTTGAGCACTCACAATCATCGGTCGAGGTCGCGGCCTTCCTCCAGGAATTCTATGTGCCCGCTCCACCGTGAAGAAGTTCCCCAGTCCTTTCGGTTGTAAATGATTAAGTATGATATCTTCCACAAAAAGGTCAGGGGCCCGACCCTCTGCTTTCTCTGGGACACCAATGATGCGCACATTGTTT
This sequence comes from Lissotriton vulgaris, assembly GCF_964263255.1. Classification (NCBI taxonomy): domain Eukaryota; kingdom Metazoa; phylum Chordata; class Amphibia; order Caudata; family Salamandridae; genus Lissotriton; species Lissotriton vulgaris. Next base: position 432,327,211 of record NC_141695.1, on the reverse strand, counting down.
CTCCCGGCCCTTCCTTCGTATTCGTCCAGTTTGCGACTCGCCATATCACTAGAGGCCTGAAGGTTCCGGACCTCCCACTGCAGCTGCGCCACATCGTCTGTCAAACTCGCCGTTTTGATATCCAATGACTTTTTTCTTATCACTTGTTTTGGTGAGATCAGCCCGGATCAAATTAACCGCAATGGTTACGGCGTCCAACTTTTGGTCCAGTGACTCCATCTTCTGTCCAAGGGAAGTTTTTACCCCATGTATAGCAGCCATCACATCCTGTAGCGTAGGCTCTGATGTAAGGCCCGAAGCCTCCCCACTTCCATCCTGTGGTTTCCCAGACCCGGTAGGCGAGCCTCTGGGCTACGTGTACCGGTCTAACTTGTTGGCTTGGACATAACAGGACCCTCTGGTGGATTTGGATTGCTGTTTCTCCACCTCAGGCTTAGTCGCCATTTCAGTTGTGGGCGTAGGACAAGCCACTTAGTGTCTCAAGTTCTTGCAGCGATGTCAAAGGACAGTGTCCATTGCTTGCAGGGTGCTCTTGGTCTCTCTCAGATCATACCAGTATCCCTTGCCGCCGGCGTTGCTCACTTAGGAACTGGGGGGCCGCCCGGAACCGTGACAGCACGTTTGCGCTCTCAGAGGCAAATTATTTCACTGTCTGGTCGGATCCTAGGCCTCCAAGACGTCTCACCTGGGTCTCTGCTGCTTCAGGTCTCCTGCCACTACGCCACATACGAGCCCCCTGGCCAGCATACAATACTAGAGGGCACTCTCTACCGCCCCCAGCGGCCGCGCTGCAGGGCAGGAGCATCTGGGCCTCGACTCCACTCACCAGCCCCAGGATCACGAACCACCATCAGCAACCCCCTTCTCTGGGCAGTGTCTGCAGGGCCAAGTTGCGGCGCAGTTGCTACTTTCCTCAAATCGTGGCAGCGCAGGTGCAAAGCACAGTCAATCCCGCAGGTGGCATATGCAGGGGGGGGCCCAGCACACAGGGCACGCGAGATCCGAAATAGATGTGGGGCCGGACCGGCGACTTCCGGTTACCGGCCCCGCTGTTGTGATACTCGCGCTGGGGTCGGGAACCAACTCGAGACCCAGGCTTCTAGGTGTGGAGGCCTCAAATTTGCCGGCGGTGTATCTCCGGCCCCCGGCTTCAGATCGGGACGCGGAGACCAGTGCCCGGCTCCGCTTTTCTTCCGCCACGGATTTCTGCCATCCGGCAACAGGATTATGGCCAGCATATCTCCGGGGGCGGCGGGGTCTCGGGAGCCCAAGGCTCACGTGGCCATCTTGGACTCGCGCGAAGCTCCTCCTTCAAGAAACCCATTCTTAGTGCAACACAGGCAAGTTTCTGGTGGACATGCTGCATCAATTGTTAAGAAACTGTGTTAAGTCCTGATAAGATCTGTGGAGCGTGTCTTTGAAAAACCAACACAGATCACCTGCTTGACAAGAAACAGGCTAGATGCTTCTGTCTGTTAATTGCATAGTAGTTTCAAGATAGTATATGGTCACAGTATTGTTTTAACCACGATGTGCAACGCTGATGTAGAGAGAAGGTAAACACCTGGCAGATGTTTAATATAAGCCTCTCCAGTTAATGACTAGCTTGAAATAGATAGTGAAACTAAGCTCAAGTATTGGTCAGTAAGGTCAAAACAGTGGCAAACAGAATGCGTATGCCATTAGCGAGAATCAATGCTTACCCGGTAGGTGTATGTTCAGACTTTCTAGTAGAAATATGGTTACTCCAGAGTGTGTGGTATACAGCAAAGGTCTATCACTGCAAAAACTGACGTATTTCACAAAGCCGTGGCATATCATCCATGTTATGAAGAGCAATCCATGTGATGTTCAATGCGCCGCATTGGCAAACCAAATCAGAATTTTAAAAGTGTTGTTAATAATGGAGTCGAGTTAGTAAACAAGTAAAGAAATTGTAAAAAAGTCCAAAGCAAGAAATAAGGAGAAAACCGCAATCTTTTTTTCATTGTGCTCTGGGGTCAGCGCTCTAGCTTTTCTCATTTCCTGCCCATAAAAAGACACGCTGGCACCACGCGCCATGTGTGATATGTAGTTCTTTGTCTGGTCGCAAATGTGTGCTTGTTCTTGATTGCTGCTAATGCATGTTGCACTTTGTAATGTTTTTTAAAAAAATCTACTTTTAATCGCAAATCATTTTTATTTGCTCGCCTGACCCTTCGGTGTCCATCAGTAAGAATGGGCCCGCTCTGCTCTGGGGTCAGCGCTCAAGCTTTTCTCATTTCCTGCCCATAAAAAGACACTCTGGCGCAAACGCGCAGCTGGCGCACCAAAGGCAAGCCCATCTGTGCCCCGGCCGCACACAGCACCAGCCATGCTGCTGGTTTGGGGAGAAACTATGTGGGAAACAAGGGCTACCGCTATACAAGCAAACAACTGCGGGCAATAGATGAGTTGGGGTTGATGAATATAAACCTGCGGAGACTGTAGGATTGGAGCTGGATGCTGCTAGATGGAATACCCTTATATGTGGCTAGCTCAATGTTGGATCCCAGCCGACACATTATTTGGAGATTCAACTAATGTTGGAAACACATGATTTAGATGTCCTGTTCATGACAGAGACTTGGACGCGTTTTGACTCAGATTTAGAGCTGGGACTGGCTTGCCACTGGGATAAAAAGCCTTTCATAAGCCACAGCCTAGTGGTAGAGGAGGCGGGGTTGGGATTATTTTTAAAGAGAAATGGGATTTCACCTCAATGGATATTGATGTGGTGGAGGGTTCTGCACTTCTAGGATTTTCACTGAAAGACTATAAAGGACAAGTGTTGATCGGCATAGTATGCTATAGGCCCCTGTGGCAGCCAGTCCTCAACAACAGCAGGATTTAATTAACGTCTTTAGTAACATGGCACTTACCCACACTAGATTGCTCATTTGCAGGAATTTTGACCTATGGCCCAATGGGAATTTAGACCCAGTTTGTAAAAATCTCCTCCAATCTTCCAAGAACTTGAATTTACAAGAGCCAACCCATAGGGGAAGACATGTATTGGATCTTATTTTCTCCGAAAAAGACACCATGGGAGGGGAAATCATCCTGCCTGTGAGCTGGTCTGACCACTAGTTGATTAAATTTCAGGTATATAACCCCAGAATCAACATTTCATCTGCCAGTGTGGTAAATAATCATCAAGGTAGGGACTAGAATGGACTTTTGAAAAAGGCAAAACAATCTCCAGTACTTCTTGTAAATAGGCCATTTGAGGGAGATAAACAGGTGGACGAGAACTATTTGACATTTTGTGATCAGATTAACAATAGGCTTGACTAGATTGCCCCTTTAAAAAATCAGATAGACTTGCAGCCCTATGGTATAGCGAAAAACTGAGAAACTTGAAAAAGGGCTGTGAGCAGGCAGAACTGAAGTGGAGAAAGGTATATGCAGATGAGGATAAAACCGCCTGGAAGGTGGCAATAGTTAACTGTAAAAAAGAAATCTCCACAGCAAAAGCAGAGTACTTTGCAGATATCGTTTTGAAAGCGCCTAATAGCACTAGAAGTATATTTAAAATCGTGAATGATATTGCCAATCCTGACTGTATAAAAAACAAGATTCATCCTACACAAGATCTTTGTGATCTACCAACCTTCTTTGAGGATAAGATTAGAAAAATCCTTGATGGCCTAAAAGGAGTGAACAATTGCGGTTTTTAGATCACTTTGAGATACCCTTGAAGGAGGACTTTAACAGGCTCTCCTATGGACCCACTACCACATAAAATATGGAAAGAGCTAGGCTCAGAACTCTTCCCGGTACTCCGGCTGATCTGTAGTCAATCCTTGAGCAGTGGGCTAGTACTAGCCTGTTGGAAACAAGCGGTAATAGCACCACTTTTGAAAAAAGCTACACTTGATCCAGCATGCCCAAACAATTACAGCCCCATCTCCTTCTACCCTATCCGGTGAAGATCATAGAGCGTCTGGTTAGCAAGGCACTTTCTCGGTTTGTAGAAATCAACAGCAAACTAGAAGATGTGCAATTCGGTTTCCGTCCAGGACATGGGACGGAGACTGCCTTGGTGACCGTTCTGGACGATCTTAGAATGCGAGCAGACAGAGGACAATCAGCCATATTGATTGTGCTGGACCTGTCTGCCTCATTTGATATGGTTAACCACAAGGTCCTTTTGGCAAGGCTTGAATGAATTAGGGTAGAGGGTATGGCATTACACTGGTTTCAATCTTACCTGTCCAAGAGACAAGCCGTAACCTTCCCCCCCCCCCCCCCCCCATCAGTCAGATTTTACCAACATTGACCATAGTGTCCCTCCGGGATCTGCGATTAGCCCGATATTATTTAATATCCAAATGAGTCCGTTGATTGCTGTCATTAAGTCTCACAATGTTAATTTGGTGAACCATGCAGACGATACCCAACTTATCCTGACACTGGAGGGAAACCAGTCCACATCATTGAAAAATTTCCAGGCGTGAATGCAGGACACTGTTACAGCAAACAAATGATATATGGAATGCTAACAGTGCAAACATTCTCCCCCAGTCAAAATATCTGGGTTAAATCCATCGTTCTTTTGCCCACTATGCCACCCCAGTTTGGACCCAGCCATATGCAAATCAGTCTTGACCCTGTGCCTTATGGGAACAGTCCAGACCGAACTGCCAGGCCAGGTCCTCCCTGAACCAGAAAAAAGCATCCTGGGACCGGTTTCAGGGTATGTCGCCCTTCTTCAGCCCGAAACCTGTCCTATGATACTTGTTTACAGTCTGGACTGGACTGGCATGGTGAGCAAAAAAACAATGGATTTAGGCCCAGATCTCTGTACTGGGGTGAATGTATGACATTGTTCTGCATTCTGTCCATCAATTGTTCTTTTTGCATTTGTATGCAGGACACATCACAATGGTTAAAAAACCAGTTATTTGAAATTTAATGGTGATAAGATGGAGATCCTATACTGTGCGGCCAGTAAAGTTCCACCCATACTTCCGATTAATTTTTGGCCTATCCTTACGGATACACCATTGATACCCTCTGAGATGGTGCGTAATTCGGGAGTTATTTTTGATGACAAATTGAGTTTGGAAACTCAAGTGAATAAAATAGTCGGAGCAGCTTATCCCTTATCAGAGTGCTTCTGAAGATTCTTCCGATACTACCAACCCAAACGGAGCACTGATAGTAAGAAGTGTTATCCTGAGGCAGCTGGATTATTGTAATGCCCTGCTGTTGGAGTCCTCAAGGTATTTGATTGGGTGACTCCAGAGAATCCAGATAATAGCGGCCAAACTAGCCTTAATGAGCTCACGACGATCATCAGCCTCTCCGGTTCTTACAGAGCTTCATTGGCTTCCAGTATCATAGAGGATACAATTTAAGTCGCTCTGTATTGTTTTTAAAGCTCTGCTTGGACTTGGGCCTATACCGTTGGAGAACAAATTTGAATGGTATGTCCCTATCCTTAATCTTCGCTCACCTGCAGCCAAATTGGTGAAAGTGCCTAGGTTTAGAAGCGTAAAATTGTGAGGAAGGGCTTTCAGAGCCGCAGTGTTGCGGCGCTGAAATAAACTTCTGACTGGACTGAGACAGATGGAAGACCTGCTGCAGTTCAGGAAGAAAATAAAGACCTGGCTCATTCCCAGAGTTTAATTTTAGTCCTCTCCCATTCTTTATGAGTACTGCCTTTCAGTGCAGCATCTGTGTTCGACAAGGCAAGTGTATCTCAGCGCCAGGGTACCCGTAGGGTGATAGTGCACTTTATAAGTTCTGATAACATTAGCATTGTCGTATGACAATGTCCACCATCATGAAACATGTAATCAAGTACATATTGAAAAAAGATTATGAAAATAAAGAAAATACATGTGAAAAACATTTTGGTAAAAGTATTGAAATGATTAAATGTATACAACATCAATGATAGTGGATATAATTAAATAAATATGAAATTTAGTGCTGTCATCGAGGTAACAGGTCATTTTTACCATCATTGAGATCCCTTGGCTGCGACATGTCTATTTTAATCCACTGGAGATTTCTCTGAATGATGATGAATATTGCTTTGGTGTTCTGTTATGCGTAGCTTGAGGTTTCTTTCAGTCATCCCAATGTATAATAATCACTGGCTGTTAGACCTAGGGATTTCCTAGCCAACACGTGGGTAGTGTGGCACAGAGGGGAAGATTAATTCTAAAGGCTAAATGTGTAAGCTTGCGTAAAACCTCTCAGGAACTCAGCGCCCATCCATTCCAAAAATGACACTACACCTTGTTAGGAAAATAAGGTTCGTACTTTATAAAAATAGACTCTATTCTCTTTGGTTAGATAGCTTTCTTATTACATTAGTACATCACCTTTCAAATGACTGCAATTCTTATCACTTCTTACGTTTCTTTACATTACACGTTACAATTTCAGTTTATATGACCCTCCTTCTTCTTGTTAGAGAAATCAATACAATTCAGTTGCTTACAGAAAGATTAATAAACGATTCCCAAGAAGGAACCAGAGTATACTTCACCCCCGCTGCTTCAGGTTCAGATCACTTTTAACATTCACTGTATACAATACTTCACAAGGGTTGGCACGGCTGTTACACTAGGAAAGAATAGGCAAATTAACATCACATTTCACTTCGGTCCCAGTAACATCACCCCCGCTGACATATAAGCAGCTTAGTAGGTTCTGATTACACTGTTACCTCAGATTGGAGGACGGTATCTACACTCTTACCTTTGATAGAGATTGTGCCTATCTCCCCACAACTCCTTGTTTTCTAACCCACAGCCCCCTACGAGTTCCACTCGATCCTCTCACTCTCCTCGTGTTTATAAGGCTTGGTCCTCTACTGGCTTACTCGTATTGTGAAAGTCAAGTTCAGGGAAAACTCTGGCCGGCTTCTAGTTCTTACGGGAATCGCCCGTCACCCCTTTCAAGCACTGCTCCTCCAAGAACCGATTCCACCCTTCACCCAGCAATGCCCCAGCTTACTTTCGACACTGCCGGAGTTCGTCAGCTTGGATGAAACAGTCTCGGGAACCACCTCACCTCAGAGGTCAGGGGGTCGGCATGCGATACTTCTCCACAGCGACCAGGTCAAGGGCGGGACGCCCACCGGCGGTGTTGACAGAGCGCGTCACCACTCCTCCAGCTCTCCTCACCAGTGCGAGCGCTGTACCTTTTTCTGTGTAGGACCGCCCTCACTCATGTCGCTCGGCTCTCCTTCAGAAGCTCTTCCATGGCCCCGCCTTCGCTGGTGTTGGTCCGTCTTCCACCACTACAGTTTTGCGGAAGTTCTGGCCCTCAGATACACCAATGCTGCTTCAGGTGATTCCGAGTGGGTCGGATGATCTCTTCCTCAACCGCTGCCACAGGCTACTCTTCCTTTGACTCGGTAAGTGTGCCTCACCTGTTGTGCGGACAGACACAGCGGTTGTGATTTCAGCTCCTCTTCCTTCTTCACGTTAATGCCGTTTCAAAAGGGGCAATTAAGATGAATGTTGACAGGAGCGACCCCGGGGTGTATGAACCCCCGCTAAGATCAAAGTACACCAAGGGGATTTCCGGTGCCTTTGAGGTGAAAGTCCAGGTGCGAAGATGATACTCAGACTCAGTGGGGTTCGGTCAGATCCAAGGGGGTCACATCCAAGTAGGACGCAGTCGGCCACAGGACAATTGGGCCCCTACTGGTGCAACGCTCTCCTCTGTAATTCGCCTCTCTCCACACTGGTCACTGCTACCTCTCTGGTCACAGGCTTACACAAAATGGCCACCTGTGAACTGGCCTTTTATAGGCTGACCCTAGTCCGTTGGAACTTGCCAGTTGGTTCCAGAACCATCCTCAGGCAACTCAATGGGTCGGCTTGGTTGTGATGACCGTTATGTCAGTTGATGGACTCCATTTTAGGTTTCAGGGATCTCACTAAATTTTCATGTAGATGACTAGGCCTCAAGGGTAAGGCACAACGTCCTACTCAAGGAACACCTAGCCCCACAGTCAATGCTGACAACCAAAAAATCTGGGTGGACATAAAAAAAAATAATAACACTCGGAGGCCAAAGGGGACAAAATAAATCAAAGTTGTGAGAGGACCCCCAAAAGCAGACAGGTCTCACACGCGTCCCCCCAGCTGAAAGTGGGGAGAACTACCCAATCCCTTGGGAGTTCTCATCACTAAGGCGGAAATACCTAGAGAGACCGTCTGCATTGGCGTGGTTCTCTCCAGGCCGATGTTCCACCCGGAAGTCCATCCCCTGTAGGGAAATGGACCATCTCAACAACTTGGGATTCTCCCCCTTCATTTGCATCAGCCAACGAAGGGGCCGGTGGTCGGTCTGAACTAGGAAGTGCGAGCCAAATAGGTATGGCCGCAGCTTCTTCAGAGCCCAAACCACCGCAAAGGCTTCCCGCTCTATAGTACTCCACCTCTGTTCCCTGGGGAGTAGTCTCCGGGATAGGAAGACCACGGGTTGATCCAAGCCCTCATCATTCAGTTGCGATAACACTGCCCCAATGCCATGCTCTGATGCATCTGTTTGGACAATGAACTCTCTTGAAAAATCAGGGTCCCTGAGTATTGGAGCAGTACACAATGCTTGTTTTAAAGTCACGAAGGCTCGCTGGCAAGCCTCCGTCCAGACTACCCGTCGGGGTTGTTTCTTAGAAGTAAGTTCAGTGAGGGGGGCCACTATGGTGCCATACCCCTTCACGAAGCGACGGTAGTATCCAGTGAGGCCCAGGAAGGCTCGGACCTCAGTTTAAGTCTTGGGGGGCTCCCAGGCCATGATAGCCTCGATCTTCGCCTGGAGGGGCTGCACCGTCCCTCTGCCCACCAAGTGGCCTAGGTACACCACCGACCCCTGCCCGATCTGACACTTGCTGGCCTTGATTGTCAAGCCAGCCTGTTGCAGGGCCTGAAGAACAGCTTGCAAGTGTTGCAAATGGTCCGCCCAGCTGCTACTGAAGACAGCAATGTCGTCCAGATAAGCAGCAGAAAAAGCTTCCATACCAGAAAGGACCTTGTTCACCAGCCGCTGAAAAGTGGCAGGGGCGTTCTTGAGCCCAAAGGGCATCACACAGAACTGGTAGTGACCCTGAGGCGTGGAGAAGGCTGACCTTTCCTTGGCTCCATCAGTAAGGGAGATCTGCCAGTACCCTGAAGTAAGGTCAAAGGTACTTAAATATTGGGCAGCTCCCAGCCGGTCAATGAGTTCATCCGCCCTGGGGATCGGATGGGGATCAGTCTTTGTTACAGAATTTAGTCCTCGGTAATCCACACAGAATCTTAATTCAGGTGTGGTGCCCGGTGGGGCAGCTTTTGGTACCAAAACCACCGGACTGGACCAAGGGCTATTGGAAGGTTCTATCACTCCCAGCTCCAGCATCTTAGCGACTTCACCCTTGATGCTGGCCTTCACCTTGTCCGACAGCTGGTAGATCTTAGACTTCACAGGTGGGCTGTCTCCTGTGTCCACATCATGGGTACACAGTTGGGTTCTACCCGGGACAAGGGAGAACAGTGAAGAAAATTGCTCCAGGATTTGGCGGCAATCTCTCTGCTGTTCAGGAGTCAGGGATGGTGAGAGAATCACTCCCTCCACCGACCCATCCTTCTCTTGAGACGAGAAAAGATCAGGGAGAGGTTCGCTTTCCTCTTCCTCTGCTCCATCGGTCACCATCATTAAGACAACCTCGGGCCTCTCATGATGTGGTTTGAGGCGATTGGCATGAAGCACCCGGTGGGGCTGTCTCAGGGTCTTAAGGTCCACCAAGTAAGTGGCCTTACCCTTTTTCTCCAATACCTCAAAGGGGCCTGTCCAACGATCCTGGAGGGAATTTAGCTCTCCAGGCTCCATTACCCACACTTTTTGTCCAGGCTCCAGTTCCACCGGGTGAGCATTGTGGTCATACCACTCCTTCATTACTGCTTGGCTGGCTTCCAAGTTGTCAGAAGCTTGCTTCCACAACTTGGCCATTTGGCGCCGGAAGGCCAGCATGTAGCTCACCACGTCCTGGGGAAGCTTCCTGGGAGTCTTTTCCCATCCGTCCTTCACCAGGCTGAGAGGACCCCGTACAGGGTGCCCATACAGAAGTTCGAAGGGGCTGAAACCCACTCCCTTCTGTGGCACTTCCCTGTAGGAAAACAAGAGACAGGGGAGGAGGACGTCCCATTTCCTCCGCAGGCTCTCAGGCAGACTTCTTATCATGCCTTTCAAGGTTTTATTAAACCTCTCCACAAGACCATTGGTCTGTGGGTGGTAAGGAGTGGTAAACCGATAGGTAACACCACACTCCTTCCACATAGCCCGCATATAAGCTGACAGGAAGTTGGTCCCCCTGTCGGACACAACCTCCTTGGGGAAACCCACTTGGGTGAAGATCCCCATCAGGGCCCTTGCCACTGCAGGTGCAGTAATGGTCCTCAGAGGAATGGCCTCTGGGTACCGTGTGGCACGATCCACTAGAACCAGGATGAACCTGTGACCAGCTGAAGTCGGTGGATCCAATGGCCCTACAATGTCGATGCCCACCCTTTCAAAGGGGGTGCTAACGACCGGTAGTGGTTCCAGGGGAGCTTTCAGCTTCACCCCTGTTTTCCCACTGGCTTGGCAAGACACACACATCCGACAGTAGGTATCAGACGCCTCTCTCACCCGAGGCCAGTAAAAGTGGGGGACAAGCCGGGCAAAGGTCTTGTCCTGACCTAGGTGTCCCGCCAAGGGTATGCCATGAGCCAGTTCTAGTAGAAAGGCTCTAAAACATTGAGGGACCACCAAGGCCCTGGAGGAACCATGTCCGGGTGCCTTGGCCTCACTGTAGAGGAGTCCATCCTCCCAGTAAATCTGGTAGTTCCCCACAATGTTCCCGGCTGCCTGGGCTTTGGCCTGTTGCCGCAGACCCTCAAGAGTAGGACACTCCTTTTGAGCTTTGCAGAATTCCTCCCTGGATGGACCTCCCTCCACATGCCACTCAGCAGGGATGGGTAGGTTCTCCAGGGAAGTAACATCCTCCTCCGTGGACTCCAGATCCACCTCCGCAGGTGGCCCATCTATCCCACGAGGTAGAGATGCTGAGGCAGGTTCCTCCTGCCTACTGTCCTTCTCTTCTCTGGCAGCGGGCTGGGCCATTGTTCCAGGCTCCAGCGTAAGCGAACTCCCCCTCCGGGTTGTCGCAGACCTTGTGCTGACACAGGCCCAGTCAGGTGTACCCAGCATCTCAGAATGAGTCCGGTATTCCACCTCCCTCCAAGCATTGTGCTCCATATCATTTCCTAACAGGCAATCAACAGGCACGGCAGGGCTTACGGCAACTCGAAGTGAACCTGCAACCCCTCCCCACTCAAAGGGTACCTCGGCCACGGGATAGTGGCCCAATCTGCTGTCAGCCATCACAGCGGGATGGAGTACGTTTGGGATGACCTGCTCTGGAGACACCAGATGACTCCTCACCATAGTCATACTGGCTCCTGTGTCTCTCAGAGCCTCCCCTCTATGGCCATTGATGGTGACCCACTGCTCATACTTGGTAGTATTTGAGGGCAATTGGGTCTTTGGCACCATCTCCTTATCCCCCAGGGACACTAAAGTGACACCCGCCCGCTCCCCTGCCTTATCCAAAGGCATCTCCTCCCCGAGCACTACACTAGTTATTCCCGGGGCTTTTCCTCCAGTGGGAGGGGGTGGTCTTTTTGGGCATTTCACTTCTCCTTTATAGTGTCCCACACCACCACACTCGAAGCAATGGACAACCCTTGGCTGCTGGCTTTGGCCAGGATTAGGGTTGCGGGGTTGGTTAACCTTAGGGATGAATCCTCTGCCCCTTCCTTGTGAAGTATTTTGTGGACCTTTTGATAACTCCCTTTTGTTATTTCCCCCCTCTTTCTTCTGGGGGGCGCCCTGTCCAGTCTTATGGGAATCCCCTCCAGTCCCCTTCGAGGACAGCCGGGTACTAGCCCAGATGTCCGCCTCCTCAGCAAGCTTTCTGGGTGCTGGTCAGCTTGCTGTCCACCAGGTGTTGTTGCAGCTCGGGAAAACATTTCTCGAGTAGGTGTTCCTTGAGTATGAGGTTATATAAACCTTCATAATCCCCTACCTCGCTGCCTTTCACCCAACCCTCCAAGGCTTTCTTTGCGTAATCTAAGAAATCCACCCAATTCTGAGTACTTAATTTATGACTTCCCCTAAATTTTTGTCTGTATTTTTCGGGGGTAAGTCCAAACATTTTCACCAGCGCCCCTTTCATTGTAGGGTAGTGGGTTTGCTCATCCCGCTCCAGAGCCAACAAGGTATCCCTGCCAGCAGGTGGCATATACTTATACAGCCCACCCCCCCAGTGGGTTTCCAAGATCCCATGGGCCCTTAAAGAGACCTCATATGCGGCTAACCATTTGGCAATATCATCACCTGGGGTGTAACTAGCAATGACATCCTTGGGTAAATAGGGTCGGGGTTCCCTGGTGTTTTCTTTGTTTTCGCTGCCACCATTGTTTGGATTAGGGGACCTTAATGTTAAGGCTTGAAGGTCTAGCTCCTTTATTGTTCCTTCGTGGGCCAACCTCCTGTCCTCCCTCTCCATTTCTAATTTAGCTAACTCCAATTTCAGTCTCCTCTCTTCCCTCCTGTCTTCCAGCTCGGCGTCAGTAAAACTCCTCACTGAGACACTGCTGCCCTCCCTTGAAATTGTCCTGGGACCTGTCAGCAGATTCCCCCCTTCAGTTTGGTACAGCATTGCTGTCTCAAGGACAGTGTCTCTATCACTCTCTTCTGTGTCCCGTTCCTCCTCTGTATGAGCTTCCACCCATGCCCTCACGCTTGTCTGTAACTTGCTTTTCTTGGCACCTTTTTTGAAGAACACCCCCTGTCGTTGACACCACTCTTTGAGTTGGGTCACAGTGTAGGTCTCTATCTCTTCAAGGTTTAATTCAATTTTTTAAATATGGTATCAAATGGGCACTCAGGAGAGAACTAAGAAGCGTAATTTGAGGATAACCTCCACCCACCACCAGGAGTAAATTTGGAAAATCAAAATATAAATTTGGGAGACCGCTCGGAGAAAACTCCAGATGTAGGTTTATGGTGCACCCTGAATTACTGCAAGGTATACGCAAGCACAAGTAGTATCCCACCGCTGAAACACCAATATGTTAGACCTAGGGATTTCCTAGCCAACACGTGGGTAGTGTGGCACAGAGGGGAAGATTAATTCCAAAGGCTAAATGTGTAAGCTTGCGTAAATCCTCTCAGGAACTCAGCGCCCATCCATTCCAAAAATGACACTACACCTTGTTAGGAAAATAAGGTTCGTACTTTATAAAAATAGACTCTATTCTCTTTGGTTAGATAGCTTTCTTATTACATTAGTACATCACCTTTCAAATGACTGCAATTCTTATCACTTCTTACGTTTCTTTACATTATACGTTACAATTTCAGTTTATATGACCCTCCTTCTTCTTGTTAGAGAAATCAATACAATTCAGTTGCTTACAGAAAGATTAATAAACGTTTCCCAAGAAGGAACCACCCCCGCTGCTTCAGGTTCAGATCACTTTTAACATTCACTGTATACAATACTTCACAAGGGTTGGCACGGCTGTTACACTAGAAAAGAATAGGCAAATTAACATCACATTTCACTTCGGTCCCAGTAACATCACCCGCTGACATATAAGCAGCTTAGTAGGTTCTGATTACACTGTTACCTCAGATTGGAGGACGGTATCTACACTCTTCCCTTTGATAGAGATTGTGCCTATCTCCCCACAACTCCTTGTTTTCTAACCCACAGCCCCCTACGAGTTCCACTCGATCCTCTCACTCTCCTCGTGTTTATAAGGCTTGGTCCTCTACTGGCTTACTCGTATTGTGAAAGTCAAGTTCAAGGAAAACTCTGGCCGGCTTCTAGTTCTTACGGGAATCGCCCGTCACCCCTTTCAAGCACTGCTCCTCCAAGAACCGATTCCACCCTTCACCCAGCAATGCCCCAGCTTACTTTCGACACTGCCGGAGTTCGTCAGCTTGGATGAAACGGTCTCGGAAACCACCTCACCTCAGAGGTCAGGGGGTCGGCATGCGAAACTTCTCCACAGCGACCAGGTCAAGGGCGGGACGCCCACCGGCGGTGTTGACAGAGCGCGTCACCACTCCTCCAGCTCTCCTCACCAGTGCGAGCGCTGTACCTTCCTCTGCGTAGGACCGCCCTCACTGATGTTGCTCGGCTCTCCTTCAGAAGCTCTTCCACGGCCCGCCTTCGCTGGCGTTGGTCCGTCTTCCACCACTACAGTTTCGCGGAAGTTCCGGTCCTCAGATACACCAATGCTGCTTCAGGTGATTCCGAGTGGGTCGGATGATCTCTTCCTCAACCGCTGCCACAGGCTACTCTTCCTTTGACTCGGTAAGTGTGCCTCGCCTGTTGTGGGGACAGACACAGCGGTTGTGATTTCAGCTCCTCTTCCTTCTTCACGTTAATGCCGTTTCAAAAGGAGCAATTAAGATGAATGTTGACAGGAGCGACCCCGGGGTGTATGAACCCCCGCTAAGATCAAAGTACACCAAGGGGATTTCCGGTGCCTTTGAGGTGAAAGTCCAGGTGCGAAGATGATACTCAGACTCAGTGGGGTTCGGTCAGATCCAAGGGGGTCACATCCAAGTAGGACGCAGTCGGCCACAGGACAATTGGGCCCCTACTGGTGCAACACTCTCCTCTGTAATTCGCCTCTCTCCACACTGGTCACTGCTACCTCTCTAGTCACAGGCTTACACAAAATGGCCACCTGAGAACTGGCCTTTTATAGGTCGACCCTAGTCCGTTGGAACTTGCCAGTTGGTTCCTGAACCTTCCTCAGGCAACTCAATGGGTCAGCTTGGTTGTGATGACCGTTATGTCAGTTGATGGACTCCATTTTAGGTTTCGGGGATCTCACTAAATTTTCATGTAGATGACTAGGCCTCAAGGGTAAGGCACAACGTCCTACTCAAGGAACACCTAGCCCCACAGTCAATGCTGACAACCAAAAAATCTGGGTGGACATAAAAAAAAATAATAACACTCGGAGGCCAAAGGGGACAAAATAAATCATAGTTGTGAGAGGACCCCCAAAAGCAGACAGGTCTCACACGCGTCCCCCCCAGCTGAAAGTGGGGAGAACTACCCAATCCCTTGGGAGTTCTCATCACTAAGGCGGAAATACCTAGAGAGACCGTCTGCATTGGCGTGGTTCTCTCCAGGCCGATGTTCCACCCGGAAGTCCATCCACTGTAGGGAAATGGACCATCTCAACAACTTGGGATTCTCCCCCTTCATTTGCATCAGCCAACGAAGGGGCCGGTGGTCGGTCTGAACTAGGAAGTGCGAGCCAAATAGGTATGGCCGCAGCTTTTTCAAAGCCCAAACCACCGCAAAGGCTTCCCGCTCTATAGTACTCCACCTCTGTTCCCTGGGGAGTAGTCTCCGGGATAGGAAGACCACGGGTTGATCCAAGCCCTCATCATTCAGCTGCGATAACACTGCCCCAATGCCATGCTCTGATACATCTGTTTGGACAATGAACTCTCTTGAAAAATCAGGGGCACCGAGTATTGGAGCAGTACACAATGCTTGTTTTAAAGTCACGAAGGCTCGCTGGCAAGCCTCCGTCCAGACTACCCGTCGGGGTTGTTTCTTAGAAGTAAGTTCAGTGAGGGGGGCCACTATGGTGCCATACCGCTTCACGAAGCGATGGTAGTATCCAGTGAGGCCCAGGAATGCTCGGACCTCAGTTTGAGTCTTGGGGGGCTCCCAGGCCATGATAGCCTCGATCTTCGCCTGGAGGGGCTGCACCGTCCCTCTGCCCACCAAGTGGCCTAGGTACACCACCGACCACTGCCCGATCTGACACTTGCTGGCCTTGATTGTCAAGCCAGCCTGTTGCAGGGCTTGAAGAACAGCTTGCAAGTGTTGCAAATGGTCCGTCCAGCTGCTACTGAAGACAGCAATGTCGTCCAGATAAGCAGCAGAAAAAGCTTCCATACCAGAAAGGACCTTGTTCACCAGCCGCTGAAAAGTGGCAGGGGCGTTCTTGAGCCCAAAGGGCATCACACAGAACTGGTAGTGACCCTGAGGCGTGGAGAAGGCTGACCTTTCCTTGGCTCCATCAGTAAGGGAGATCTGCCAGTACCCTGAAGTAAGGTCAAAAGTACTTAAATATTGGGCAGCTCCCAGCCGGTCAATGAGTTCATTCGCCCTGGGGGTCGGATGGGGATCAGTCTTTGTTACAGAATTTAGTCCTCGGTAATCCACACAGAATCTTAATTCAGGTGTGGTGCCCGGTGGGGCAGCTTTTGGTACCAAAACCACCGGACTGGACCAAGGGCTATTGGAAGGTTCTATCACTCCCAGCTCCAGCATCTTAGCGACTTCACCCTTGATGCTGGCCTTCACCTTGTCCGACAGCCGGTAGATCTTAGACTTCACAGGTGGGCTGTCTCCTGTGTCTACATCATGGGTACACAGTTGGGTTCTACCCGGGACAAGGGAGAACAGTGAAGAAAATTGCTCCAGGATTTGGAGGCAATCTCTCTGCTGTTCAGGAGTCAGGGATGGTGAGAGAATCACTCCCTCCACCGACCCATCCTTCTCTTGAGACGAGAAAAGATCAGGGAGAGGTTCGCTTTCCTCTTCCTCTGCTCCATCGGTCACCATCATTAAGACAACCTCGGGCCTCTCATGATGTGGTTTGAGGCGATTGGCATGAAGCACCCGGTGGGGCTGTCTCGGGGTCTTAAGGTCCACCAAGTAAGTGGCCTTACCCTTTTTCTCCAATACCTCAAAGGGGCCTGTCCAACGATCCTGGAGGGCATTTAGCTCTCCAGGCTCCATTACCCACACTTTTTGTCCAGGCTCCAGTTCCACCGGGTGAGCATTGTGGTCGTACCACTCCTTCATTACTGCTTGGCTGGCTTCCAAGTTGTCAGAAGCTTGCTTCCACAACTTGGCCATTTGGCTCCGGAAGGCTAGCATGTAGCTCACCACGTCCTGGGGAAGCTTCCTGGGAGTCTTTTCCCATCTGTCCTTCACCAGGCTGAGAGGACCCCGTACAGGGTGCCCATACAGAAGTTCGAAGGGGCTGAAACCCACTCCCTTCTGTGGCACTTCCCTGTAGGAAAACAAGAGACAGGGGAGGAGGACGTCCCATTTCCTCCGCAGGCTCTCAGGCAGACTTCTTATCATGCCTTTCAAGGTTTTATTAAATCTCTCCACAAGACCATTGGTCTGTGGGTGGTAAGGAGTGGTAAACCGATAGGTAACACCACACTCCTTCCACATAGCCCGCATATAAGCTGACAGGAAGTTGGTCCCCCTGTCGGACACAACCTCCTTGGGGAAACCCACTCGGGTGAAGATCCCCATCAGGGCCCTTGCCACTGCAGGTGCAGTAATGGTCCTCAGAGGAATGGCCTCTGGGTACCGTGTGGCACGATCCACTAGAACCAGGATGAACCTGTGACCAGCTGAAGTCGGTGGATCCAATTGCCCTACAATGTCGATGCCCACCCTTTCAAAGGGGGTGCTAACGACCGGTAGTGGTTCCAGGGGAGCTTTCAGCTTCACCCCTGTTTTCCCACTGGCTTGGCAAGACACACACGTCCGACAGTAGGCATCAGACGCCACTCTCATCCGAGGCCAGTAAAAGTGGGGGACAAGCCGTGCAAAGGTCTTGTCCTGACCTAGGTGTCCCGCCAAGGGTATGTCATGAGCCAGTTCTAGTAGAAAGGCTCTAAAACATTGAGGGACCACCAAGGCCCTGGAGGAACCATGTCCGGGTGCCTTGGCCTCACTGTAGAGGAGTCCATCCTCCCAGTAAATCTGGTAGTTCCCCACAATGTTCCCGGCTGCCTGGGCTTTGGCCTGTTGCCGCAGACCCTCAAGAGTAGGACACTCCTTTTGAGCTTTGCAGAATTCCTCCCTGGATGGACCTCCCTCCACATGCCACTCAGCAGGGATGGGTAGGCTCTCCAGGGAAGTAACATCCTCCTCCGTGGACTCCAGATCCACCTCCGCAGGTGGCCCATCTATCTCACGAGGTAGAGATGCTGAGGCAGGTTCCTCCTGCCTACTGTCCTTCTCTTCTCTGGCAGCGGGCTGGGCCATTGTTCCAGGCTCCAGCGTAAGCGAACTCCCCCTCCGGGTAGTCGCGGACCTTGTGCTGACACAGGCCCAGTCAGGTGTACCCAGCATCTCAGAATGAGTCCGGTATTCCACCTCCCTCCAAGCATTGTGCTCCATATCATTTCCTAACAGGCAATCAACAGGCACGGCAGAGCTTACGGCAACTCGAAGTGAACCTGCAACCCCTCCCCACTCAAAGGGTACCTCGGCCACGGGATAGTGGCCCAATCTGCTGTCAGCCATCACAGCGGGATGGAGTACGTTTGGGATGACCTGCTCTGGAGACACCAGATGACTCCTCACCATAGTCATACTGGCTCCTGTGTCTCTCAGAGCCTCCCCTCTATGGCCATTGATGGTGACCCACTGCTCATACTTGGTAGTATTTGAGGGCAATTGGGTCTTTGGCACCATCTCCTTATCCCCCAGGGACCCTAAAGTGACACCCGCCCGCTCCCTTCCCTTATCCAAAGGCATCTCCTCCCCGAGCACTACACTAGTTATTCCCGTGGCTTTTCCTCCAGTGGGAGGGGGTGGTCTTTTTGGGCATTTCACATCTCCTTTATAGTGTCCCACACCACCACACTCGAAGCAATGGGCAACCCTTGGCTGCTGGCTTTGGCCAGGATTAGGGTTGCGGGGTTGGTTAACCTTAGGGATGAATCCTCTGCCCCTTCCTTGTGAAGTATTTTGTGGACCTTTTGAGAACTCCCTTTTGTTATCTCCCCCCTCTTTCTTCTGGGGGGCGCCCTGTCCAGTCTTATGGGAATCCCCTCCAGTCCCCTTCGAGGACACCCGGGTACTAGCCCAGATGTCCGCCTCCTCAGCAAGCTTTCTGGGGCTGGTCAGCTTGCTGTCCACCAGGTGTTGTCGCAGCTCGGGAAAACATTTCTCGAGTAGGTGTTCCTTGAGTATGAGGTTATATAAACCTTCATAATCCCCTACCGCGCTGCCTTTCACCCAACCCTCCAAGGCTTTCTTTGCGTAATCTAAGAAATCCACCCAATTCTGGGTACTTAATTTATGACTTCCCCTAAATTTTTGTCTGTATTTTTCGGGGGTAAGTCCAAACTTTTTTACCAGCGCCCCTTTCATTGTAGGGTAGTGGGTTTGCTCATCCCGCTCCAGAGCCAACAAGGTATCCCTGCCAGCAGGTGGCATATACTTATACAGCCCACCCCCCCAGTGGGTTTCCAAGATCCCATGGGCCCTTAAAGAGACCTCATATGCGG
This sequence comes from Lissotriton vulgaris, assembly GCF_964263255.1. Lineage (NCBI taxonomy): Eukaryota > Metazoa > Chordata > Amphibia > Caudata > Salamandridae > Lissotriton > Lissotriton vulgaris. The sequence goes on along the minus strand of NC_141695.1, from coordinate 432,307,831 downwards.
CTAACCATTTGGCAATATCATCACCTGGGGTGTAACTAGCAATGACATCCTTGGGTAAATAGGGTCGGGGTTCCCTGGTGTTTTCTTTGTTTTCGCTGCCACCATTGTTTGGATTAGGGGACCTTAATGTTAATGCTTGAAGGTCTTGCTCCTTTATTGTTCGTTCGTGGGCCAACCTCCTGTCCTCCCGCTCCATTTCTAATTTAGCTAACTCCAATTTCAGTCTCCTCTCTTCCCTCCTGTCTTCCAGCTCGGCGTCAGTAAAACTCCTCACTGAGACACTGCTGCCCTCCCTTGAAATTGTCCTGGGACCTGTCAGCAGATTCCCCCCTTCAGTTTGGTACGGCATTGCTGTCTCAAGGACAGTGTCTCTATCACTCTCTTCTGTGTCCCGTTCCTCCTCTGTATGAGCTTCCACCCATGCCCTCACGCTTGTCTGTAACTCGCTTTTCTTGGCACCTTTTTTTAAGAACACCCCCTGTCGTTGACACCACTCTTTGAGTTGGGTCACAGTGTAGGTCTCTATCTCTTCAAGGTTTAATTCCATTTTTCAAATATGGTATCAAATGGGCACTCAGGAGAGAACTAAGAAGCGTAATTTGAGGATAACCTCCACCCACCACCAGGAGTAAATTTGGAAAATCAAAATATAAATTTGGGAGACCACTCGGAGAAAACTCCAGATGTAGGTTTATGGTGCACCCTGAATTACTGCAAGGTATACGCAAGCACAAGTAGTATCCCACCGCTGAAACACCAATATGTTAGACCTAGGGATTTCCTAGCCAACACGTGGGTAGTGTGGCACAGAGGGGAAGACTAATTCCAAAGGCTAAATGTGTAAGCTTGCGTAAAACCTCTCAGGAACTCAGCGCCCATCCATTCCAAAAATGACACTACACCTTGTTAGGAAAATAAGGTTCGTACTTTATAAAAATAGACTCTATTCTCTTTGGTTAGATAGCTTTCTTATTACATTAGTACATCACCTTTCAAATGACTGCAATTCTTATCACTTCTTACGTTTCTTTACATTACACGTTACAATTTCAGTTTATATGACCCTCCTTCTTCTTGTTAGAGAAATCAATACAATTCAGTTGCTTGCAGAAAGATTAATAAACAATTCCCAAGAAGGAACCAGAGTATACTTCACCCCCGCTGCTTCAGGTTCAGATCACTTTTAACATTCACTGTATACAATACTTCACAAGGGTTGGCACGGCTGTTTCACTAGAAAAGAATAGGCAAATTAACATCACATTTCACTTCGGTCCCAGTAACATCACCCCCGCTGACATATAAGCAGCTTAGTAGTTTCTGATTACACTGTTACCTCAGATTGGAGGACGGTATCTACACTGTTCCCTTTGATAGCGATTGTGCCTATCTCCCCACAACTCCTTCTTTTCTAACCCACAGCCCCCTACGAGTTCCACTCGATCCTCTCACTCTCCTCATGTTTATAAGGCTTGGTCCTCTACTGGCTTACTCGTATTGTGAAAGTCAAGTTCAGGGAAAACTCTGGCCGGCTTCTAGTTCTTACGGGAATCGCCCGTCACCCCTTTCAAGCACTGCTCCTCCAAGAACCGATTCCACCCTTCACCCAGCAATGCCCCAGCTTACTTTCGACACTGCCGGAGTTCGTCAGCTTGGATGAAACAGTCTCGGGAACCACCTCACCTCAGAGGTCAGGGGGTCGGCATGCGATACTTCTCCACAGCGACCAGGTCAAGGGCGGGACGCCCACCTGCGGTGTTGACAGAGCGAGTCACCATTCCTCCAGCTCTCCTCACCAGTGCGAGCGCTGTACCTTCCTCTGCGTAGGACCACCCTCACTGATGTCGCTCGGCTCTCCTTCAGAAGCTCTTCCACGGCCCGCCTTCGCTGGCGTTGGTCCGTCTTCCACCACTACAGTTTCGCGGAAGTTCCGGCCCTCAGATACACCAATGCTGCTTCAGGTGATTCCGAGTGGGTCGGATGATCTCTTCCTCAACCGCTGCCACAGGCTACTCTTCCTTTGACTCGGTAAGTGTGCCTCGCCTGTTGTGGGGACAGACACAGCGGTTGTGATTTCAGCTCCTCTTCCTTCTTCACGTTAATGCCATTTCAAAAGAGGCAATTAAGATGAATGTTGACAGGAGCGACCCCGGGGTGTATGAACCCCCGCTAAGATCAAAGTACACCAAGGGGATTTCCGGTGCCTTTGAGGTGAAAGTCCAGGTGCGAAGATGATACTCAGACTCAGTGGGGTTCGGTCAGATCCAAGGGGGTCACATCCAAGGAGAACGCAGTCGGCCACAGGACAATTGGGCCCCTACTGGTGCAACGCTCTCCTCTGTAATTCGCCTCTCTCCACACTGGTCACTGCTACCTCTCTGGTCACAGGCTTACACAAAATGGCCACATGAGAACTGGCCTTTTATAGGCTGACCCTAGTCCGTTGGAACTTGCCAGTTGGTTCCAGAACCTTCCTCAGGCAACTCAATGGGTCGGCTTGGTTGTGATGACCGTTATGTCAGTTGATGGACTCCATTTTAGGTTTCGGGGATCTCACTAAATTTTCATGTAGATGACTAGGCCTCAAGGGTAAGGCACAACGTCCTACTCAAGGAACACCTAGCCCCACAGTCAATGCTGACAACCAAAAAATCTGGGTGGACGTAAAAAACAAAATAACACTCGGAGGCCAAAGGGGACAAAATAAATCATAGTTGTGAGAGGACCCCCAAAAGCAGACAGGTCTCACACTGGCATTTGAAAGAATAGATAGAATTGCTGATATTGCAATCCCTGCTTTGTCTCCGTTTAATTGATGTTACCATATGTGGATAAATAATATAGAGCCCCCAATAACATTGTTACAATGTACGTGGTCTTGGCAGGGATAAGTGTCCAGTTTATTTATGATTCTCTCTTCTATTCCTTTGTTGCTTACCAACTCCTTTAAATTTGTTGTGCATTTGTAAACAAACCATGTTTAATCTGAATTGGAAACAAATAATCTTTAATCCAAATTTAATCTGAAACAAACTGTATTTAATTCGAATCTGAAATCAGGTTAAAATGTTAACATGCCTCATCTTTTTGATAATATGTATTATGGGTGGGATACAAGCTTATTCTGGTCTGTGATGCTTTGTGATCTTTCTGTAGGTGATGTTCTGTGTATAGTCATAATCTAGTGAATAGTCCAGCTCAAGTGCGGGCACCCCGGATGTAAAACTGATTCTTTTTTTAAATGTAATGATCTGTTTGTAAATCCTGTGGTTCAGATATTCTCCTCTGGATTCGCGTGGATTGTGAAAAAAGTAAATGTTTTAGAGATTTCGATGAAAACTTGTGTAGTGAAGAAAAGTGTTTGTCTGTGGGGTTTCTATATATGTTTGTAATGATTTTTTGATTTTGTAGACTTACTAGTACATCCAAATAAGCAATCTGCGCTTTTCTAATGTTACGGCTGAACGTCATATGTTCACATTTCAAATTTAGTTCTAGTGTATTGTTTTCAAGGCTATCTGTAGTACCTTGCCAGCTTGTGTACATGATAAAACTTTGTTCAATTGTCCTGGTTATAGATGGATGCATTGATCTTCAAATTGGGACAATTAGAATAGCTGGGTGAGCCAGAAAAACCCATGGATGTTCTGCCTATTTGCAGATAAAACTTGTTTTACCTTTCAAAGTAACAGAGGTACAACTTAAAGTGTAGTAGTTCCAGAAAGACAGTCTTGTTGACCTGTATTTAGTTGGAGTTCAACAACGTCCATTTAACTGCTTCGATAACCAGATTTTGGAGGATAGAAGGGAATAGACAATTTACATCAATGGGGCATAAAAGTAATTATGTATCCAAAGGAAATGTAAGATTCTGCAGCTTCTTTAAAAATTCAATTGTCTTTCAAGTAATATGGTGTCTGTTGTAACAGTGGCTGAATCAAATCAAACTGGATTTGTAAAGCACAGCTAATCACCCGTGGGGGTCTCCAGGTGTTAGAGCAAGTCTTCTAGGACTTGGTGGTGAGGTGGGAGAAAGAGCGGCCTCACCATTGCTTTAGCAGGTGCAGCTGTGTGGGAGAGGGAGGCGAAGCGCAGGTGTCTGGTGGAAGTTCATGCAGTGGTTGATGTATGCTGGTCCTTGGTAGTGCAGGGCTTTGTAGGCGTGGATCATAATCTTGAACTGACATATCCTGAATGGGCTGGCAGTGTAGCTTCCTGAGGTGCGGGTTGATGTGGAATTGTCTGGGGAGGTCAAGAATCAGTCTGGCTGCTGAGTTCTGTATGGTCTACAGTCTTTTTTCGAGAAGTGAGTGCGTTGCCGTAGTCCAGTCGGCTGGTGACTAGGACTTGAGTGACAGTTCTTTTAGTTTGGATGGGGAGCCATTTGAAGATCTTACAGAGCATGCAAAGGGTGAGTAACCAGGTAGAGGAGACTGTTGATCTTTTTTTTCATGGCGCGTTTGCTGTACGGTATGATGCCAGGGTTACTGGCATGGTCAGTCGTAGTTGGCAAGGGTCCAAGTTCAGAATGCCACCAAAAGTTGTTCCAAGCTGAGGCAATGCTCCTGAAGATCAGTACTTCCGTTTTGTCTGTGAGTTTAAGGCAGTTGTCTTTCATCCAGTCGGCAAAGCTTGTCATGCATCTGTGGAAGTTAGCCATGGTGCAGGATATATTTAATCATTGGGTTCTAATGATGTTGGCCAAGGGGGTGGGCGTTCATGTACCCATTGAACAATGTGGGGCTTAGGGACTTGAGGGACGCCACAGATGATGTTCTTGGGTTCTGAGGTGAAAGAAGGTAGGCAGACTCTATGTTCTTTTGGTGAGGAAGGGGGTGATCCATTTGAAGGCATTTCCTTGAATTCCAATGTGGTAGTCTCTCGATAGGGGTGTGTTGGGATATGGTGTTAAACGCTGAAGAGGTCAAGGAGGATCTGGGCCGCTGTTTCTCCCTAGTCCAGGAGGGTTCTGATGTCGTTGGTTTCATCGATTAGGGTTGTTTTGGTGCTGATTGGTACGGAATCTGGATTGGGAGGTGTCCAGAAGACTGTTTTTCAGGTGTTCATGAATTGGCGGTTGATGGCCTTTTCAACGACTTTGGCTGAAAAAGTGAGCAGTGAGATGGGACTGTAGTTCTCAGTGTTGCTGGGGTTTACGCCTGATTTTTACAGCAGAGGTTGGACTTCTGTATGTTTCCATTCTTCAGGAAGCTGGCTGTGGTGGTAGATGTGTTTGAAGATGGCGGTGAACTCAGTGCTGATTATCTTGCTTCCGAGGTTGAAGATGCGTAGCGGATAGGGGCCTCAGGGTGCTCCAGAGTCGATGGAGTACATGATGATGATGGTGGTGGTGGCTTGAGTGGTGTGTTGATTCCAGGTGGTGAGTAACCCTAGGCGGGGTTGGCGTAGTGCCAGCACGTGGAGATCCACAAGTTATGAAAAAACTCAATGGAACAGGAGCCCACGGCCTGCGGCCAGCTGAGGGTCCATGTGCCCGACCCGGGACGGAGGTTTCTTGTGCCCAGGCAGGCTCCCAGATCCCCCCGGCCTGGCTGGGTTGAGAAGCATTGACCTGGGCGGGGGCTTTGGGAGCCACCGTACTGCGGACTGCCGAGGGTCCGTCTGCCTGGGACGGGGGTCCCTTGGGAGGCTCCCCAAACACCCCCCCCAGCTGGGTTTAGAAGCAGGACCGGTTCCGTGGCCTGGGCTCTGGCAGGCCCTGGGGTGTGGATCCCACGTCGTGTGACCAGTCAAGGATCCGGGTGCCTGTCCCCCGCTTCGCCTGCGTGTTAAGGTGCCTGCGAGCCCCGGGTCAGAGTGACGTTGGGGGTCCCCCCTCGCACACCCTGCTTGAGACCCAGCCCTGTGCCCGAGACCCAGCTGGGGTCTCCAACCATCCGGGACACAGAGCCCCCGAGCCCTCCAAAGGGCAGGCGGGAGCCCTCCCATGAAGGCTTGGAGCGGGCAAATTGGCGTACTTTGGGCCCGGCCATCTGGTTGCGCCTTTCCCCTTGGACATCTGGGGCGACCAGATGGCTGGGCTGCCCTAGAAGTCCCGATGAGGGCTCGTTTGCCTCCCCAATCCCAGCCAGGGCTCCGGGAGGTCAGGCGCGTCCGTGCCTTGGGTCCCCTCCATCAGTGAGCTTGGGTTACCAGAAATGGAGGTACCTTTCCTGTGGATTACTGGGTACACCAGAAAACTTCACGCGCTGGGGGCTCTCAGCTGGCGACTAGATGGCCTAGGGCCAGGCAAATCCTCTGTCCGTTCTGCGGCCCACAGCGTGGCAAAGTGCCCGGGATGGGCTCCATCAGGCCCGGGCGGTCCTCCCTTGGGCATCCGGGCCCAAGACCTCTGGCTGGGCCCTCCCTACACTGGACACCGGCCTCTACCATGGGCCCATCGAGCGTTCCCCAGCTCAGCTTGGGTTCAGGAGGTACTGCAAGGGCCCTTCGTGGGCCTGGGGTGGATGGTGCCCTCCCCACCCTGGGCTCGTGGCAAGTCACCTGAGACTGGGTCCTTAGCCAGGCCTCTCCTGTGTGTGCCGACACTTCTGGCTGGGCACGGGGCTCTGTTCCCCTGCTCCGCCATTTGTCATTGTGCCTGAGGGACCCTTGGTCGGAGGTCCATCGGGAACCCGCGTCCGCAGCCCCGGGCCCAAGACCCAGCCGGGGTCTCCGAGCCCCCGGGACGTAGAGCCCCCGAACCCTCCAAAGGGCAGGCGGGAGCCCTCCTGCGAAGGCGGAGCCAGGCAGATTGGTGTCCTTTGGACCCGTCCATCTGGTCGGTCGCAATACATTCCAATGGGGCAACCAGATGGCTGGGCTGCCCTGGAAGTCATGATTAGGGTTCGTTCGCCTCCCCGATCCCAGCCAGTGCTCCAGGAGGTCGCGCGCATCCGCGCCCTGGGTCGTCTGTCTTGCGGTGCGCACGGGTTACTAGAAAAGAGGTACGCTTCCTCTGGATTACTAGCGACAGGGTACTCCAGAAACCCTCTCGGCCTAGCGGTCCTCAGTTGAACAGCCAGGACGCCCCCCCCCCAGCCAGGGGTTCTGACCCCTGGCCCAACATGTTGCATGGTGCCCAGAATGGGGGCCTGAGGGCCCAGGGAGGCCTCACCTGTGCCCGGGAGCCCCGACAGGGTCTGGGGGGCCCAGGCTCAGCCTCCTGGCCTGCCGCTCCTCCATGGGCCCAAGAAGGGCCCTGGGAGCCTGCCCCTGCTAGGCTGGGTTCAAGATCTCTGGAGGCCCTGCCCCCTGAAGGCCCTGGGGAGGGCGCCCTCCCCATCCTGGGCTCCGTCCCCGTGGGCCTGCCACACGGCAGGGTGCCCAGGACAGGGTCATGTGGGCCCGGGAAGGCTTCCCATGTGCCTCTGGGTCTGGAAGCCCTGGCTTTGGTCCAGGGGCCCACCGGGCCCCGGGTCAGGTGCTCCCACCCTGGACCCTGTCCCCTAGCCTGCCGTTCTGCCAAAGGCCCAAGACGGGGTTCCATTGTGCCCGGGAAAGCCTCCCCTGCTTGACTGGGTTCAGGAGCTCCAGCCGGGGGGCCCTTAGGGCCCTGGGGAGGGTGGCCTCCTCACCCTGGGCTCCGTCCTTGGGCCTGCTGCATGGCAGGGTGCCCGGGACGGGGTCCCACTGGCCCGGGAGCCCTGGCTAGGTCCATGGGCCCTGGGTGCTCCAGCCCTGGGCTCTATCCTGCAGCCTGCTGCTATGCCAAAGGCCCAAGATGGGGTTTTTATCGTGCCAGAGGAGACTCCCCCGGATTGGATGGGTTCAGGAGCTCTCTCTGGTACCCAGGGCACCCCTTGAGGGGCCTGGGGCCCCTGGACCTAGCTGGGGCTCCGTCTTCGGGCCTTCCGCGTGGCAGGGTGCTTGGAATGGGATCTCACGGGCCCGGGGAGGCTTCTCCTGCGCCTCTGAGCCTGGGAGCCCCACCTAGATCCAGGGGCCCGGGTTGGGTGCTCCAGCCCTGGGCGCTAGACTGCTGCTGTGCCAAAGACGGAATTCCTTTGTGCCTGGGGAACCCCCCCCCCCCTTGCTTAGCTGGATTCAGCAGATCCGCCCGGTGCCCCTGAGGGCCCCGGGGAGGGCAGCTTCCACACCCTAGGCTCCGTTCTTGGGCCTGCCGTGTGGCTGGGTGCCCAGGTGCCCAGGACCGGGCCCCGCAGGTACAGGTAGGCTTCCCTTGCACCTCTGGGCCAGGGCACCCTGATTTGGTCCATGGGCCCGCTTGGCCCTGGGTCGTCTGCTTCCACCCTGGGCCCTGTCCTCAGGCTTGTTGCTCCTCCAAGGGCCCAGAATGGGGGTCCGTCAGTCCTGTGCAGAACTCCCCTGCTGCGCCTGATTGTCAAGGTGTCTGCAGGCCCTGGGTCGGAGGGCCTGTTGGCTCCCCCTCACAGCCCCATGGCTTAGACCCAGCTAGGGCCCGGGCCTCCATCCCCATGCCCCAGCACCTGCTCCCCCTTTTGTTAGGGCACAGAAGGACCAGATGGCAGCCCTTCAAGCCCAGCCATCTGGTTGCGCCTTTCCCCTCGTGCATCTGGTCGCACCTATCCCCTCGGCCATCTAATAGGATGAGGATGATTGAGTATTACTTGCGTGAAGTTGTAGTGAAATCCAATCACAAAATCTGGTTGCTCTAAGGATATGGTAACTGCCACCCACCAATTACCAGAGATGTAGACCACTTCTACACCATCAAGCACAAGAAAAAGGGTTATATCCTGAGCATTGCTCAGGATATAACCCTTTTTCTTTCCCTATGCCATCTGGTCTTGCGCAATGCTTTCCAACTGAGTGACTAGATGGCTGGGCTTCCCTGGAAGTCCCGCCGAGGACTTGTTTGCCTCCTCGATCCCAGCGAGGGCTCCAGGAGGTCGGGCACGTTTGCGCCTTGGGTCACCTGGTGTGCACGGATTACAAGAAAATTGAGTATTTTTCCTCCGGATTACTAGGGAGTGGGTCAGTCAAACCCCCGTGAGGTCCTGCGATTCCAAGACAGCAAAAGGCAGGAGCCGGGCCTGGTTCTGTGCCTGCCTCCCATCCCTTCCCGATGGGCCTTTCCTCCGAGCCTCCCTGCCCGGGAGTAGGCAGACGCGAAGCCGGCATCCCCCACGCAGAGTGGCCTGCCAGGGGAAGGCCCTGGCCATATTTCGATCGATTAGGCACGCTCGGTCCGTTTAGGGATGGACTGCTTGGCCACCCCAAATGGACCGCCGGACTCGAGGGCCTGACGCTTCCCCTTACCCAGCAGAGCGAAGGCTGAGCAGCCCTGGGCGCTTGCGCCCCCCAGTGGTCCGACGCAAGCTGGAGAGGTCGGGTAGCACCATGCTCCGGTCTACAGACACTGCCGCTTGGCAGGTCTGTAGACCTTGCATGCTACTCTGTCGCCCCTCTCTGCCCCGCTCATTTCCACACCAGCTCGGAATGACTGTTCTGAGGGGTGCCGCCGCCAGGTTCTGCCACCCCTGCGTCTCCTTCAGGCTGTGCCTCGGCCCGCCTCTCTCCTTCCGGGGAGACAGCTGGGCCCGCTGGTGCCCATGCAACTGTTCCGCCACCCCCCCAGCGAGCCCTCTGGCCCAGGCAGGTGGGCTCCTTCCCCTAGCAGGCTCCCCAGAGGGAGGGGTGTGGGAAGGTTGTCGGTCAGGGAGACAGGCACCAGTTCCCAAACCCCACCCTGTCAGCAGGTGCGTCTACCTGGTTGATTCTACCAGTAGCATATGCTTGTCTCAAAGATTAAGCCATGCACATGTAAGTACACACGGCCGGTACAGTGAAACTGCGAATGGCTCATTAAATCAGTTATGGTTCCTTTGATCTCTCCATCTGTTACTTGGACAACTGTGGTAATTCTAGAGCTAATACTTGCTGATGAGTGCTGACCTCCCGGGATGCATGTATTTATCAGACCAAGACCAATACAGGCTCGCCTGGCCGCTTTGGTGACTCTAGATAACCTCGGGCCGATTGCACGTCCACGTGATGGCGATAATACATTCGGATGTCTGCCCTATCAACTTTCGATGGTGACCACGGGGAATCAGGGTTCGATTCCAAAGAGAGAACCTGAGAAACGGCTTCCACATCCAAGTAAGGCAGCAGGCGTGCAAATTACCCACACCCGATTCGGGGAGGTAGTGGCGAAAAATAACAATACATGACTCTTTCGAGGCCCCGTAATTGGAATGAGTACACTTTAAATCCTTTAACGAGGCTCCATTGGAGGGCAAGTCTGGTGCCAGCAGCCGCTGTAATTCCAGCTCCAGTAGCGTATATTAAAGTTGCTTCAGTTAAAAAGCTCGTAGTTGGATCTTGGTATCGAGCTGGCGGTCTGTCACGAGGCGAGCTACCGCCTGTCCCAGCCCCTGCCTCTCGGCGCCCCCTTGATTCTCTTGACTGGGGGTCTGAAGCGTTTACTTTGAAAAAAATTGGGTTTTCAAAGCAGGCCGGTTGCCTCAATACTTCAGCTAGGAATAATGGAATAGGACTCCGATTCTATTTTGTTGCTTTTCGGAACTGGGGCCAGGATTAAGAAGGACGGCTGGTGGTATTCGTGTTGCGACACTAGAGGTGAAATTCTTGGACCGGTGCAAGATGAGCGAAAGCATTCGCCCAGAATGTTTTCATTAACCAAGATCGAAAGACCCCCAGGACCACACACACAATTCAGCGAAGCCATCGCAGACTTCGTCAGTCCGCACGCCCTCACCTCCACAGACTACATCCTCCTAGGGGACCTCAACTTCCACCTAGAGAACAACAAGGACTGCAACACCGCCACCCTGCTGGACAACTTCACCAACCTCGGACTCAAGCAACTGGTGAACACCCCCACCCACTACAACGGCCACACGCTTGACCCCGTCTTCTCCTCCAGCAAGCACATCTCCTTCAGCCACTCCAATGGACTACACGGGACAGACCACAGCTGCGTCCACTTCAACTTCAGGAGAACCATGACCCACCACCACCCACAACAGGTTAACCGCAGAAGCTGGAGCAAGATCACCGCCGACCAGCTCGCCACCACTCTCAGCCAGAACCCGCCCACCAACACGACGGACCCCGACGAAGCAGCCCGCAACCTCACACAGTGGCTCACCGACTGCGCCGACGAACTCGCACCACTGAAGAATCCTCCCAGCAGACCCGGCAGCAGAAAAGCCTCGTGGTTTACCAACGACCTCAAAAACTCCAAGAAAACCTGCTGCACCCTCGAGAAAGCCTGGCGCCACGACCAAACAGCAGAACACATGACAGCCCCCAAGAACGCCACCCACAAACACCACCAGCTGATCCGCACCGCCAAGAAGACAGCATTCAAAGAACGACTGGACAACAACACCCACAACAGCAAGGAACTCTTCCGCATCGTTAAAGAGCTCTCCAACCCCAGCGCCTGCAACAACGACATCACACCCTTGCAAGACCTCTGCGACTCTCTCGCCTCGTTCTTCCACCGCAAGATCGCCGACATTCACAACAGCTTCGGCACACTGACCACGCACCCAACCACCGAACTAGCACACCCCACCACCACCCTCTGCACCTAGACCCCTGTCAGCACCAAAGACACCACCCGCCTGATGAACACCATCCACTCCGGCTCCCCTACCGACCCATGCCCACACCATATCTTCAACAAAGCCGACTCCATCATCGCACCCCATCTCCGAATCTTCATCAACAGCTCCTTCGCCTCCGCCACCTTCCTGGAGAGCTGGTAACACGCCGAACTGAGCGCCCTCCTGAAGAAACCCACAGCGGACCCCTCGGACCTCAAGAACTTCCGCCCCATCTCACTCCTCCCCTTTCCAGCCAAAGTCATCAAGAAGACCGTCAACAGACAACTCTCCGCCTTCCTCGAGACCAACGGATCCCTCGACCCCTCACAGTCCCAATTCCGAGCAAACCACAGTACCAAGACCGCCCTCATCGCAGCCACCGACGACATCAGATCCCTGCTCGACAATGGGGAAACTGCTGCCCTCATCCTCCTGGACCTCTCAGCAGCCTTCGACACCGTATGGCATCGCACCCTGAAACGGCGCCTCAGCAACACCGGAATTTAAGGAGCGGGGCTAGTTTGGATCATCTCGTTCCTCGCCGGAAGAACCCAGAGAGTCCGCCTCCCCCCGTTCCGTTCCGCGGCCACCGAAGTCATCTGCGGCGTACCGCAAGGATCCTCACTCAGCCCCACCCTCTTCAACGTCTACATGAGCCCTCCAGCAGCCATCGCTCGCCAACACAACCTCAACATCATCTCCTACGCCGACGACACCCAGCTGATCCTCTCCCTCACCAACGACCCCGCCACGGCCAAAGCCAACCTCCAGGAAGGAATGAAAGATGTTGCAGAATGGATGAAGATCAGCCGCCTGAAACTGAACTCAGACAAGACGGAAGTCCTCATCCTAGGACCATCTCCCTCTGCCTGGGACAACTCCTGGTGGCCCCCTGCCCTGGGCATCACACCCAAACCAACGGACCACGCACGCAACCTGGGCTTTATCCTGGACTCCTCCCTCACGATGACCAAGCAAGTGAATGCCGTCAACACCCTGCGCATGCTCCGAAAGATCTTGCGGTGGATCCCCACCAAAACCAGGAAGACGGTCACCCAGGCCCTCGTCACCAGCCGTCTGGACTACGGGAACACCCTCTATGCTGGAACCACAGCCAAACTCCAGACAAGTCTCCAGCACATTCAGAACGCCTCAGCACGACTCATCCTGGACATCCCTCACCGCAGCCACATCTCTGCCCACCTGATTAACCTGCACTGGCTCCCTGTCAACAAGAGGATCACGTTCAGATTCCTCACCCAAGTACACAAGGCTCTCCATGACACGGGCCCGAAGTACCTCAACAGCCACCTCACTTTCTACACACCCACCCGCCAGCTCCGCTCCGCCGGCCTCGCCCTCGCCTCCATCCCACGTTTTCGGAAATCCACCATCGGAGGTAGATCCTTCTCCTACCTGGCAGCCAAGACATGGAACTCCCTCCTCACTCACCTACGGCTGACCCGGGACCATCTCTCCTTCAGGAAACAACTCAAGAAGTAGCAACCCCCCACTCCAGCGCCTTGAGACCCTTACGGGTGAGTAGCGGGCTATACAAATTTTGTGATTGATCGATTGAAAGTCGTAGGTCCGAAGACGATCAGATTCTGTCGTAGTTCTGACCATAAACTATGACAACTAGCGATCTGGCGGTGTTATCCCATGACCCGCCAAGCATTTCCCGGGAAACCAAAGTCTTTGGGTTTCGGGAGGAGTATGGTTGCAAAGCTGAAACTTAAAGGAATTGACGGAAGTGCTCCAGCAGGAGTGGAGGCTGTGGCTTAATTTGACTCAACACGGGAAACTTCACTCGGCCCTGACACGGAAAGGATTGACAGAAGGATAGCTCTTTCTCGATTCTGTGTTTGGTGGTGCATGGCCGTTCTTAGATGGTGGAGCGATTTGTCTGGTTAATTCTGATAACGAACGAGACTCCTCCATGTTAAATAGTTACGCAACCCCCAGCGGTCGGCGTCCACCTTCTTAGAGGTGCAAGTGGCATTCAGCCACATGAGATAGAGCAATAACAGGTCTGTGATGCCCTTAGATACAATGAACGGATCAGCGTGTCTACACTTCGCCAACAGGTGCAGGTAACCTGCTGAACCCCGTTCGTGATAGGATTGGGGATTGCAATAATTTCCCATGAACGAGGAATTCCCAGTAAGTGCGGGTCATGAGCTTGCGTTGATTAAGTCCCTGACCTTTGTACACACCGCCCTTCGCAACTACTGATTGGATGGTTTAGTGAGGTCCTCGGATCGGCCCTGCTGGGGTCGGCACTGGCGGAGCATCGAGAAGACGATCAAACTTGACTATCTAGAGAAAGTAAAAGTCGTAACAAGGTTTCCGTAGGTCAACATGCAAAAGTATCATTAATGGCAGAGCGGCCCGAGCGACCGACGGCGCCAGCCTGAAGCCCTCGGCTGTCCCCTGCAAGCACACCCTAGGCACAGGACCCTGCCCTTGCGTGCCCTGGCCGGCGGAACGGTCTGTGGCCGCATGGGGCACTTGGATGAGGACGGGGCCTCGGTGGAGGACCGGACTGATGTGCAGTGGACGGTGGCGATCCCCAGGTACCGCTTAATGGGAGGGGCACAGAGGTGGGCCCTCCCGAGTCAGAGCACACACTCACCCGGCACGACCCCCGCGGTGGGGGTAAACTGAATGGCAGTGCTATTTTCTAGATACTTGCATATGTGTTTAGTCTTTCTCATTTCAGTTGGCTTGTTTGTGGGATGTGTGGGCTGAGGGGGAAATGTGGTTCCTGCGTTTGGTGGGCGTGACATATGATTCTGTTGGCGCTGTCACTGATTCAGGTGGGTAGGTTCTTGATAGCTTGATCTTGGTTGGTGGAGGTGAAAGGCGGTGAGGGCGTCGGTCCACTGGCTCTCTGATACTTTGTTCCTGCTGTGGTGATGGGTGCTTGGCAGCTTAGTGGGTGAGCTGGAGGATCCCGTGATGGTAAAGTGGACGATGCTGTGCTCTGTCTTGGTGAGCTTGGTGAACTGGCTGCACTTGACTCTGTTGCTGGCTGTGAAAATGGGGTCAGGTGTGTGTGTCCTGCGATGTGTGTGGGGTCGGGGGCAATCTAAGTGAGGTCCATGTTGTTCATGCTCTCCAGGAGGATTGTTGAGGTCTCTCAGGAAGATATAGTGCTTGGTGTCCATTGCAAGTAGGTGATGAGTTTGGGAATGGTGTTGCAGAAGCCGGGGCGAGGTCTTCGAAGTCTGTAGGTGATGGTGGTTTTGTCTGTATTGAGATGGAAGTTAAGGTGTTCCATATATGGGATGGCGCCTTCCACGGTGGTGGTGCAGAGGATGGTTTCCTTGTGAATGATGGCGATATGATTTGTTTTTGTGAATGCGGTCTCCGTGTTAAATCTCATATACGTCCAGTGCTGCGGCGGCAATGTCTGGCACGGATGCACGTCTGAGCCGGGTCTCGGTAAGGAAGAGTATTTCAGGTTAGGGAGGTGATGGTATCACAGATCTCTGTGGCATGCTTGCAGAGTGATCATGTGTTGAGCAGGAGACAGTGGAGTAGATTAGGCATGGTTGCGGTGGTGGTGAATGGGCGTGTGAGTGCTTCGGTGTTGCAGGAGAACCGGCAGTGCCGGTAGATGAATGGCCCTACTGCGGAACAAGGCGAGGTGCGACAGCAGTTATCAAGTCTAGAGCTTGGTGGTGGTGGTGTATCTTTGGGTGGCGGGAGAGCCAGGGTTCCTGGAGCTGGGAATGGTCCAGGCACGGACGGGCTTTCATTTGTTATTGCCATGCTGCGGCTTCTAAGTAGGTCGGGAGGAGGGAGAAGTGCTGAGGCAGGACATAAAATGGCGGGACTCAGAGGGTGGGTGTGGGGGGGCTCTGAAATTCTTTAGTTGAAGTCTTGATCCAATTCTGAATAAGATGAGCAATTATTAATGTCTTCTTGTACCTTATTAGAATTGTATATTGTATCCATGATAATCTATGCCCCTCCTGCGATTTGCATGGTTAACTCTCGTTTTTTGGCTGCAACTGTTAAGTATCCCTTTTTTTTGTAGTCAAATGAGTCATGGTGGGGGGTATGAAACGTATGTTTCTTCAGATCCATTTGGACTAACCTTTCAAAATTGTCCAAAGTTTTGTGGGACATTGGTGCTAATAGACTACTCTTTTTCTTGTAACTATTTTTAGGTCGAGCCTAGCAGCGTGCATGCGCTGCTCTGCGAGTCATGGAGTAGCTACTCTGGGGGTGTAGGCCACGCCCACCACTTGCTAGCTCTTCTTTCCTTGGACTGTGAAAATTGCTTTATTTTCATTTGTTAAAGGCTGCTCATTATTCCTCATTTGGATGGATTTTACCTTTAGTGGCAACTGCCCCGTCACATGTCCCTTTACTTTTGGCTTTTCTTATGTGTTTGGTGCACTCTTTTCTTTTTTTTCGCCCAATGTTCCCCTGCCTGTGCTGCTACGCACACTGCTTCATCTTTTTCACGAACACCAGATTTTACGCAAACCGATCAGGGTCGGTCATCGAAGGCACCATTTCAAATTAGTTTAAAAAAAAGACGTGATTAACAATAGCCCCCTGCTTAGTCTGATAAGCAAATCTCACCCACACAACCGAGCAGAACAGCAGTTTTCATGCTTTGTTTTGTGTGAGCCTGCAGGTCGATTCGTTCCCATGTTCTCCTGCCAGCCTCCACCCATGAAATGAAATTAAATTAAATTAAATGAAAAAGGAATAATAAAGTGCAGGGCTCCTCTGGAGCGTCCCAGCGCTAGTGAGTGTGCTGGCAGGAAAGATGGAGTTTACGGGAAGAGCCAAGTTTTCACAATTTTACGGAAGGATAGCAGATTGGGTTCAGAATGGATGACCAGGGGAAGGGAGTTCCAGAGCTTGGGGCCGTTGTAGGAGAAGAGGCGGCCCCTGTGCGAGCCCTCTTGATTCTGGGCGTGGAAGCTAAATGAAGATAGGCAGACCGAAGCTTTCTATTGGCTTTGTAGGGTGTGATGATGTCTTTTAAGATAGGGGGGCCCCTGCCATGGAGGATTTTGTGGGTGGTGCACAGGGCTTTAAAATGTACTCTTTCCTGTATGGGGAGCCAGTGGAGCGAATTTAGGGCGGGCTTTGCTGAGCACCGGATCTTAGTGCCTGTTAGAAGCCTGGCTGACGAATTCTGGATGACCTGGAGTTTGGCAATGACTATTCTGGGGGCACCTAGATACAGGGCGTTGCAATAGTCCAGTCTGGATAGAATGAGGCCCTGGATTAGTAGTTTCCTGGAATTAGGGGGTAGGAGGGGAAGGATTTTGTGAGAAGTTCTAAGAAGGCCAAAGCAGGCCCTGTGGTTTTCCTAGCTTGGGTGTTAAACGTGAGGTCCTGGTCAAGCCAGATTCCCAGGCTTTTTATGTCATGTTTTGGGATTGGCGCGGGTCCCATACAGGGTGGCCACATAGTCTCGGGGGTGAAATAAGATTGATTGCCCAATAACAAGATCTCTGTTTTATCACTGTTTAGTTTGAGGTGAGAGCTGTAATGTCTTTGAGGTAGGAACAGAGGTCGTTGGGGGAGCGATTCAGCTGATTCAGTGAGACAATGAGCTGGGTATTGTCTGCGTAGGTCACCAGTTTAATACCATGAGGGGTAACTATTTTTTCCAGGGGGGACATGTACACGTTAAAGAGGGATGAGCCCTGGGGGACTCCACAATGCACAGGAGTCATATGGGATTTGGAGTTGCCCTCAAGGATTTGGAAGGATCGGTTGAAGAGGAAAGATTTCAACCAGGACAGGTCCGATCCGGTGACTCCCAATCCCTTGAGCCGGTGGACCAGGGTGTGGTGGTTCACCGTGTCAAAGGCTGCGCTCAGGTCCAGGAGGATCATTGCCACGGAACCTCCTGAATAGAGGATCTTCCTAGACTCCTCCACCACTGCAATCAGAGCGGTTTCAGTGTCCTGGCCCGGGCGGAAGCCCGTCTGGGAGAAGTGGAGTAATTCACCAGATTCCAGGAAGGTGGAGAGCTGACGGTTGACACATTTTTCTGCCACCTTGCTGATAACCCTGAGGCTCCAAGCATCTTTCAAACCCAACTCTCTAAGCCTGAGAGTGATATCAAGTGTCCTATGCTTGTCACTAACATAGCTCCGAGCGCACAGCTAGACAGGTCAAAGCCCCCCTAATACTAAATCCACATCTTGAGAGTCCACGATCATATTTAGTGCATCTCGGCAGAAAGCTTCTTGGTGCTCACTAGGGCTGTATATGGAAGTTATGGTGTATGTATGGGATCCCCCAGAACACGCAGCACCAGCATACTTCCCCGTATTTTTGCATGTACCCCGTTTGCCGTGCCCTGAAAATGGAAAGCTATGGGAAGAGCCACCCCGCCTTTTTCCCAGAGCAGCGGAGAAATGTTGTCTATCATACCATTTGGAGTGTAGGCGTTACCAGTCAGCGGGCACCAAGTAGGTCTCCTGTATTAGACAGATATCGCAACTCACCTCTCTAAGCATTGTAATAAGTAAACATAGCTTAACGGGTGCATTAAGCCTTCGGACATTGAAGCTCATGATTCTAATCCTAATGGTGGACATATGGGTACTTAATGGATTGGCCAAGAATCCCACCCTGGGTGCGCATGTGAGTAGGGACCCCTCCCTCCGCCCCAGGTCAATCCCATTCCAGATTGATGTTGTGTTGCACAGGTAAATGTAAAATGTAAATCCATATGTGTAAATCGCAAACTACTCACCCTTACGGGTCTCAAGGCGCTGGGGGCCGTCATGGAAATTAAGTGAACTATTGCCCAGAGTCACATGGTGCTGAGCTGAGCTGCTGCCGGAGCCGGAGATCGAACTGTGAACCCTGTGTTCTGTAGTGAGCTGCCCTGGCCGCTGCACCACACCTCTCCAGCCGAACAGTGTCCCCACGTCTCCTCTTCCCATCTCCCTCCCCCAGCCGCAGTGGTTTGCTCAGTGACTTCTGCCTCCTGATTCATCATTTATATATTGTATGACATTGTGTCTCATGTGCGTGCATCATGTGCCATTGTGGTACGGGCAGCCTCCGTTCTCTGAACTCGACCTCTCCCCTTGGGGCTATAGCGTCCCCCCTGGTTCCTTGAGTCCCACAGCCAATTT
Organism: Lissotriton vulgaris; assembly: GCF_964263255.1. Taxonomy (NCBI): domain Eukaryota; kingdom Metazoa; phylum Chordata; class Amphibia; order Caudata; family Salamandridae; genus Lissotriton; species Lissotriton vulgaris. The sequence continues at coordinate 432,289,140 of NC_141695.1, read as the reverse complement.
CTTGCTAGGCCCCCACGAGGCATTGTAACAGAAGGAGACAGGACAGGAAAGAAGTACAGATAGAAAATAGGTAAACAAGCCTTGAGAGGGTGCCAGCTGGCCAGCATAGGACGCACTAGCGTGCATGGGTCTCTGTGTTCGGTGTTTGGTCATTGTATCGATGAGAGTGAGCCCACTCTGCCGACATTGAGTTTCGTTGCTTCTGGACGCATCTGGGGTGTCTGCAGCACCAAGTTAGTGAATAGCTGTGTGGCCTACGCTCAGTTGTTGACAGAAGACACAAGTTGTCTCCAGTCCCATCTCAGTTTTGTATCTGTCAGAGCATCACCTCTCTTTATGGCTTTCCATGGCTGTTGGTTTGGAAGGTTTCTCGCGTATGGTCCCTTGTATTCTTCTGGGTTTCTGCGAAGTGCTTGGGTCGGTATCCTCTGTTGTTGATTCAGGGCTGCCCTCTTCCTCTAAGTCGAGACCAAGTACCTCCTGTGCCTCCTTCAGCGATCGAACTGAGTGCAATTCCTTGTTCCAGACGAATGAAAGCCTGAAAGGGTGTCCCCAACGGTACTGGATCCCCTTATCGTGTAGGTAGTCTGTGGCTGGTTTCAGAGCTTTACGCCTTTGGAGGGTGAGCGGTGACAGGTCTTGGTATATACCAACTTGAAGCCCCTCATAGGCCTGGGTCGATTTATCTCTGGTGGTGGCCATTATGATCTCCTTCTGTTGAACTGAGTGGAGACATGAGGATGTCATGTTGCTGTCCCGGGTTCTTGGCTGGTCGGCCTGCTCAGTGGGTGTGATCCAGGATGATTTCTTTGTCTCCCAGTGCCGGGGCCACATGACAGAAGAAGCGGACCACCCAATCCTCCAGCTTCCCCCATCTGCCTGGAGTGGCACACCTTTAATAAGTATGTTAAATCTTCGAGAGCTGTTCTCGAGGTCTTCCAGGCGAAGATAAAGCTCCTCATTCCTGTCTCTGTTTCACCAACTCACAGGCCTGTTCGGTAATCTCCTCCTCTCTTGGATCGTCATTCCTTTCTAGAGAGTCAACCCGGTTGCCGAGTTCCTGTACCTCTGCCCTGATTTGCTTAATGTCCGAGGTGACATTGTGTCGCAGTCCAGCAAAGTCTTCCCTGAGAGTCCCGAACAGCTGCTCCAGGAACCCTCATGTGATGGCTCCTCCAGTTGTTCTCGAGTCGGGTCCATATCTTTATCCTGTTGGTGGGTTGGTCTGCCTTCTTAGTGCCCGGTTTCTGCAGAAGGTACTTGATCATCGGGTCCTTCGTGCAGTGAGTGGTTATCTCTGCGGGGAACCGCGGCTCGTTACCCACAGTATGTTCGTTACGGCCAGCCTCCATCTGTGTCACAGCCTCTAGAGGAATTGCGGTTGTGGCAACTAGCTGATTCTGCCCCACACCTCCAAGGTTTTGGGGGTGCCAGTAGGCACCAGGGAGTTGCCCCACTCGTGGCCTCTCTATGTTGGGTCTGCAGCCTCCTTTGGCCTGGGGTCTTCTAATGTGTTCCTGCTGATGGGCTGTAACCCCCACTAGGCCCGCTCCCGCCTTCAAATCCTGATTGTGGGCTCCTCTCTACTTCTGGGGCCAGACTCTTGCCTCCTTTATGGCTTATGGACGTGCGTAAGGCACAGGTCGTAGCGGGGACAGTCCGCCCAGCCCACTCCTCCTCCACTCGGCTATATGTCTGATTCACTGGTTAGAGGATGGTCAGGCCTGGAGCCGCTCTGCTTGCAAAGCCAGGGGTACAGTTACTGGTACCTCCTGCAGAAGCCCCGGGGGTTATCTCTGATCAGCTGGGTGAGGCTTCGTCTGTTATTTGGCCTAGGCAAGGTCTGCAGCCACCTGGGTCTTCCCATCTCGCCCCTCCGGGACCAAAGCTCTGACCTCGATTCAACTGTATTGAGGCCTGTCTCCTCTCCGCTACTTCGGTTCCACGCCGGGCGCAGTCAGGACGGCCTTGTCAGGAGTGCAGTCCTGCCGGGGGTTGGCTGGTGCACAGCTTGCCTCTCGGCCTGCAGAACGAGTCTTGTCTCTGTGCCGCACTTTGCCTCTTCTGTTATTCGACTTGTTTGCTGCCACACTCCTATCACTCGGCAGGCATGATCACCGGCTGTATTGACCCCACGCCCCCGGCCCGCTCCCGTTTTCAATGCCTGAATATGGGTTCCTCTCTGCTTCTGGGGCAGTCTCAGCTGTGGGGGATGGTCAGCCCAGCCTACACTCCCCCCACCAGTCTATGTGTCCGATTCACTGGTTGGAGGGTGGTCAGGCCCGGCAGCTGCTTCGCCTGCTAAGCCCGGGGGGTGGAGTTCCTGGTGGCGCCTGCAGAAGCGCCGGGACTCCTCTAGGTCGGCTGGGTGAGGCTTAGTCTGTTAGTCCGGGCCTAGGCAAGGCCTGCATCCACCTCGGATCTTCCCTTCTCGCCCCTCCGGGATCGCGGCGCTCTCCCCTCGATACCACTGTGTTGAGGCCCGTCCCCGCTCCGCTACTTCAATTCCATGCCAAGCGCACTCAGGGCGGCCTTATCTGGAGTGCAGTCCTGCCGGGGGTCAGCTGGCGTGCAGCATGCCTCGTGGCCTGCCGGTCTAGTCTCGCCTCTGCGCCACACTCCACCTCTTCTGTTATTCGGCTTGGTTGCTGCCAGGCTCTTTTCTCACAGCAGGCCCTATCACAGGACCCACCGCGGTCTCTGCACACATGTTCCGGGTCGATCACTCGACCACGTTGCATGACTCGAGTAACGCCCGCTCCTGCTTCTCTCCCACTGGGCCGTTGCAGTCAGGCATCTCTGGCTCTAGATCGGAACCGTCGCCTCACATATGTCACCACAGGTACGCCTTGTATTCTCCGGCACTTATATGCCGAATTCAGCATCCAGGAGCACCTTTGGATGCTATTATACTGGCCTCAGCGAGCGGAGCCACAAGAAATGCAGCTACTCCACCGCCATCTTGGCACGCACCCGACCCATGCCAAATTTTTACAGTGAAAATTGAGCCCTTTTTTGCAAAGTGCCTAGCTGTAGATTTTGAACCCTAGCTCTGCCGGCACCTGGGGAAACCTAGCAAACCTATACATCTTTAGAACATAGACATCAAGGGGAATCCAGGTTGGGGTGACTTGTGTGGCGCTAACCAAGTTCTGTTACCCAGAATCCCTTGCATACCTCAAACTTTGTCCCAAGAAAAACACATTCTGCTGAACCAATGACTTACAGCTTGTGAGCTGTTAATCCACAGCAAGGCGCCAACCTCTTTACAGGCCATTCACACACCTTTCACATGTGACACACAAGACCATTATCACTGCCAGCCGCTGGCCCAGCACATTACAACAGTCACATCAACAGACAGCGCCATTCAAGGGGCCATCACTTTCATACCCCCACATGACTGACACAACAATCACATCGGCTGGTGGTTGACATAGTGTGTGAAGTGGTGTTTGGCTAGCAGTGTGTGTAATGACCAGCACAAAGTCACTACTCACCCACGCTGCCAGCTAAGCACCAGCCCACCCCCGCTGCCAGCTTAGCGCCAGACCGCCCACACTGCCAGCTAAGCGCCAGCCCACCCACACTACCAGCTAAGCACCAGCCCACCCACACTACCAGCTTAGCGCCAGCCCACCCACACTGCCAGCTAAGCGCCAGCCCACCCACACTGCCAGCTAAGCGCCAGCCCACCCACACTGCCAGCTAAGCGCCAGTTTACGCACACCGCCAGCCAAGTGTCAGTCCAAGCACACTGTCATCAAGTTTTTTTTGAACAAGATAGAAAACACAAACCCATTGGAACTAGATACAAAAATATAACTACAAACACAACAGCGGTAACTAAAGACATCATTCTAATGCCAACCGTAAAACTGAACAACTATAAAACCATACAGACCAGGCCATACACTCACGGTTGCGCCCAAGAATGCAGAGTGTGATACTATCTGAAACATGTGGGCACACTCTGCCCAGTATTAGAAGGACAATCAGCACAGTGCATACGACTCTCCCTCCACATACCTATTCGCAAACAGACTCTGCATCTCTTACAGGGATTTTTGGAGGGGCGTGGGAGGAATTAAATCAGGAAATTGGCAATATTTCAATCTAGCCACATTCTCCATCACTCCAACTCTAAGAATAATTGCCTGTTCCAATACAACAGGGCTGCTTATCACACACTCCTGAAACTGAACAAAAGTCATATTTGATGCAAGAGAACACGCCTTGAACACAACAAAAACATTAAAAGTTGCTAAATTGAGGAGATGGATGGCCAACTTCTTATACCAAATGTAAGCCTTATGAATAGCAGTGTAAGGTTCCAACCTCCGATCTACTATATCAACACCACCCATGTGTTTATTGTAGTCTACAATGCACACAGGTTTGCACACTTCAGCAACCTGTGGAATCCCTACCAGTGTACACCCAGAAATTATAGACTTATCCTGTCCTCTCAGACAACAAATTCATCTTCATTCCATAATGTGCCCTCTTGCTAGGATTGTACTGCCTAAAAACCAAACGGCCCTTGAACAGGACCAGGACCAAAGACTCATCAACAGCTATTTGGTCAGGCTATTGATCAAATAGCACCTGAAAGAAATCAAAAGATAAATAGAACGGTAAACGGAGCCCCATGGTTCAATTCCTCCTTGAGGGAACACAAAATTAAACTCCGCATTTAAGAGAGACGTTGGAGGAAATCAAACGATCCCATTGATAAAGATCACTATAAATCGTTTTTTAAATTATACAAAACCTGTATTCAGTCAACTAAAGCGGAGTACTATGAATCCCGAATAAACAACGCGGACAATGTTCAAAAAGAAACCTTCAAGATCTTATCAGAGTTGAGTAAGAAATAGAAAGATCAGAATCTCCAATTGATTATAACACCTTTCAACACTACTTCCTCGACAAAGTACAAACTATTCTGATTGACATCAAGAACACCTCCAGCAATCACTCCACTCTCCCACATCCTCAACCCCTTCTCCCAATACATACCATCTCTAAGTTTCCCCCGATTGATTCTACGGTCTTACGACAGCTCATGAACCGAACAAAATCTGGCTCCCCTGCAGATCCTTGTCCCCCCAGTATTTTTCGCATGGCGCTTCCTGCCCTAGAAAGTCATTTTGTCTCCCTACTAAACAAATCATTAGATTCCGGCCAGCTTCCATCCAGTTTTAAAGAAACACAAGTTAGGCCCCTAATAAAGAAGTAGGGGCTGATCCCATCAACTTAAAAAATTATAGGCCTATATCTCAGCTTCCTTTCTTGTCCAAGATTTTGGAACAACATGTTCTGATATCTTTGTCATCATTCCTGGAGTCACACCATCTTCTCCACGAACGTCAAGCAGGTTTTCGGGCGCATCACAGCACCGAATTGGTGATGCTTTCGGTGCTTAATGAGCTCAGAGGTATGGCTGACAGTAAAAAACCGAGTGCCCTGATTTTATTAGACCTGTTAGCGGCATTCGACACTGTCAGCCATACCCTGCTTTTGGACAGATTGGCCGCGTTTGGGATACAAGACATAGCCTTTAAATGGCTTAAATCCTTTCTTTCTGGAAGATCTCAAAGGATTCAACTGGAGGACTGTACATCAAACTTGGGTACCCTGTAGTGTGGATTTCCCCTGGGATCTGCCCTGTCCCCACTCCTTTTTAATCTTTATCTGCAGCCTTTAATTGTTTCTTTGGTAAGCACAGGCTGTAAAACCTTTAACTATGCGGATGACACCCAGTTGTTACTTAGTATCGATAACACTGCATCCGCACAGACCCATGCTCAAAAAATACTTAGTCATACGGTGAACTGAATGACAGCAAATTCGTTGAAGATCAATCCTGAAAAAACTGAGGTCCTGGTGGTTTCATCTGAAGTGTCTCCTTGGGGTGATTTGTTTTGGCCGCAAGATCTTGGCCCGACCCCTAAAACGTGTTCCAACGTAAAAAGTCTTGGCATTAAGATCGACCATGAGCTGTCAATGGTCAGCCAGATCTCCTCAGTGGTTGGGACCTGTACTAACTTAATTAGACGTAAGTTAGTCCCTCTGCTTTCCCCCTCCACGCTCCGTACAATTGTCTCCGCCACAATCATCTCGAGACTAGATTACGGGAATGCCCTCTATTTGTGTCTCCCCAAAACACTGATAAATAGACTGCAAGTAGTCTTGAACGATGCAGCTAGGCTGATCTTTAGGCTACCTAGACGCACTCATGCATCGCTGCTGTTATGTAAGCTACATTGGCTCCCCATAAAACAACGGGTGGAGTTTAAAAGTTTGTGCATTGCCCATAAGGCAATCTATGGTCAAGCACCGGCTTACATTAACCCTTTCGATGCTCATGACGAGCTCAGCTCTTCATGAGGCACAGTTGAGCTGTGCTTATGACGAGCTGAGCTCGTCATGAAACTATAGTATTCAAGCAATTTCAGCACAGGAGGGGAAAAGTCACAGCAGCCAAGGTGTTAAAGAAAGCCTTGGAGTCTATAAACCTACTCGATCACTAAGGTCTTCAAACACTCAACTGCTGTCCTGTCCTCGCTATAAACTAGCTACTAAGGGTGGCAGATCTTTCTCAGTGGTTGTCCCACAGGTTTGGAACAAACTTCCTGAATCTCTTCGTAAAGAATCTAACTTGCTGCAGTTCAGGAAATCTCTAAAAACACTCCTGTTTAGAGAAGCTCTAAGCTTTACTTAGTGCCATGGCTCCATGCATCTGTTCCTCTGTTAGCTTAGCTGTCTTCTGTCAAAAGCGCCTTGAGACCTGACGGTGATTGGGCACTATACAAGCTGTAGTTAACAATAACAATAACAATTTATTTCCCTGGAGTATAGATCTCTGAAAATCGGTCTACAAAGTACGGGCCGAATCTTAAAAAGACGGTCACAGTCAGGGTGATCTTGTGACAACGCCAAAGCATTATAAACAAAATGCAGCATCCGAAGAAAAAGTACTGATCACAACATCATCCATAAACTGAAGAAACTGTATAGGCAAAGAAATTCACAATCCAGTCGACAACCTACATAACCACTAAAGGAAGGCAACACCGGCTGAACCATGATTGGATCAACCCAGACTCCAGCACTTCCAGTAGGAAGGTTTGCAGCTTCAGGCTGCAATCCAGATGCCTCATGCTGCACCATCGATACATCAGTGTCCTCCTCTAAATCAGGAATTTCATCTACAGTTGCAATAAAAGTAACAAAACATTGCTTTCTAATCCTATAATAAATACCAGGCTCTCAGTTTAGATGTTTGCAATGTATTGCTCTGCAATTTATGCCATCGTAGTGTCAGAATAATAAGTAAAGTTGGAGCAGGGTAAAGTGGGCATTGCATAGGGGTCCACCTTCCGAAGCCCTCCACCCTTAACCCCAGGAAGGCGATCTTTCTGTTTCTCTCACCTCTGTCCATTTTTTTATTTTATTTCTCTCCCTCTTTCTGCCTAACTAAACCTCTAAAAGTTTAACTTATAATTCAATATTGTGCGGGATCATGTGAGCCTGCATTACCAGAAAATGGGTACAATTCAAAGTTGTTCCGAACAAATGCTGCCAAAATATGCCTTACCTGCAGCCCCAAAAATCCTTAAGATGGTACTGCCTGCCCCTTGGAACCACCCTGATGTGTAAGCAAATCATAGCTATCCTTGTATCTGTTGTGCCCATGTACTCATAGGCAACTCTTAATCGCGCGGATGTTCCTCAGACACAGTCCGCGAGGTATAAAACCAGCATATATTTTTTCATTAAATGAGCTTGAGCTTCTCACCAGCTCCTGTACAGACCACTGATGGCCCTATGCCATCTCTCTTATCCAGTGCACTCCTACAGAACTTGCCTCCAGTTGAGCACCTACTGCTGTTCACCTTCTCCTGCATAGTATACCCCAGAAGTTCTCTCTTGGCAGGCAGAAAGGAGGCGATGGTTTAACCCTCTCACATTTACACACCATTCTAAAGTGACTTCATTTGCCACTGAGGGTCCAACTACTGAAGACCAGAGAAACGCAGGTGGAAATTGTGCACCCTATTAATTATTATGAGTACAGGGAGAACGTCTTAGTGGGTGCACAATTCTCTCCCAATGTCGGGTTTTACACCTAAGAAATGAGAATAAAGGTCCGACAGCGCATCTTTTTCTGACCTGCGCAAACAGGACGTGTGTACTATAAGCTCGAGCTGAAACTGAGGACAAAACACAATGTTCGCTCAGTTTTAAATGTCATTTTAGGCATAACCTGAATTTTTTACTGCAGCAACGTCATCAGGCCCACAGAGTAGAAGAGCATCAGGAGCTGAACTTGCCTGATAAGGTCAGCAAGATGGTGACTTTAGGCACGTTTTTTTGTTTTGTAATTGCTACATTAAGGGGTTTAAAGTAATCTAGCTGCTAGACGTTTCATGCACAGGGTGTAAATCGTAAAAGCACATTCTGCAGAAACAAATAATAGTGTGAATTATAATGATCTCTGAACAGTAGGGCCAAGTTCGTTGCCCGGTGACGGTCTGACCTCTTAGATTCTTCTGAAGCCCTGTTCAGTGAATAAAGGAGTAACACCACATGACGCCATTGGCTCAAAAAGGTTTAAGCATCATAGAAGCAAGAAACAAAGTGTCATCCCATAAAGAAGCGGTGGCGGGAACAGCAGGTTCAAGTGTAGCAGACCATAAAGCACGTTTTGTCTTTTTTAATCCAATAACATAATATAGATGTCAAAATAAGGCAGATAGCAACTGTGGAGACGTGGTCAGAACAAGGCCTACACGATTCTCAAGGCCGGGTAAAATCCTTGCATCATGTTCTTGTTTAGCCCAGACCCTGTTAACCCCTTCACTGCGGCGGCTATTCCGCCGCAGTGCTAAGGGGGCGGGGCGGAAGAGCGGCGGGCGCCTGCTGGTGACGGAACCGCTCCGTCACCAGCGTCGGTTGCGCTGTGCTTATGACGGAGCGGTTCCGTCATGGCCCCGCCCGCTCAATAGAACGCCCAGCGCAGGCGCGGAATTCGCTCCGCACAGGCGCGTCGGGCGGGCCATGATGGAACTGCTCCGTCATCAGCACAGCGCCACCGCGGCTGATGACGGAGAGGTTCCGTCATCTGCAGGGGAGAGGTTAATCAGTGGGGATCATTAGCAGCTATACCTGGTATCAAGCACTGTTTGGAATGACCATTGTAAACACTGGCTAGGATTCTTGTGGAATGACAGCACCTGGATAACCATCAACTTTAGGGGTCAATTTCTGACCACATTACTCCCAAATTCCTAAGCACCAAACTGAAAGTCACACCTTAGTGAAAGCTTGCCTTCAGTGTGCCAAGGAGCATGAACTGTGTTTTCCATTAACAGAATCAGAGGTAGAAGTTTATCGTCCATTCTTCGAGAGCAACCAGATCCCTAAGAATCATCACAGACTGCCTTCAGATACATCTAGTTATTATTCACATCAGAATGGCAGAGCAGTTTGAAGGAGGGAATTAAAATAGTTGAGAAGCTACTTAATTTTTTTTCATCTTAATTGATTTTGAAGAGAGAGAAAACTTTACATTCTATTCCAACAAACTTTATTTCAGACACGTAGACCTTAAAAAGTGAACAATACAAACAATGCCACACGTAAATAAAAAAGCAATAAATAACTGTATGATAAAAACAAAACTAAGTTTAAAATTTGTCAGTGAGATCCCATCATAATATAAAAAGATGGTACTCTTAGAAATGCAATTAATCAACATTCCAAAAATACCAACAATCAATTGACATTGCCATTATTGAGTTAATCTAGAGTATTGGACACAAGAGTGAGAATGTAACAAGTAATTAAAAGTGAAGTAAGAAAATACAATTATTAAACATGAGTGAAAATGTGACATTAGGGAGGCAAAAGAAAGCTTATGTTTAAGGTACTACATTTGTCCATGTCCTTCTTTTGTGCCACATGGAGTTCAGAAAACGTGAAACAGCAAAAACAATGGGTGGATGGACATCTGTTTGCAATATTCTATATGCCAACACGTACTGCCTACACCCCATGTTTTTACAGAGTGGGACTATCCAACGCCATCTGGCAAATTCGTACCCCGACCAAAAAAAGAAAACATGTACATCAGTCTCCTCTGCGCGGTCACAAACGGGGCACCCCAGAAAGATAGAGTTAGGCCATTTGTTGGTAAATGAACGGAGTGGCAGTTTCCCCATTCTAAACTGAAAATAGAGTTTCCTTGCGAAAATCGGTTGGATAGCATCCATAAAGTGCTCAAAAAAATAGTCAACTTTAATATTTAAGAAAGCAGCTGCTAGATGGCCAAGTTGAGCATTCCCCTGCAGTGCATCAGGCTTGTGCGATCTAAAGGCTCTGACTAGTGCTAAGCGTGGAGTGGTCGGACACGCAGACTCTGGGTGGGTCCATAAGTTTGGGAAGCCTAACTTATAACACAGGCCCCTTATTTATGAAAGCCACGGCAGGTTGTAGTGAAAATCTCCTTAAGTTCTGACTGGTAATTAACGAGCTCTGGGGTCGCCCACAGATTCCGCCAGTAAGTTAGAGGACGAAGACAGAGTTCCTCTACTATAGGTCTAATGCCAAGAACCATTCGTAGTAGGGTGAGAGGGGTACTGGATGGGAGACGCAGCAACTGTCTCATGAAGTTATTCTCGGTTTTGGACATGCTGCCAGCGGAGCAGTGACCCCATAACTCAGACCCGTGTAGGACGCCTCCACTGGCTTGGACTTTGTAAATTTCTGCCACCGAGGCAGCCGGTTTACAGTAGGTGTTCCTGTAGGTATTTAATATACTCCCCACCATCTGAGCTAGTTTAAGGCTTGCTTTAGCAATTTGAGGGCCCCACTCAAACTTTTCACACAGAGTGACACCAAGGGAATCAAAGACAGAGACCCTCTCTAACATGGTGCCATTTCAAGAGCGGCTGGGGCGGGAGGTTTTTGCTGTATTAAACACCATAAATTTGGCTTTGAGTGTGTTTATCTCCAAACTTCATCCTGTACAGAATGTTACGAAGCTATCAAGGACTCTCTGAATGCCCATAGGAGACTTGGAAAGGAGCAAGGTATCATCCGCAAACATCAAGGCGGGCACCTTGCTGTGTGCCAGCTTGGGGGCATCGTTATCAACTGCCTCATTAAGATGGACTATCAGAGCATTGATGAAGAGACAGAAGAGGGTTGGGGCAAGCACACATCCCTGCCTTACACCTCTGGTTACTGGAAAATGAGGGGTTAATTCCCCTAATTTCCCATACCTTACTTGGGCATAATTATCCGAGTGCTGTCCCATGATCAATGTCAAGAGATAGGGAGGGGTTCCCTGTTGTTACAAAACCTCCCACAGTTTGTATCTAGGAACCAATTCGAAGGCCGTTTTTAGGTCAACGAATATCACAGAGAGGCTGCCACCCCCTATTGATACCATCTTCCAGTGTAATAATTGTAACCTTAGAGCTTGGTCAATGGTGGAGGTATTTTTCTGGAAACCGGTTTGATAAGGACTAAGTATTTCTCTCTCCTCTATCCAATCATGCAGGCGATCGAGGAGGATCCTTGCAAACAGTTTCTGTGAGACATCGAGCAAACTGATCGGCCTGTAACTGATCGGTAAGAGGGGAGAGCCCTTTTTGTAGATGGGGTAGATTTCAGCCCCCATCCAGGTCTCAAGGATCGCCATTCCTCTCCGAATGGCGTTACAAATTGCCCAAAGGTAGGGTCCCCAAATCCCTGGTTCTGCCCTGAATAAATCACCAGGGATCTTATCTAAACTCTGTGCTTTACCAAGAGGAAGCTTCCTAATTGCAGTGTGGACCTCCACTATAGAAATCCCTTGGTCATTCTGGGGAACTGTCCCCATGGTAACCAAAGGGCCATCAGCAGAGAGGTCGTGACCTATCTCTGTGAAATATAATGATTGGAAGTGAGATTTCCAAGCTGCCGCAGCAATATTGGGCTGAAGAGCTGACTGGCCTAAGTTGTTGTCAGAACTTACTAAGGACAAGAACAGCCTCATATGGAGAGTGCTACTCTAATAGCCTCCCATCTATCTAGCTCCCATGACTTCTTTGCTTGGTTTATGGAGACACAGTAGCAAGCCCTCTTTTGTTTGATTAAGCGCCTGTTATTGCCCCTTATTGCATCGAGGAGGGCTCTCTTAGCCTTGCGGCCGGAATCATTATACCAAGTTTGTTTAGTGCCCTTCATGGTTTTACAGTGTCAGGGAATTGAACATATTAGTCAGGCTTAATGTTAGTTCTAGATGCAATGCCTCAATTTTTTCTAGGGTATGGGGGAGTCCATAGCCCCAGACATCCCCCCAGTTCCTGTAAGGGCTTTATAGTTAGGACAAAAAGTGCAGCCACCTTGTCAGGTGACTGGTTAAAGAACCCCAATCTAATGCTCCATTTGTTGTTAGCAACAGATAGATTGCTAGCTACTATGGTATGGTTACCCTTGGGGTTATTAAAATCTGGGAGCAGAAGTTTCAATAGGAGAGCATTATTGTCACTGTCCTTTATTGACAAAACAGAGAAATCAGCAACCCACTGCCATGATCTAGTTTCAACCATGATATAGTCCAACAGGGAGGATTGGCCAGGCCTATTAAAGGTTGTCTTTCCTGGTCTGTCTGACTTTGTACGGCCATTTCAGGCCCTCAGAGAATGGGTTACTGTGTTGATCTGAAGTGCTAATGGTGTCCAGACCTTTATAATTTGGATTTGAGGAGCGGGAATAAGCCAGAGCCGATCCTCATCACTAGAAAAAACTTTGGTAGGGGCAACATGGGGCTCATATTGACAATTAATGTCCCCACAAATGATCAACCTTATATTCGGGGGGACAGTACCAATGAAGGTGTTCAAGTGTTCAAGAGTCTGTGATTCCTGACAGACACTTACAGGGCGAGAATAGAGGTTTATAAAAGTAATTTTAAGACTGGGAGAAAAGCTAAGGATAGCACACTGGATGTCGTTAGACGAGGTGTTAAGCTGGGCCACTGTACTATCCAGATGTAAGGCAACCCATGTGCTTAGACCCCCTGAGGACCTGCCTCTCCCCCCCCCCTTTATGGCAGGGACATTGAAAGTTGCATGCCCCATTCTGAAGAGGTTGTCCCTGGCCGAGGTTTCTTGAAACATACACACATCATGGCTGGCTACAAATGACTCCCAAACTGGGCAGAACAGTTTAGAGTTCATTCCAGTGATGTTCCAGGATAAAATCCTCAGCTCATGGTCAGAGTTAAGATTTTCACAAGGAACACGTTGGCTAGTAGAGAGTGGACCAACAGTGAACTCCTGTTGGGCTGCGGGGACTGATTCCACAGCCATCCTAGAAGGGCCACTACTGACCAAACCAGAAAATGTGGAATCATGCAGCGGTGGGTTTCCCTGCTAGTGATTTGTATGTGGATCTCCTGCAGCTTCCCTCTTGTTACCCCGCTTAACCTGCATCAAGCTTCCACTTGTGAACCCCCTTTGATCACTGCCTAAATCCTGGGACCCACTACACAATGCAAGTCCACCTTCCCACACAAGTCAATCCACCTCCTCAAGGGCCTCAAATCTATTTACCACTGGGGTGTTATACAGAAGGGGTCTGGGATATGGATCCACTATAGATTGATACAGAGACCAGTTAGCTGGGGCACAGGGGTCACTGGTCCTGTCGTGGCTATGACTGTGGGAATAGAAATAGTCCAAAGTATAGGCCCAAACCCCTGTGAAGGGGGCATGGGAGCTGAGGTTGTTACCTGCCAAAAAAACTTACAGTCTCGGGATTGCTAAAATTAATAACAATACAGCCCCCTTGTAAAGACTTTAGTTGTGTGCCCACCCAGCCAACTCTACGGACCATAAGGATCTCACCTGCTCGGCCATAAGAAAACTGCCTGAATTTAGCCAGCCAGAAAAGATACTTATGCCTTAGATCCCACTGAGTCTCCTTCTGCCCCACTTTAATCCCAGGTACACCGGTCAATATGACTACATATGGGCGTGAGGCTGGGGTTAATGCAATGGTCCGGAGGTTCGCCTCTCCAGGGCCATTCTCAATAGCCACCAAGCGGTCCGCTCCAGACCTATCTATCCTAGAGTCTAGTTCTAAAGACTTTTTTGCTGTTGGAACCTCTATTTGATGGGCATAGTTATGTGTCCCTTCCAGGGTAGTGAGAGACCTAGGAGCGCTAGAGAGCCTCCAGACTTGATTCTGATTAACTTCTGGCCTGGGTATCTGGGGTGGGGGTTACATGCTTGTCTACAGGGATTTGGGCTACCCTGTCTGTCTGTGTACTGCCATCTTTCTTCTCCCCTGCGGAATGGTTGGTAGATACTAGACTGTCGGTTTGCCTAGTGTGGACGGACAAGGACCCTGGGCCTAAATGGTTGAGTAAATGGACAAGCTCTTCCTTTATAATAGCTCTCAATTGTGACTGTAGTCCCACAATCAGGATTCTGGCCCACAGAGGACAGTCAAAATCCACTGTGGGGCTAGTAGGGCCTTCAGATACAACCCCAGTACTAGATAGGATGCTATCCCCGGGAGCGGGCTCAGGATTCTTCTTCCTTTTAGCCCCCACCTCAGAACCCATTTTACACTTGCCCTTCTTAAATGTGTCAGAATTAGGTCCTCTTTTATGTGTGGCTCGCTTGGCTGGTAAGTCTTGGGGTGGAGAGAAAGAGGACTCATTCGACCCAGGTAAGGATTCTAAGAGGCTAGAGGAAGGTAGAGGAATTAAAGGTAGTGCAGTGGAGGTCTCTGGACAAAAGATGTCAGAAGTTAGAGACAGGCTACGCTATGTTAACTCATTTTCAGAGGTAACCACCCCCAAGAGCTCTCTGGAGCATCCTATCAATTGAGTTTGGGGGCATGTGGGAAGATAGAGGAACTTTGGGGTGTTTCGTCATGCAATTGCGCTTACCCATTATTCCCACCAACAAAACTATGCCTAATCCTTACCCCTGGAATAGACCAAGCATGGAAGAGTAAAAAATGGGATAGAGGTAGAATAGAGTTATTCCTGGGAAATCAGTGACAGACCATAAGTAACAAGAAGGGGCGCAAATAGTTACACTAAAAAGGAACTCATTTGGCCATCACTAGCAAAAAGAATAGTCACAGAAAACCTTGTCTGTGGTTAAACAGTGGTAGCTAGTAAAGAAGTTCAGTTTAGACTCTGCATTGCATAAAAATCAACCACCCTCCACTGATACTGCTGTGAGATTAACAGTTTAGCAGTCCGGGCAATGCAACGGGGGAGAGTTATAAATGGCTAGTCATTTGGTTTGCTCCGGGGAATCTTACCCAGTTTGTTGAGCTCGAAGTGCAACATAGAAGGGGGTGGCCCTGCCCGGACTCTCCCTGGCGATGACGGGCTAGGGCAAGCCCGCCCTTGGCCCGGGCGCGTCCAGCGCCGTGGAGAACTTCGGCGCTTTTTAAAGAACTGCCAGGCTCCTCCTCCTCCCTCCTGGGAGTTGATGCAGTGATAGATTATTGGTTTGCAGTCCTCTAGTAAACCAAGCAAGGCGCGTCTCCCGCCGCTGAGAACTTCAGAGCTTTTTAAAGCGCTGCCAGGCTCCTCCTCCTTCCTCCTGGGAGTGGATGCAGGGATAGATTAAGGGGCTTGCAGGCCCCCAGTACACCAACATCAAGGCGCGTCCCGTGCTGCGGAGAACTTTGGCGCTTTTTAAAGCGCTACCAGGTTCCACCTCCTACCTCCTGGGAGTAGATGCAGGGATAGATTATGGGGCTTGCAGGCCCCCAGTACACCAACAGCAGGCGCGTCCCGTGCTGCGGAGAACTTTGGCGCTTTTTAAAGCGCTACCAGGTTCCACCTCCTACCTCCTGGGAGTAGATGCAGGGATAGATTATGGGGCTTGCAGTCCCCCAGCACACCAACAGCAAGGTGCGTCCCACGACGCGGAGAGCTTCAGTGCTTTTTAAAGCGCTGACAGGCTCCTCCTCCTCCCTCCTGGGAGTGGATGCAGGGATAGATTATGGGGCTTGCAGTCCCCCAGTACACCAACATCAAGGCGCGTCCCCAAACTTTACAAAAGTGATCTGTCTAGATCCACTGATCAGCCTGGTCTTAGCAACAGCAACTTTAGTGGTAAAATCCTCAGTTACAATAAATGATCTGAGCTCAGGGAGTATTCTTTTATGATGTCTCTAAAAAGGACTGGGGTGAAGCTGTGAAACTTATTTGGTTGTCTTTCGCTTTAATGCCAGATACCAATAAGAACAAACATTTGCAATGCAATAGGTATTGCATTTGCGAGAGTTTAAGCTATTGGTATTGTAAATGACAATGCCTTTTAGTTATGTGTTTTGAAAACCTGAAAGCGGTGCGTAAACACGCACCTGGTACTTATAGTCCTTGCGTACGAGAAGCAAGACTGTCAGTAACTGCATCTCTGTCACTGCAAGCCTTGCTTCTCGTCAGCAACGTCTATAAATACAATGTGCATGCTTACACACATCTTGCAGGTTTTCAAACACATAAATAAAAGACGTACTCATTTACAATGACAATAGCTCAAACCCTTGCAAATGCGAGACCTAATGCATTTCAAATGCTTGTTAATATCCTGCCTACTTTCAGCCATCTTGATCGTTTTTTGAACCCTGAAGAAAAGAACCATGACATTGATATGACACTTCCTTTTCCTGTTCCTCTCCTTTCCTGTTTTTTATTCTTTAGAAACCATCTTCCACAAACTTGTGCCACTAGCGGGCACATTTTTTATTGACTTCACGTAGAGGTAAGATGTCTGTGGCGCGTTTACTGGTAGAGCCTTGGTGTTTTCGTAATTAAGGTCATTCCCTGATTAGTTTCCATTTTTCTCTCCTTTTTAGTGAATGTTTGGTCCTGATCAGAACCCCCAGGAACAGAGGGGTTTGAAACGCGTAGACCTTAGGATAAACCACACCCAATTTTTTGTTCAATTAGGTGTAGCTTTATCTAATAGGCTAACAGGAGGATTAGTTCAAACTTGATACATTTCTTTTGAATGTTAGAAATGTACATAAATGTATATATCTGCACCTTGTAGGAAAAAGTTCCTTTGTATTTGTAATTTCATGTTTGGTTTATTGTACATGAAGGATTATATGGCTTGGGTATGAATGTAGTATGCTTGGAGAAGAATGTCGGATGTGATTGTGTTGTATTCTTTGGTATTGTGTACAGTCAATTTGTGGGTTGTCCTGAAATGTATTTTGTATATATAAAAAAATGACAAAGAATTTTTTCTAAAAAATAAAATAAGTTGACAAAATAAAAAAGCAATTCATAAGCTTGAGGATATAGTGATGCGTAGTTCTTATATCCTCTTGGACTAAGTCTAATAAGTAGCAGCAGTATTGGCAATTGTTTTCGGTAGTTGTACATTCAGATAGCGCATCTACAATAGCAGATGGCATTCCTTCACATTGGTAGTACCTATGAAAAGATTGGTGAAGAAGGCATTCTTTGTACGTGCAACTAACTGAATGACTGTTGTGAGCTGACCATGGTAAGACACGTCGGATGTAGTATCGGCCATCCCAACAAATGTCTGAGGGACTCATGCTTGCAAGGTGTTATGGCCAAAGGCTTGCATCATTCAACCAACTCTAATGATGCTACCCAGGAACATATCGGCTTCACTAATTGCTGATAATTGCCATCTTTGTCTTCCGGTATCTGATGGCTGACACTATTGAAAAGCAGTGAAATTTACAGCACTTTTTAATCCTTCACTTTTTATTTAGTGCCTCTCGTAAGCCATTCTGAATCCATGCATTTTAGTTTTTTTCTTGCCAAACTGAATGTGGGTAGATAGACGATTAAATTAAAAATGCTGCATCAACTTTTTCACTATATTCAAGACTAGCAGCCCGTCCCGACGTTGTCCGGGTATGAATTGCTGCCGGCCAGTAGTATATTGTTTTGTAGGATTTCGTTTAGATAGCATTTCTTATCTGTGACAGGCCTGTGAAACGCTCCGATTCACAGTGCACTGCTGATGCACTTAAGAGTGCGGGTTCAGTAGTGTGTGAACTTGAGTTTCCCTACTTTATTTTTCCTTGCAATATTATATAGCGCAAACTTGACAACATGGCATGAGCACAATTTACATTACAGAAGAACACATTCATTTGTGGTAGGCACGGGGAGACAAAGCGATTTGCCTGGAATCACAGGATGTTGAGCTGATGCCGAGATTCGAACGTAGCTCCCCAGCTCTAAAGTTCGCAATTCTAGAACTTGTGGCGGGAGATGTGTCTAAAAGTGTATGTCGGTGCTGGCCATCAATGAGAGAGAACTGTGCATTTTTCAAATGGGTGGTGAAAAAATATGAGTATGTTGCGGGAGATGTGGGCCGCCGTGCCACCAATGTACTTACCGGGGAAGGGTAAAAACCCATTATTCCGCAACTTTCTTTCCGCATACCATCACTCCGCATACTTTCATTGCGAAAGTACCATGACTCCGCAATGCCATTATAACGCATGGCATTACATTTTATATGCTTTTACCATGCATACATTTGCATTAATGGTAAAAGCATGTTTTTTTTAATGTTTGGATAAGGTAAGTATGGGTATAGGGGTATATGTTTTGGGGTACTGAGGTATATGTTTTGGGGTGTTTGGGTATTTTAAGGGTTCAGATGTAGTTTTGGGTTATGGGGTACAGGGTAGTTTTAGGGGTTAGGGATAGGTATGGGTTTTGGGGTACAGGGGTATCTTTAGGGTTCAGGGGTAGGTTTAGGTTTTGGGGTATAGGGGTATTTTTAGGGTTCAGGGGTAGGTATGGGTATGGGGTACAGGGGTACTTTACGGGTGCAGGGCTAGGTTTGGGTTTTGGGGTACAGGGGTATTTTTAGGGTTCAGGGCTAGGTTTGGGTTTTGAGGTACAGGGGTATTTTTAGGGTTCAGGGGTCGGTTTGGGTTTTGGGGTATAGGGGTATTTTTAGGGTTCAGGGGTAGGTTTGGGTTTTGGAGTACAGGGGTATTTTAAGGGTTCAGGGCTAGGTTTGGGTTTTGGTGTACAGGGGTATTTTTAGGGTTCAGGGTTAGGTTTGGGTTTTGAGGTACAGGGGTATTTATAGGGTTCAGGGCTAGGTTTGGGTTTTGGGGTACAGGGGTATTAGGGTTCAGGGGTAGGTTTGGGTTTTGGAGTACAGGGTTATTTTTAGGGTTCAGGGCTAGGTTTGGGTTTTGGGGGTACAATGGTATTTTAGGGTTCAGGGCTAGGTTTGGGTTTTGGGGTACAGGGGTATTTTAAGGGTTCAGGGCTAGGTTTGGGGGTACAGGGGTATTTTAGGGTTCTGGGGTAGGTTTGGGTTTTGGGGTACAGTGTTATTTTTAGGGTTCAAGGCTAGGTTTGGGTTTTGGGGTAGGTTTGGGTTTTGAGGTACAGGGGTATTTATAGGGTTCAGGGCTAGGTTTGGGTTTTGGGGTACAGGGGTATTTTTAGGGTTCAGGGGTAGGTTTGGGTTTGGGTTTTGCGGTACAGGGGTATTTATAGGGTTCAGGGCTAGGTTTGGGTTTTGGGGTACAGGGGTATTTTTAGGGTTTAGGGATAGGTTTGGGTTTTGGGGTACAGGGTATATTTATGGGGTTAAGATGGGTTAGTGTTTAAGGGTGTTGGGGTATTTTAAGGAGTAAGGGTGGGTTATGATTATGGGGTGCAGGGGTATTTAAAGGGAGCAGGGTGGAATTAGCACACGATATGAGACATGGCATGAAGGAACGTACCACACGCCCCAGCGTTTGTCACGCCCCCAGCACACGCCCACAGCACAACGCAGACACGCCCACAAGGGACTACTTTGCTGGCACGGTTCTTTTACCTTTTAAATGTATATGGTGGGCGTCTGCATAGCCTATGTCCTTCTGCTGCAACGGCCCTTTCCAACGCTGTATTGGGTGTTGTGATTGGTGCTGTGGTTCCTGAGATTACCCGCCTCAAAGGTTTGGGCTCTCTCTTTATTATATTAGTATGGATAAACTATGGTGCCCGAGTTGTCTTTCACAGTGAAACTTTTCATTATGCCGATTCTGATAGATATTGTCAAAAATGGAGTTGTGGAGTAAACACTTTGGTTTTTGCTATTTCTTTGTGGTCCTGTGGTATATTTAGAAAAGCAGTCATTTTTTAGGCCTGTTTATCATGGTCTGCAAATAATAAATGATGAATATATTATTAATAATAACAAAATAAACCTTTCTCTATAGCCTAGCGCTTCATATTTCACTTCTGCCGTATTATAAGTACAGTACATAACAAAAATACTTATGTCCAATGTAATATTCCTCAATTCACTGACCTCAAAATTACAGAACACTGAGGTGAAAAACAAATACTACACAATGCCAAATGTAAAGCATATGACAGTGTTGCATTTACAAAGTGGCATAATGCAAAGCAACATTCATATGATATAAACTGTGCACATAAGAGGCATTGCATTTGCCGCATCTGCAATATCTTGTGTGTTTGGCTTCAGTCTATGAACTGTGCATTTTATTTTTTGGGTGGGTTGATTAAAGTTTGCTTCACAACCATCAATGGCTCCATCACTCTGATGCCAATTTGGCTTCCACAGAGTTTTCGAACTGGCTTCTAGCATGCACCGCTTAGCTCCCCTTAAGGAGCATTATGCGGCCAGAAAAGAGCCCCCTGCCCCTTGGTTTTCGGATAGGCTGAAAAAAATAAGACAATCTTGCCACCTTCAAGAGAGGATCTGGCGTCCTGACCTTAATCCTGATGAAAGAGACCTGCACAAACGAAGACTGAGGGAATATAAAGTCACTATTATAGAGGAATAAACATCCTTCTACTCCAAAGTGACAGACTCCCTAAGATCTTCTAGGGAACATTTTAATGTAATTAAGTCTCTCTCCTCCCCTTCAGTCTCTGCTCGCACTGACACCTCACAGGATCTTTGCGACAGAATGGCTAGATTTTTCCGTTCAAAGATATATTTCTCCTTGGAAATCCTCAACGCTGAGGCCTCCAAAATAGTTCCCACAATGCCCATCCTTTCTTTTAATACCCCTGCAACCCTGTGAAGGCAGGCACCCTATCCACCTTCCCCCTTCTATCGGAAGAGGAAGCGGATCGCCTTTTAGGTGTAATTACGTCTGGTTCCCAGCTGGAGTCCTGCCCCTTGAAGATCATGAAATTAGGAAGGGAGGTAATTGTACCTCACCTTACCTCGATACTTAATGTAGTTATTTCATCTGGGCAGTACCCCATTTCCTGGAAGACTGCAGTGGTCAAACCTCTTTTAAAAAAAGGCCTCCCTGGATCCCACGGAGTTAAGAAAATTATCGGCCCATCTCTTTGCTACCTGTCCCAGCAAAAATATTGGAGAAACATCTTAATTCTCATCTCAGTTCCTATCTGGATGAACATCAGTTTCTTGAAGACTCGCAGCATGGTTCTAGAAACGACCACAGCACGGTGACTGCATTAACCTCTCTAATCAATAGCATTCGAACCCAGGTTGATGCTGGTCACACTACATTATTAGACCTTACAGTAGCCTTCGGTACCATATCTCTGTTGAGACTGGTGGACCGGCTTAAGGAAATGGGACTCGGGGGTGCCGCCCTGAAGTTGCTTTCCTCATTTCTCACTGACTGGTCACAAATAGTAAAAATAAATCAGTTTTACTTGGTCCCCAATTTTGTTTTGCGGAGTCCCTCAGGGCTCCTCATTGAGTCCAACTCTTTTTAACATTTATGTTGTTCCTCTAGCCAAGGTCGTTAGATCCTTTGGGCTGGAAGTGTTGTCCTATGCTGATCGAAACAAAAGGGGATGATGGACGGAGCGTTTGAGCAAATCAAACACTCATCCCCCAGTCAACTGATCTGGGTTTAATCCATCACCATTCTTTAGCTCACTCAGCCACCCCAGTTCAGACATGGCCATGTGCAAATCAGTCTGACCCTGTGCCTCATGGGAACAGTCCAGCCCGAACTGCCAAGCCATGTCTTCCCTGGACCGGAAACAAGCATCCTGGGACGGCAGCGGCAGTGCAATCTTCCTAACGTCACAGAATATGTAAAGCTCAGGAAGAATCAGTGAACCTTCTCCCTCCTGTAAAGGGTGCAGCAGCAGTGTAAACTCTCTTAACTAAGGATGCCTAGTTTTCTGTAGGTTTTGTGGATTGGTAAGTGCATGAACAGTTGGGCAGGTGAATAGTTAAATATGGAGGGCGAGTGACTATGAATATGTGAGTACGCGGTGGACGAAATAGTGGATTTTAAGTCTATAGTACTCCTTACGAGTAATGGAATTCCATGCAGAGCAAGTGCGTCCAGGCTTGGAATGATTGGATCTGCAAACTATGGATCTTATGATGTCGGTACTGGAGACACTGGAGCGGCCTTCACTGCTATGCAAGCATGGGGTGCAGGCAGCAGCACAACCTAGCAACCAACTGCCCCCTGTAGCTGAGGGCTGCCCTACCCAACAACAGCCCACCTGACCACCAACTGACCGTCCTACTAACACTCTCTACCAGCTCTGAGCTAGTAGAAACTGGGGTCTAACTACCAGTTGCAACGAGACCAGAAGTCTGAGGGGGCCTCTTTTTTTTAGAGGCTTCCCTTTTCCGAGCCTGCCACTGAACATTTTGCTTACACTTTGGAGATTACAGAATGGGAGAAGGATCAGAGAAGAAAAACAAGCATTAGAAATGCAATAGGTCTTGCATTTGTTTGAGTAACAGCTATTGGCATTGCAATAAGCAATGGCTTTTACCTATGTAGTGGAATTATGTGGGTTGGAGTGAATTTGGTAGTTGTGTAATTGAGTGACGTTGAGTTGCTTTGTGTAGTGTAATTATGTGGCATGGTGTACTGTGGAATTGTATGGGTAGTAATTATGTGGTATTGTGTACTGGAATTATGTGGAGTGGGGCTGTGTGTCATGGAGTGTAATTATGTGGAATTGTATTTTGTATTGTGGAGTGGTATGTAGTGGAATTTAATTGTGTGGTGTTGAAATTTGTGGTATGAAGTTGAATTATGTGTTGTGTATTGGATATATGTGGTGTGTAGTGGAATTATGTGGTTTGGTGGTGAATTATGTGGTGTGGAATGTATTTATGCAGAGTTTAATAGTGTGGCATGGAACAGTGTGGCGCTGAGTGTTTTTATGTTGAGTGTTGCTACATGGCATGGAGTGTATTTATGTGGTATGGAGTAGAGCGTAATTATGTGACTAAAATCACTGATGATTATTCAACCATAGCGCAAAAGCCTAAACTAAATCCACAGTATGTAATGCAAATAACATCTTCTAAACACTTTAACCGCATGTTTAAAATGAGGAAATGGCACAATATAAGCTTGTTGTATTTTTATGTCCTTTAATAAAGCATTTTCTCCATAAAGAGGATTTGATTGGAAAACCAAAAAGAAGGCAACTTGTTCCCAACACCATGGGTTTCTCAAAGTAAATAAACATCATGTTTTGCAAAATATGAAATGGCAGTACTGATGCCCAAAAGTGCAAACTAAATACAGTATAGAGTAGTCAACCACGCTGCGCAAAAACATATACAGCCTGATTCATCAAGCTGATTTGCGCTTGCAAAGGGCCAGAATCTGAGAATCTGGCCCTTTGCGAGTGCGATTTTTGCATTTGGGATTCATCATCCCAAATGCAAAAATCGGTAATAGCGAATTCGCTATTTTGCGAGGAATTACATTTAAGGAATCTCTATTTGAGATTCCTTAAATGCAATTCATCATCCATTTTAAAATTGCGAATTCGCAATTTCGGCCCGCTATTTACCGCGAGGTCAAACCTCGTGGTAAATAGCGAAAACTTAGAAAAATGCTTTAAAAACCATTTTTCTAAGTTGCATGTTGCACACACACATGTCCTTTGGACATGTGTGTGCGCAACACCTGTTCAGATTTGCATTTAAGGGGTGCTACAGGGTGTCCTTTGGACACCCCTGGCACCCTTAAAATCGCTATCTTATTTGCGATTAGCTAATTGCTAATCGCAAATAAGGAATACTCCCCATTCATTCCTTTTGGCCCATAGGAATGAATGGGGAGTTATTCCTTATTTGCGATTAGCAATTTGCTAATCGCAAATAAGGAATATGTAGGAATCACATTTTTTTGTGTGATTCCTACATGAATCCCATTTTGCGAGCCTGTAATAGCGATTCCTTATGAATCGCTATTAAAGACTCGCAAAACGGGTCTTTCATGAATCAGGCTGAAAGTGTGTTTATGATGTGCAAAAAGAATACGCTTTTTAATTTGTACAAGACAAATATTTAAACCAGTGATTAAAGAGAATGTGTGGAGCATTCAAACACAACCAATGTTAATCTGTTTTTGAAAGCTAAAGCCATTGTTCCTGCTGTTTTTAAGAGAAATAAAACACATTTCCAAAAAGTTTAAAAAATAATGCAGACCTATTAGCGGATTTTTCCCTAATAAATGTAAACAGTACAAGTATGTGTTTAAATCCACTTTATCTTTTGTTTGGGAGTTCCTAGTTCAGTTTATTAAAAGATAGGAACGTAGATAATGAACAAATAGATTCCGACAAGGCAGTTTTTTTTTTTGCATGCGAAAATGTTTTCCACCACCCCAACATGATCGCCTCTCTGTGCACGCTGCACGTCATCCTTCTTGAAAGAGCACCACCAATGACGTGATTGCCTTTCAAAATGCAATGACGATTGGCCCAAAGTTTAAAAGTCAGTCTAAAGAAAGCAAATAACCCATACCTAGAGCAATGTAACCCACCACCCAGACCCTCACAAACACCGAAGGAAATGTAATAAAAAGCCCACTTAACATTCCGTTCATTAAAGGAGAAGAACCCCTGTGTCTTCATGGAGCCTGCTGGCGGAGTCGGTCTCTAGGAGTGTCAGCTCGATCTCCACACCTTCCACCGGCTGCTCTGCAGCTTTGGTTTCCGCTGTCTCGTGTCCATTCTTGGTGGTTTGTGCTCGAAATCAGACATGGAGTTTTAAAAGCGGGAGGCAAAAAATAAAAGTTTAAAGTGGAAACAACCAGAAAGTGTTTGTGCGAGTTTCGGGGGAAGGCCATAACGAGAGCGGGGGTGGAATGGAAAGACTACTGGCGTGATGGAATTGTCCCCTGATGTAGCAAATGGTTAGTTCGGCGACTGAAATAAGAAAGCACTTCCAGTGACAAACTGATTAATCTGTGACGTGCTCACTGCTACCGCGCTGATTAAAATGAAAACGCGTTTTTCTTCACCTGTTTTGCGACGAGTGGTGGCGGAATGTAAAAAGAGTTCTCCTGCACTGTGCACAGCAATGGAAAACGGAATGTGTAAGGAAACTGTGATTGGCCGGTGCGCTTGAGCCTTGAAAGGACGTGACATGGCCAAAGCGAACGAGTGAGGAGGCACCAAAGAAAAGCGGCATCAGAGTGAGCCAATGGTAAGTAGGAGGCGGGAAAAACGTGGTGATATTGATGACAAAAGGACTTGCAGGCATGGGCACTGATGCTCGACCTAAAAAGGAGGTAAGAGCCAGCAAAAGGGTGAAGAACCGGGTTTTAAACCCAGCGGCGCCAGGGGCATGCCCAAAGTCTTCGGATTCACCTGTCTTGGTATACAGAGACACGGAATACTTCTGGGTGGCGTCAAAGACCAAATTTATTAGCTGCAGCTAGTCACAAAAATCATAGAAATACAACACGGTGTACAACTCAGGAAACTGTTCAATTTTGTAAGGCGAAACATCCCTTTTTATACCCAATATTCACATTGTAAATGCACATCCACTGCACAAAATTCTAGCCAATAAGATACATTTTCCCACGCAGCATCACATAGCAAAAAACCTCAATTTACATTGTCCCAACCCACAAGTTAATTATTAGGAATGTCCCAAATTCAATCTCCACAAGCCGGACAAACCCGTAATTGAAAGCACAATGCATGTAATGAAGAAACATAGAAAAGAAACAATGACAGATAACGAGCAAGATAAGGCATGTGTAAAGAACCTAAAAGTTAACGATGTCCTGAACATTGATTGGCAATCTCAGACAACGATCAACCAAGGAAATTGGCTTAGCGAGGTCAGTTTCAGGTGAAGGGGTCAGTTTCTTACAGTTCACCTTAGAGTCAAGAAAAGGCCTAGTTAATAAGTGCATGAACAGCGAAGCCCATGCAACTTTGTTCGTTTGGTTACCTCCACGAGCCTACGTGACGCAACACAAAATGGAGGCACGGACAAAATGGAACCCATATTCGAGACAAAGTCTCTGAATACGTAATGAACTCGCTAGTTAACGTGACGAATTCACTTCATATTAGCCGTATTTACTAGATATTAGATGATGTTGGATGAAGGTGGAAAAGCCATGCTGGTGATGTTGGACTTGTCAGCGGCTTTTGACACCGTTCCCCATAGCGGTCTTCTTTCAAGACTCTGGGAGATCGGGCTAAGGGGAGCGGTGTTCAGCTGGTTTAAGTCCTTCCTAGCGGGTCGCCGCCAAATGGTCTGGGCCCCTCCTTTCTCCGCTGAAATGCCGCCTTTGGAGGTCGGGGTGCCTCAGGGCTCTGTCCTGAGCCCCACCCTCTTTAATATCTATCTGGCACCCTTGGCGGCCTTGGCGGAGTCCTTTGGTGCCCAGATCGTTTCCTACGGCGATGACACCCAGCTTTTCTTCACCTGCAAGAGGGGCTCGGATTTTGACAGCGTGCAGATCAGAGGCTATCTGGGGGCGGTGTTTGAGTTGTTTGAACATCATAGCCTCAAATGCAACTCCGATAAATCTGAGCTGCTGTTCTTTGGCTGTGCCGCCGATCCCAGATGGCAGTCTTGGTGGCCTCCTGCCATGTTTCCTCCTTCTGCTGTTTCCACCAAGGCAAAGAATCTGGGAGTGCAGATCGATGAGGGTCTTACTCTTAAACCTCAGATCCTGGGTCTTGTTGGAAAGTGCTTTGGCACTTTGAAAATGCTTAGGGAATTTCTTCCTTTGCTATCCCTGGCGCACAGAAAAGTCACTGTCCAAGCCTTGATAGGCTCCCGCCTGGATTATTCCAACATCCTCTACCTGGGCCTGCCTGATTACTTGTTTTCGCGCATACAGGTAGTGCAGAATTCAGCTGCTAGAGCCATCTATGGCCTCCATCGTAGAACTAGTGCAAAAAAGTTATTGGAAAAATTGCATTGGCTACCTATTAAAAAACGGGTGGCTTTCAAGGCACTTACACTTGTTTTCAAGGCACTGCACGACTCTGGAGCAAAATACATTAGAAAGTGACTGGCTTTCTACATACCGGCCAGAACGCTGAGGCCAGCTTCTCTGGCCTTGGCACGTGTTCCTTCCATACGTCGGGCCCGGATCGGGGGTCGCTCCTTCCGTTTTCTGGCACCCAGGCTTTGGAACTCCCTGCCAGCTCAATTGAGGAAAGCCTCAAATGTGCTGACTTTTAGGAAAGAGCTGAAATCCTGGCTCTTTGTGCAATAGTCTCCTGCCCATTCTCTTGCTCACAACTTCCGCATCTGGTTTTTCTGCTAAAGCGCCAGGACACTCCTTTGGAGTAGCCGAGCGCTATATAAAACCATTAAATAACATAACATAACATAACATAACATCACCAAAATCGTGACGGAACCATAACCTCACAGAACAAAACAGAATTTACAGAACCTCAGACCCTCCTTTTGCCATTACGTAGGCAATAACCCAAACTCATGTTAATCTGAATCTAGGTCTATATCAATATTCATCAGATCATCAAGGTGTTGCTGGAGCATCATCCTAGTACTCTCCACTTCTCTCGAGACAGGTCTCCGCACACATAAGGTAGCACAAAGACTACAAATGGTGGGACCACACTGGATGCAAAGACAGCAAGAGAAAAGGATAGCTAAAACCATACCAAAAAACATCAGAATCTTCCAACCCCATTTAGACAGTAGTCCCCAAAACCATCGAGTCAACGACCAGTCTCCTTCGTCCACATGAATAGACTCAGAAGTCTTATGCAGTCTAGAGATGGCTTGGTATACTGTAGGGGCATTGTCTGGTATGAAAACACAGCAACTAGATTGGATCAATTTACATACCCCTCCTCGATCTGCAAGTATGATATCTAAAACCATACCATTTTGTAACGTCATAAGGTGATCCGCTTGAAGCTCAGCGGTAATATTACTAAGGGCACCTGCAGTTTGATTTATAGTGGCCTCAACCACTCTCATAAGTTGTCGTATATTCCTGCTATTGGCCATAGGACCCCAAAACGGTAGGAAACCCTTGAAAAAGTCTCCTACTTCCTGTGCTGCAGTATCTTCCTGATCGAAGACACCTCTACCATATCTTGTCCTATGATAGTCTGGAGTTGTAGTGTATGTAGGGGGAAGCAAAAACACCACATAACAAGTTCCCGAAAAATCAGGTGGCAACCATGTGTAGGCTCTGTCGTGACAAACAAAATACGTGCCTTTAGCTGGCACGAACGGAGGAGAAGTCTGAGATGAATAGACATAGGTTTGAGCACACTCACTCTTACCTAGCTGAGCTCTTGGATTTCGACCACTACCTTGCAAACAAAAGTGGCCTCGATGGGGTACAATCCAAATCGGGGGAGACCTTTTTCGTCTCTCCTTCTCTGTCAAGCTGGTACTATATCCAGTCACGTTCCAACCAACGTAAGCCTGCACCTCATCCTTAGGGATAGCATTATATGCATCAATATCTCGGATCATATCTACTATTCCCTTTATCAAGGCACTATTACTCGGATTGTCTTTCGCGGAATGTAAGGGATATACCTCATTTGCATAGATGAACATAGTCTGAAAAGCCCATACAGACCGATTGAAAGAAAAAGGCAAAACCAAATAAGGCATACCTCTATCTGTCGTATGAGGTATAAGACCACAAACCCAGCAATTAGTGGTATTTACTACCAACTGATGCTGATGCAACATCTGTATAAACGAATTGTTAACAAATTCTGACCTCCTTGTCTGTTTATGTTCAGGCAACGTATAAAATTGGTGCAGAGAAACAGTAGTAGAGGAAAGCATAGGTTGGGAGGTGGGTGCATATATCAGTGGTGTAGCATAAACAATCCAACCCACACAAGCTAATATGATACTTAAAAACATAAAAGAACACAATATGATAAAACGTTTGCTACGTATTAATGTACAAAATCTTGTCTAAAAATCCATTTTCTCAACAACTCTCTCAGTTACAAAAAGCTCCATCCTCTAACGTGCTGCTCACAGCAATTTTCCTTCTTCACTTAAGTGTGCGTCCAGGCGTCCTAGACGTCCCTAGAACCGCAGACCTTTCATCAAAACGCGGGTTGCCCCTTAAGAACTTATACCGTGACCCTGCAGCTGAGCTCGGATGGTAGCTCAGAAAAAAAAAAATAGAACAAAAAAGTTTCTTGTCTGAAAGAGTATAATTCTAAAAAAAAAATCAAATTGTATTTGTCCTTTTTAGACCTAACATTATAGCGTTCTTTACCAGGCACCGTCTGATCCTGGAAAAGTGTCTCTGGTTGCGTAGTGTCAAGTCTCAAATGCAATGGCACAGCTTCTTGCAGAACTTCGTCATCCACACATTCCGACTGAGTCCATTTCAAATGTGCGTCACTAAAAGGCACAAATCTCGGAACCCTTTCAGTCTCAGAATCGGCAATACCGTCTCTGACCCACTGGTCGTATGGTAAGGGTACCCTTTTACAATGGGTGGCGTGCACCCAGTTTTTCTTGCCGCAAACCTTGACAGCAGGCAGAGTCGCCAATAACACCTGGTATGGACCTGTCCACCTCGGTTCCAGATTCTTTGTTTTTTAAAAGTTTCTCACGAGGGTCCACTCGCCAGGTTGAATCAAGTGACCTGCATCCACAGAGGCTGAAGGTAAAGTATCACGCACCTGTTGGTGAAGAACACGCAATTTAGCAGTCAAGTCATGTAAGTAATCAACCAACATAGGATACTCGATGTCACTATATTTATTTGGCCTCTGCACACCCCAAACATTTGCCGGGCGACCAAAAACAATTTTGTATGGGCTAAGTCCCACACAAGAATGTACTGTCATTCTTGTGGACAAAAGAGCCAACGGTAAAGCATCGGGCCATGTAAGGCCAGTGCTTGCTTGTATCCTGGCCAATTTAAGTTTAAGAGTGCCATTGTAGCACTCGACCAAACCAGCTGACTGGGGGTGATTCGCAGCGTGGAATTTCTGTCTGATTCCCAAACCCGCACACACTTTCTTCATAATCTGACCCACGAGTTCACTTCCGTTGTCACTCCATACCATTCTCGGCAAACCATACCTAGGGAAATATTCTTTGAGCAAAACCTTGGCTGTAGATAAAGCAGTATTATCCTTTAGGGGGTAGGCCTCTATCCATCTGGAAAAGGCACAAAACACTACAAGGACATACTTTAGGTTATTGCATCTTTCCATGTAATTAAAGTCTAACTGTAGCACCTCGAGCGGATACGTTGGAGGAGCAAAATGACCCGCTGGAGTTGGGGTTCCCTTGCCAGGATTATGCATCAAGCAAATCATGCAGTTTTTAACCAGATTCTCAGCACATTTAGGAATTCCAGCATTCTGCCATACCGGAGCCAACAACTTACATATCCCTTTTGAACTGATGTAAGCCAGCCCATGAGCCATTGTAACCACTGGGAGCACATAAGCATCACTGGTGTTCTGACAACTCAACCCAACAGCCAGTCGAATCCAACATTCCCGTAGTCTCTCTCCACACACTCAATTCTTTCTCAGTAGCTTCTGCCTGAATCAATTTCACACTTTCTATCGTGTCTTCACACATTCCTCCTGCCATAACCCATCTAGCAGGACCTGCAACATACATACGACTCGTCACATCTTTCGCCGTTTCTCTCGCTACTTCATCCGCAAACGCATTGCCACGACCAACATCATCCGTAACTTTCCTATGTGCGCTGCACTTCACAATCGCAACTTGTGTCGGCAAAGTAAGTGACTCAAAAAGTTCATTCACTAATTGCCCATGCTGAATTTTCGTACCATGGGAAGTAAGAAATCCTTTCTCTCTCCAGAAACGTCCAAAACTATGAGCCACGCCAAATGCATATTGGCTATCAGTATACACGTTCACTCTCTTTCCTTTCGACAACACACACGCTCTGGTCAGTGCAATCAACTCTGCTGCTTGAGCTGAATTCTGTGCAATACGTGCAGTTTCAACAATCGTGTGCAAAGTCGTAACCGCATATTCTGCAATCGTATCGCCATTCGGAAGCTTAAAGCATGAACCATCTACCCATAAGGTACCATCTGGATTCGACAGAGGAGTATCTTTCAGATCAACTCTACCCTTTGTTTCCTCCTCTGTCCGGAGAAAACAATCATGCTGTTCCTGAGCATCTGTCTCTACAGAAATCGGCAACAATGTAGCTGGATTCAATGTGTTGCACCGCTTAATGTGCACATGACTAGCCAAAAGCGTCAACTCATAACCTGACAAACGCGCACTAGTAAGATGCTGAGTCCTCGTTCTATTCAATAAGGTATCCACTGCATGTGGGACCATCACAATCAATGTATTATCCAATACCAAACCAGCAGACTGCCGGATAGAAACAGCCGCTGCCGCTGTAGCTCTCAGACAACTAGGCAACGCCCTAGCTACCGGATCTAAAGTAGCGGAAAAATACGCACATGGGCGCTGCTTGTCTCCAAATTGTTGGGTCAACACTGACAACGCACAACCTTCTCTCTCGTGTACATAGAGTGTAAAAGGCTTACTGTAGTCCGGGGTACCCAACACCGGAGCAGAACACAATGCATCCTGCAACTCAGAAAAACTCTTCTGACATTCGTCAGACCAAGGAAGAGGGTTTGGTGTGTCCTTAAGAGTAAGTGCCAACAAGAGTTTTGCTAACAAAGAAAAATTTGGAATCCACTGTCTACAATACGAGGTGATACCCAAAAAGGCACGTACCTCTCTCTGTGTGGATGGTACAGTCATTTGAGCAATCGCTTGTATACGCTCTGGGGTCAATCGTCTTCCCTCCTTCGACAAGAGATGACCTAAGTAGGTCACTTCTTGACGGCAATACTGTCACTTCAAAGGTGATACTTTATGGTGAAGGTCAGACAAATGTCGCAACAAAGAAAGTGTAACTGCTTTACAAATCTCTTCATCATCAGCAGCAACCAACAGATCATCAACATACTGTATAAGAGTCGCACCAGGAGGCAAGACAAAAGTATCAAGCTGAGTTTTCAAAGCCTGTCTATAGATGGAGGGACTCTCACAATAACCTTGAGGAGCACGCTTAAACCTGAAACTTCGGCCTCCTAAAGAGAAGCCAAAAATATTCCTACTTTCTTCGGCAATCGGAATACCAAAGAAAGCGTTCTTCACATCGATAACAGAAAACCAAGCAGCTGAGGCAGGGATCATAGTCAGTAAGGCAGTAATGTCCGCAACAACTGGAAACTGTGGCACGACAATCTTATTGACCTCTCGAAGGTCGATCACAAACCGATACACAGGTGGCTGGGAAGAATCAATACGCGTAAGGACAGGCAGAACAGGACTGTTACACACATTACCTCTCATTTCTTCAATCACACCTTTCTCAACCAAATCATAGATAATCGCTAAAAGAGCTCTTTCACCATCACTAGAGATCTTGTATTGGGGAATGCGAGGTAGCTTAGCATTCGACTTGAGGGTAACAACATAGGGTGGAATCTGCAAAAGGCCAACATCATTGGGACCTGTAGCCCAAAGAGTATCAGGGAGCAAACGCAATTCCAGTGGAAACCGATCTTTAGACAAATACATCGGAGAAATCACTTTCTTACCCAACGTAAGATGTACTCCCGAAGGAGAACAATGTAATGTCGCATGCAATCTTTTCAACAAATCCAAACCCAACAGATTCTCACCACAACCTGTCGTTAGAATAAGGGGTGCTTCCAATTCACAAGGCCCAATAGAAATGGGCAAAGGACTAAAAACCGGATTACAAACTGGGGCGCCAGAAAATCCTACCGAGACATTCATCAAGCCAGACAAAGGTGCGTCAGGGAGTTTAGAGTGCATGATAGAACTCTTAGCCGCACCAGTATCCAAAAGAAAAGGCTCTGCCACACCTGATGTAATTACTTCAACATAGGGTCCACTCTGGTCTACTGGAACTGACACTGATCCCTCCCTTTGTCCATGGCCGTCCTAGCTATCATTAAAACCAGCACTCTCGCTTTCAACATAATAATCATCCGTGTAGTACTGAGCAGACTGAACAATCGGAACATTCTGTTGATCAAAGTAATTCATAGAATTCTGAGGGGGAAAGGAACGTTCATTCTGGGGAAACGTACCACATTCTCTACCCCTAGGTGCTTGACCTCTCTGACCAGACATACCATTCGTACGTTGTAGCAAAACCGGACAACTATTCTTGAAATGACCTTCTTCCCTACAGTAAGCACACTTATTAGGGCCTAGCGGAAGTCGTGGAGGAAAAGACTCAGGCTTCTGTAACAATCTCTGAAACTGTGGGGGCTGCTGAAACTGGGAAGGTTGCTGACGCTGATTAGAGCGAGGCGGATACGCCTGCTGTAGAAGAACCTTCGTTTTCAATTCTTTAGTCTTCTTCTCTGCTTTATCCTTCTCATCTTTATCTCTATTCTCATAGTATTGTGCAGTAGCCAATATCTGGGCCGTGGAAGAAAAAGCCCATGAACTCTCAG
Source organism: Lissotriton vulgaris (assembly GCF_964263255.1). Taxonomy (NCBI): domain Eukaryota; kingdom Metazoa; phylum Chordata; class Amphibia; order Caudata; family Salamandridae; genus Lissotriton; species Lissotriton vulgaris. Next base: position 432,255,359 of record NC_141695.1, on the reverse strand, counting down.
AGCCCTTTAACTTATTACAAAGCTCAGGGAGCAAATTAAAAACAAACTTATCTACGAACAACCTTTGACCACCTTCTGTACTCATGTCCTGACCACTGTGATCAATAAATGTTTCTCAAACCTAGTGAAGAAATCAGACACACTCTCGTCTTTCTTTTGTTTGCATGCTGCTAACTTGTCCCAATTCACTTGCATAGGAGGCATCAATGTTTTAATTAAATTAATAATCCTACCGGGTAATTCTGCAACTACGGGTTGAGGCTTGGCACCTCCTACCTGTTGACCATCTGCAGCAACAATACTAATCCACGTATCTCCTAACTCTGCCGCATGATCCTCGTGACGGATCTTTGCCCACAAACGTTGAGGAACTACATTACCCAACAACATATCCACGTCAGCTAAATTCATAACACACGCATCAACTGTCTGAGACAACTCCTTGTAGTAGCCAGCAGGATTTTTACGGGGGTCAAGCAAAGTCTGCTTAAGAGCCAGGACCTCAACTCTCTTCCAAGGAACATGTACCCACACTCGCTGCAAATGAGCCGGTACTGCCTGAATACCCTGATTAAGATTAGCCACAACTTCTTCTCTCCATACAGGGGGAACCTCTCTCATAGGATACTGCTTCACTTTTCTCCTAACAGAAGGATCAGGTTCAAACAACGACTGAGAAGGAAGTCTACACCTAAACGCAAGAAGCGTCTCTACCGCTTCCTCAACATCGGGACCCACTATCTTCCCTTTAGCAAATTCAGACTGAACATCAAGCACTTCCTGCGGAATCGAACCCAACTCATTACTTTCCCATTCTTCACGAAGGAAAGTACACAATACATCAAAAACATACCTTTGCTTAGGCGGATCCCACTGTAAGAAAACATCCATAAACGCTTGTAAATTATACCTAGAAACATTTAAAACCCATCTACGAGCCAAAAGATCCAACACTGCCTGCTCTTCGGGACCAGGAAGCTGACTATGACTCTGCTTACGTTCCGAAACCGGGGTCATATTCAGTGACCCAAAGAGTGGAGACAAAAGACTAGCAACAGTCTCAGTCATTCGTTTTCGAGCAGAAGGAGAAGAAGTTGACATAAGAACAGGAGACAAAGTGTTTTGAGGTGACAGAGACATAAGGTCAGTAGCAAAAGAAGTCGAAGGTAAAGGACAGGAAGGCAAAGGAGTTTGAGGCAGAGCTGTTAGCAAAGTTGGCGGGCCTAGAGGAGGCTTCGCCAATGGAGGAAGAACCACCAGGGGAAGAGCTGGTGGATGAACAGCAACAGGGGGTTGAACAACTGGGGGTCGCGGAGGTGCCTTTGTGACATCAAAGGATCCTTTTCAGGGTCATTTGTCGCATTCGGAAGAAGAGGTGGCAAAGCCGGATAACATTTGTCAATGGCCATGCAATGTTGTCTATCTGACACCTCAATCGCACGATCTTCTTCATCTTCTTTAAACTGCCTAGCAGCTTGTAATATCAATATATTCTTTTCTTTCCTATCTCTCTTAGCTTGCTTAATTTCTCGCTGTTTGGCTTCCTTACGCCAGAGGCGGAAAGAGTCAAACATCGCCGGCCGGGTTTTCTTCCTAAATAGCGCAACTTCTAGGTTATCTAAAACCTCTGATTCGAAACTACCATGCTGGGGCCATCGTAAGACACCATCTTTCTTCGTATAACGGATCCATACTTCATTAAACGTAATTGGACCCATGCCATGCTTTGAATAGATTTTTTTTTTTAGAACAACAGCGGTCCCATGCATGCAAGTATATATGAGACAATAAATATAGACAGAATCAAATCTATATTTGGAGTGACATGCCCAGCCGGACAGAGGTCTTTGAATTTACTCAATGAACAATTGCTCCATACAGAGAGAATACCTTCAACAATTTACCAGTGTGGTACACAAGCCTGTGCCCAACACTAACAGATCAAATACAGAAGGTAGATTAAGAACATAGAAGGGCTTTTTAAGGCAAAAGTAATGTTTTCTGTTTGAAATTCAAATGTACAGAAGTATCAAGGAAGCACCATTACATTACATAGAAATCAAGTTTTGTATAGGGTGCTAGACAGGTCGATGGCGTTTCGGTCCCCCTACTTAATCATGGGGACCATCATCAGGACATTCAATTAATGCCTTAACGTTATTAAGCCTGTAATTGCCTAAGGAAGAAAATGGGGAGAAAGATATATACATTTTAGAAACGGAAACATAGAGTAATCTATATACTTAATCACGTGACTTAAGGAGAAAAGTGAACCTATTTACATTATTTACACGTGAAACAGGACGCTATTTATTTACAAATTAAAGTGAAAGTTTTCAGTGATGGTGTCGCTTTTGTGAAAGGCTTTGTAATCCGGGTGAGACCTAGATTGAGCCGGTATTGTGCATGGCGATGTGGTGATCGAGCAAGGAATTAATTCACTAATAGCGCCCGTATTATGGCAGAACGAAAACGATATTACTCCATCATTCCTGTACTGTGAGAGGCGCAGTATTGCTGGCTGTTCCAGTGATGCAGAGACCAAGAGCAGCTGGTGCGAACAGTTAAAGGAGTGAACTACGTTGCTGCGAGAAGTGAGACATTGCTCAATCGTGCCTACATTGGGGGGTGGGGGGCAGCGGAGCTGGCTATTCAAGTGATGCCGTGGACGCTTAACGAAAGCCAGAGTGGCTAGTGGTTTACGTCGTGGCGAGGAGTGATTTGTGACATTTTAAGATGCGTGGACTAATAACAGGCTTACCAGGGCAGTACACTGGTCCGTTACAGGCAAAGGGGGTGGTAGCCTGTACTTGGCAAGCAGCCCTGTAAATTTGGGGAGGTTGTTAGAGAACGATAAAACATAAATGGGATCGAGGGAGGCACGAGTGGCCACGAGAGAAATTCTTACCAGAATCAGGCGCGTTTTGACCTCGTTACAATAGCATAATCCGACGGTGCCAGGATACTGCCTGTCGGAAAACACGAGCCATCAGATTAATGCTCAATCCCTCAGAGCCTAAAACTGTGGTCACACCATTTAGACCCCCATCGACTTTTTCACCCACCTCTAACATGATCCCTAAAGAGATCGTCACTTTTGAAAAGGTTATCCTAAAGGAAATTTCAGACTTGGCAAAATCACACCTTTTCATACCTTTCAATATCTCACTGGAAGAAAAATCTGCCATCACCACCCTAATAAACAATGCCAACCTGATTATTAAACCAGCAGATAAGGGTGGGGGAATAGTGCTATAAAATATTGGAAACTATAAAGATGGACTCCATCATCAAGTCTCTAATATGGACCTTTATTGCAAACTACCATGCAATCCTACCAAAGATATACAAACCTTAATTAAACAACTGACTACGGAAGCCCTTGAGAATGGTTTTCTAAGCAAGCATGAGTACAACTTTCTCAACATCACTAACCCAAGAACCCCGGTCATTTACACGCTGCCCAAGATCCACAAAAGATTGGATATTCCCCCGGGTAGACCGATCGTGTCTGGGTGTGGTTCGGTTTTAGAACCATTGGGCCATTTTGTCAATTTCTTCATGAAGGACTTTGTGCCAGTAACCAAATGCTACATCCGAGATAGCATGCATATGATTAATCTCATCGAAAACCATCCCTACAATCATGAAAACGAGACTCTATGTACCCTAGACATGGAGTCTCTTTATACAAATATACCTCAGAGAGACTCACTCCTTGTCATGGAAAGCATATTAAACACCAGATCACGTCCTCACAGGGTACCTACTCAGTTTTTAGTACAACTCCTTGAGATCTGTCTCACCCAGAACTTCTTTATGTATGACTCACAATACTACCAGCAGGTGCAAGGAACTTCTATGGGTGCTATTTTTGCCCCAACCCTGGCGATCCTGTACACGTCCTCCATCAAAGTATGGAGACGTTACATTGATGATGTCCTGGTAATATGGACAGGCAATGATGAACAATTACAGGCCTTCCTATGTTGGATCAACACACTAGATACTAACCTTAAATTCACTTCTGAACTGAGCAGAACAGAAGTCACCTTCCTGGATGTGAGGATTCAGGTCTCGGGGACAAGATTGACCACAAAAACATACCAAAAACCAACTGCTCGCAACAATCTTCTTGAATTCACAAGTTTTCATCCGAGGCCCCTAAAAGAAAACCTTCCTTACGGCCAGTATTTGCGGATAAGACGCAATTGTTCTGATCTCCAAGATTTTAAGATCCAATCTGCAGATCTAACTGATAAACTTAAGTCACGAGGTTATCCAGCTAAAATACTGAATAAAGGTTATAAGAGGGCTCGCAACCAGCCACGAGAATCACTCCTTGAAGACAGGGTCACTGACAACAAAACCATACCGTTAACTTGTGTAACCACATACAGCACAATGTCCAATCACATGAAGAAATCAATCAATAAAAATTGGCGCATTGTGTCTAGCATAAAAACAGATTGGGAGAAACCATTATTCTCTTTTAAGAAAGGACGTAGCCTGAGGGACACTTTGGTGCATACTCGACCTACAACTGAAGCACCTACCACAGAGAGATCGATCACAGACACGTGGGGCTTACCGGGAGTCACTGGGCACTTCCCCTGCGCAAACTGTAGTGTCTGCCACCTTACGACACATTCCAAAACTCTTGAACTCGAGCCAGGCAAAGTCTGGACCTAAAAAGGTCACACAAACTGCAATACCCAAAACGTCATTTATCTGATCACCTGCCCCTGCGACCTACGTTATGTAGGCATGACAACTCGCAAAGTAAAGCAAAGGATAGGTGAGCACCGCTCGAACATCAGATGCAAGAAACTAACCACTAAAATGAGCCGTCATTTCTTGGAACGGAACCACACCCCCAATGACATACGATGGACTATCATCGAGCATCTGGATGGCGGAAGAAACATTCCCAACCGCCTTTTTGAAAAAGAACAAAGGTGGGTATACAGGCTTGGTACCCACCATATAGGTCTGAACGATGATATTCCCTGGAATACTGTTATGAAGTGAACAAATATGGAGTCTAGCAATTTTTGTCATGGCACTAATCAATAAAATCTATCTATTTCCATCACTAAAATGATTACAGAATACCTACCTACAGGTTCTCAACAATGGAAGCCCTTCACACAATACATACGGTGAATTGGGTCTCATTTTAGTAGCAATATCCCCATTCTACTAATACCATTTGGCCGCTTATTTTGTTACCACAGGGTTACCATCCTTTCCCTGTTAAGAACTAGCATCTTTTTCTTTTAAATGATTAACCGATTCTAGTCACCCATAAGCGAAGGCACTCAAGAGTGAGATCTCAATGCGGCTGCTCCTATCAATAAAAACACTTCCGTGTTTAGCGCGACCATTGTTTACCCCGGGGCGCTTAGCAACCCTTTCCACGTGACTAAGACGTCATCCACTCCCCGGCGTTCCGATTGGTCTTACGCGTCTGATGACGTGTACGGACGCGGAACCACGCCCACCCGGAAGTATTCGCCGCCTCGCCGCTTTACTTTTAAGCAGCAAACCGAGCCCGCTTCACTATCGTCGGGGTCCGGTTCGAGGGCGACGTAGGCAGACTGAGGGTGCTAAGCGTCAAGGGCGTAAGTGGAAACCATGTAACTTCACCAAGCTAAGTACAGATCGCGCTCCTTTTACCGATGGATATTATAGTGATTCGATGCCATTTTCTTTCTCCCTATGTATTTGACTTGCTACAGGGTGTGCCGAATACGCTTCCACCCCCCTCCTGAGACCCATGGTGTTTGATTCCAACACCTATAAAGTGAGACATTTTAATTTACTTGAATGCGATCTCATCATGATATTTACTTTGATCGCTCAGTTGACGATCTTCTATGAAGATTTTCACTTTTTAATCCATAGTCACTCCCAGTCCATTCCACGAATAGTGCACAGCACTTCTCCTAGTTCATGCGAACCCTGGGCAAAGAGGTGGTGTTAACTATAGCGCTATTCAACCACAGCTAGTACCTTGTCACCTTTGGAGCACGATAGATCTACAGTAGCAACCAGTACCAATACTAAGTGTTTGTTCTGTCCTACTTGTGTGTCTCTGTCCTTTTACTTTCTAGGTGCAGAAAACGAAAAGTAGAAGCCTCCTAAACCAGGAGTAATTAGGAAGAGTTTGTTCCTTCCTAATTTATTTGCACTTTCTCAATTTTTAATTTATTTTTCACTTTCACGCCCCTAGGTAAGGGTGGGCCTTAGCGCGCCCATACCGCCAGGGTTTATCACACACAGTCCTGAAGAATTGCCGGGTAAATTAACACCGTTTCGATGGCAAGAAACATGTTGACAAACGTATAGGAACCCACCACTCAATTATAGTGGACTGTTTCCTCACATATATTTTAATATCTCTGTCTTTAGTGGTCATAGAATAAAATTATTACCTCAGAGACACTACTGACAATTTTAATACCTTCACCACTCACTATTCTTATTGCACTCAACACGCCCTAAACTCACCATCCCGCTCTGCAGTAACACTGGCGTTGCAGCACACCAAAGAGACACTCGGTCTCTTTGGTGGGGCCCGATGATGAAGCATGTCATCACTAGGTGGTGAGTGAGGGCCTTCTTCAACATCCCAGTGTGGTTGTTTTTTTTTGTGCTCCCGACTTGGGTCTAGCCTTCCCTGAAGACACTCTTCCTTTGATTATTGATCCTGTACATGGACTGGCTAGAGTGTAACACGATTCTCTCCGACAGCAACCCATTCCATCAGGGGTTACATACCTGGAAACGTTACATTGACAATATTTTCCTCATTTGGGGTGGGTCACCTGATGATTTTCCGGGACTCCTACACTGGCTCAATAACAATTGTAACGGCCTCACATTCACCTTAACCCATAGCAAGACTAGCATTTCCTTCCTAGATCTCACTATCCAACATCAAGAGGGGGTACTGTACACATCCCTCTTCCGTAAACCGACGGAAAGAAACACCCTGCTTAGTTATGGCAGTTGTCACCCCAGGGCTCTCAGGGACAGCCTACCATACTCCCAATTCCTCCGATTAATGAGAAATTGCTTTAAGAAGGAGGATTATTTCAGTGAGGCTAATACCCTTTCAGATAAACTTAGAACTAGAGGCTATCCAAGGCGCCTCATTAATAACTCAATGGAAAGGGCCTGGTACTGCCCCCCTGAGACCCTCTTGGAGCCTAAACCTAAACAAACCTCTGACAAAATGGTATGTGTCACAACCTTTTCCACCATCTCCAATCGTGTCAAACAGAGTATAAAAAGGAATTGGCACATACTGAACTCAGGTCCACTCAACTGGGAAACTCCCCTCTTTGCCTTTAGAAAAAGCAAAAATCTTAAAGATCAGCTGGTTAGGGCGGCCCTACCTTCTGTAAATTCAAAGAATACCACACTCCACGATCGTTGGTCATTACCACCCCTTCGAGGCCACTCCAAATGCGGATCATGTGTTGTGTGTGATTTCTCAATAGACTGCAAAGAGTTTATATACAAAGAAGTAAAGAATGAATTAAGAACTTTTACTAACTGTAATAGTTGCAACATCATCTATGCTATCTTTTGTCCCTGCGATTTAATTTATGTGGGCCAGACCAAGCAGAAAATCAAGCTGCGAATATCTCAACATCGAAGCCGGATCCGATGCAATACTCCTAATGCTCCCTTGGTCGAACATTTTGCCAGCAAAGGGCACACAATAAATGAAATTCTCTGGACTGTGATTACTCAAGTCATCATCCCACCCAGAGGCGGTGACTTGACTCGAATGCTCAACAGAGAAGAGCTTAAATGGATTTTGAAAACGGACAGTCTGAACTCTGGATTAAACGTTCAGGAGGAATGGACTGCCCTCATTTGAAATCTGACTCGCATTTTTGAACCCGAAAATGCTGATCTGGTTTGAATAGTCGCTTACAGTGAAGTAGTGTGGCTCACTGGTTAGAGGCGGCAGACCCGAGAGCAGAGGACGGCCCGGGACCAGGGTTCGATTCCCGGTGCTGCAGGTTTCTGGACCAGGGTCAGCGGACTCGATAATTCTCTCGCCTCGGTGCCCACTCTGATCAGCGATCACACTCGGCAACTCTGGGCATTAGCTTGCCTCATCTTCACTAAAGGCCCCACCAGACCGCCGGGGATGCCTGGTCTCACCCTGGAGATACCCATTAAGGGACCATCTCTCAGGGAAGCCAGGAAGGGTTTCGCAGCGGTCGAAGCGCCTTGGGACCCTCCGGGTAAGTAGTGCGCTATATAAATGCCTATACACACATACACACACACATACATTGTTTTCCTTGTGTAACTTCTTCTCCAAACATTAATTGTCGTGTTTTTAAATTCAAAATTCAATATTGAGTCACTCTCATTATGCACTGTGCACCACCCACTAGGCTAAGTGCACCCAGTCTCACCTAATATGGCCGCCTAGCTACGTGTCCGTTGTATATTTTTATTTTATTTTTTGCGCCCAAGCACGCCCCACGACCGTAGACCAATCAGCTTCCTTTCACTCATTAATCACCCCTCTCCTCCTTCACCCGAGCACGCCAGGGGACAGACCGAACTACCGACTAACCCGGTAAGTTCCAAGCAGCCCTTAGCTCTCCTACATTGGTGTTTCTAAGCCGCATTTATCTGATGGCTCTTGTTTTCCGACAGGCAGTATCCTGGCACCGTCGGATTACGCTATTGTAACGTGGTCAAAACGCGCCTGATTCTGGTAAGAATTTCTCTCGTGGCCACTCGCGCCTCCCTCGATCCCATTTATGTTTTATCGTTCTCTAACAACCTCTCCAAATTTACAGGGCTGCTTGCCAAGTACAGGCTACCACCCCCTTTGCCTGTAACGGACCAGTGTACTGCCCTGGTAAGCCTGTTATTAGTCCACACATCTTAAAATGTCACAAATCACTCCTCGCCACGACGTAAACCACGTCTTGTAACTATCTGCACTAGCCACTCTGGCTTTCGTTAAGCGTCCACGGTATCACTTGAATAGCCAGCTCCGCTGCCCCCCCCCGCAATGTAGGCACGATTGAGCAATATCTCACTTCTCGCAGCAACGTAATTCACTCCTTTAACTGTTCGCACTAGCCGCTCTTGGTCTCGGCATCACTGGAACAGCCAGCAACACTGCGCCTCCCACAGTACAGGAATGATGGAGTAATATCGTTTTCGCTCTGCCATAATACGGGCACTATTAGTGAATTAATTCCTTGCTCGATCACCACATCGCCATGCCCAATACCGGCACAATATAGGTCTCACCCGGATTACAAAGCCTTTCACAAAAGCGACACCATCACTGAAAACTTTCACTTGAATTTGTAAATAAATAGTGTCCTGTTTCACGTGTAAATAATGTAAATAGGTTCACTTTTCTCCTTAAGTCACGTGATTAAGTATATAGATTACTCTATGTTTCAGTTTCTAAAATGTATATATCTTTCTCCCCATTTTCTTCCTTAGGCAATTAGAGGCTTAATAACGTTAAGGCATTAATTGAATGTCCTGATGATGGTCCCCATGATTAAGTAGGGGGACAGAAATGCCGTTGACCTGTCTAGCGCCCTATACAAAACTTGATTTCTATGTAACGTAATGGTACTTTCTTGATACTTCTGTACATTTGAATTTCAAACAGAAAACGTTACTTTTGCCTTAAAAAGCCCTTCTTTGTTCTTAATCTACCTTCTGTATTTGATCTGTTAGTGTTGGGCACAGGCTTGTGTACCACACTGGTGAATTGTTGAAGGTATTCTCTCTGTATGGATCAATTGTTCATTGAGTAAATTCAAAGACCTCTGTCCGGCTGGATATGTCACTCCAAATATAGATTTGATTCTGTCTATATTTATTGTCTCATATATACTTGCATGTATGGGACCGCTGGTGTTCTAAAAAATATGTTCCCCGAGGTCCCCTGCTGACTGAAGGATCCCTTGTTGTTGTTAATATGCTTTGAATAGAGCTCATAAGTTGGAGTTCCAACTGGAGGTATCGGACACGAGTCCTCCAATCGGGAATCCCTGTTACAACTACAACAAAACCATTTCCTAAATTTGCTAAGACCAGGCATCTTATAGCTCACTAATCTAGCTTCAAACTTCAAGGGGTTATCAAAAACGATATACTCGCAAATATACGAGCCCCTCGGCTTTGGTAATTGCAATAACCAAATCAAGGAAACCCAAGAAACCAAACAAAGTCTTGGGAGCGACCCACTTGTACTTAACCAAAATGTCTGTCACGCCACCAGAAGACCGTCTAACGTCTTGCCTTACAAATCATCACAAGAGGGTCCAAGACAGGGCGACAGTCAGGGCAGCAGTCCTTCGTAGCCGTCGGAAAGGAGGAAGCCTTGCAGTAAAAACCTTCGGTCCACAGTTGACATGCCGGGGTCGATGAAGTGGGGGCCCTCCTCCAGAATTTCCCCGCGAAGCTCCTCACAATCTTCGGGCTTGGACCGGTACCGCTGAAGTCGCCCCACGTTGGGTGTCAGTTGAAGAACCGGGTTTTAAACCCAGCGGCGCCAGGGGCACGCCCAAAGTCTTCGGATTCACCTCTCTTGGTATACAGAGACACAGAATACTTCTGGGTGGCGTCAAAGACCAAATTTATTAGCTGCAGCTAGTAACAGAAATCCTAGAAATACAACATGGTGTACAACTCAGGAAACTGTTCAATTTTGTAAGGCGAAACATCCCTTTTTATACCCATTATAAATGCACACCACTGCACAAAATTCTAGCCAATAAGATAAATTTTCCCACGCAGCATCACATAGCAAAAACCTCAATTTACATTGTCCCAACCCACAAGTTAATTATTAGGAATGTCCCAAATTCAATCTCCACAAGCCGGACAAACCCATAATTGAAAGCACAATGCATGTAATGATGAAACATAGAAAAGAAACAATTACAGATAACGAGCAAGATAAGGCATGTGTAAAGAACCTAAAAGTTAACGATGTCCTGAACATTGATTGGCAATCTCAGACAACGATCAACCAAGGAAATTGGCTTAATGAGGTCAGTTTCAGGTGAAGGGGTCAGTTTTTTACAGTTCACCTTAGAGTCAAGAAAAGGCCTAAACAGCGAAGCCCATGCAACTTTGTTCTTTTGGTTACCTCCACGGGCCTACGTGATGGCAACACAAAATGGAGGCAAGTACAAAATGGAACCCATATTCGAGACAAAGTCTCTGAATACGTAATGAACTCGCTAGTTAACGTTACAAATTCACTCCATATTAGCCGTATTTACTAGATACGGTACAACATCACCAAAATCATGACGGACCCATAACCTCACAGAACAAAACAGAATTTACAGAACCTCAAGGGGCAAGTGAAGAGGACAAGAAAGGGGCCTCCTAGAAAAAGGATTTTAGGAAAAAGGTAGGGCAGAGAGAAGGAAATACAGGTAGAAAGTGGAGACCCCGTACACAGGAGTGCAGCTCTCATTAGTGCAGCTGGTGCAGTGACAGAGGTACACAGGTATGATTGGCTCACCATTGAATTTTTTGTTTTTTTTAATACCATCTTCGGGACATATTTTTCTTGCTTGCATTAGGGCCTGTGATACCCAAGCTATGCCACTGAGAGAAAAACGTGGTCAGTTTTTACTAAATAATGAGTAAAAATGCAAGTAAAAGGACACAGTATTTCTTGTTCCAGGCAGTTTTTCCAAATTATGCCAAGAAAATTGGTGATTTTTGGAATTTGGTGTTGAATTAATCTGAGAATCTGGCACACCCACACCAAATTCCAGCAATTTCTTAGTGAGGGCCTAAGTACACGGGTGTGTGAATGCATGTGTATATGTGTTGATGGACAGTGTGTGTGTCTGAGTTTTGTGTCTATGTTAGTGCAGATAGTGCATGGATGTGCATAAATAACCTTAATGCTGCTGCACTTGGAGCTGCTCCCTTTGTGCACGTGCTGGGCTTTTAACTGGGGCTAGTTACTAGGCCAGGGCGAAATTTAAATTAAGTTGGCTTAAATTGCTTAATTTTTGGAAATTTGGCGTTACACTTGTTACGCAAAATATATCTGAAATTACGTCACACTGCGTACATATGCTGTGTCTGCAGCGAAATTATAAAGCAGGAACAACACATATGACCAGAACACTGCTGTGAGCAATTTTGCTGTCTGCACATTTTCTTTTAGCACAAAATGAAGACTTTTTTTTTTGGAGGGCAGTATACTTTTGAATAGCAAGTGACTCCATTAAAGTTTGAGGCGTATTGTTTGTGATGCCAGTAAATAATAATACAAAGAAAGTGAGACCTGAAAAGTTCAGGTGAGTTGACAGGTATGATTATTACAGGGGGGGAGGAAGCACACTGCCAGTTCACCCTGCTGCATTCTGGTAAAAGTAGTACGCTTACTTCAGAGTTGCTACAGTTTTTCACCAAATTTGATTCAGGTAGTGCTGTTATCTCTAGACACATGTATCTGGGGTGAGTTCTTCTCAGTAGAGAGCAGAAGTAGTAGATGGCAGGGAAAAGTAATCTGGTCTGGGGTTGCTGAAATGCTGCTGAAGTCTTCACAGGTCACAGTACTACTCCACAGACCCACATGTATATCCCAGGTGAGCTTGTTGGCTTAAGGGAGCCTTTTTAACACAAGGAGGGGATGAGCACACCACCTCTCATCCCAGCACAGTTCACCCGTTGCATTCTGGGGAATGCAGCACGCTTACTTCAAAGTTGCTGTAGTTTTTCACCAAAGTTGATGCAGGTAGTGCTGTTATCTCTAGACACATGCTTCGGGGTTTACCCCTTCATCAGTAAGGGTGTAGAAGTAGCAGAGAGCAGAGGAAAGTCATCTGGGGTTGCAACTTTGAAGAAAGCTTACTGCACTTACCAGAATGCTCTGGAATGAACTGTGCTGGGATGAGAGGCATTGTGCTCCCTCCCTACTTATGATTATTTATTATTTACAGCACTTAAGAATAACAGAGAATGAAGTGATATGAGAAGCAATAATGTGTAGACTAATGAGTAATGTTATCCCCTCGCTGTTTTTCTTCTGACTGATCTATATTTTAATGACCCTACCAGTAAAAAATTAGATAATCAGTGATAGACAGTATTTTTTTATCTTATGGAATCTATACCTCAAAGAATGTGAAGAAGTCACTTAAAACATGATTGAGAAGGCTGTCTAAATAATACCCAAATGATTATTAAAGCAAACTGGGATAATTGTCATGGTATAAAAGCATCTTTTGACCTTGATTCCAAGCTTTTTAGAATCCAAGTGTTTTTTATTGCACCAGATAAATGCAGATACCCAGGGGTATGTTATTTATCGGGTGTGATAAATAGCACCTATTATGAGTTTCAGTGGAATAGCACGCCACACCAAAATATGGATGATACGCTAAATACCCTACCATTTACCATTGTTAAATTCTGTTAGGTTTGACCTACTGAAATGTAAAGAATGGTGAGATACTTAACGCACCCAGTAATTACTGGAGGCTGAAAAGCCAGTCCACTCGTAATTCCGGCCCATGCGCAAGTGAGTTTAAGCAGGGATAGGAATACACTGACCTGCTCATAATCAGGGCTTTAGAGTTTTAACAATTTGTTTTCACATACCAGCAGTTGGCCCTTTCGGTATAGCAAATATAAAACAATTGGTGCTATTTTTTAAAGGAAAGCCGGCAACCCTAATGCAAATAAAGTGCACCTCTTTAGGTACAAGTCTAAGATTTGGAGCATCACAGATACAGTCCTCGAGGTAGATCGCTGCCCCGCAGCCGGAGCAGGTCGGTGAGAATCTAGTTGTATACAGTCCATTATTTTCCATCTCTAACCTGTATATGAATCTGTTCTAACCTTTCTAGCACCCACCCAGTATGGCTCACCTTTTAGCTATACGAAACAACGAAATACTGTGCCCACAGACTGCTTTAACTCCAACTGATGTGAATCTAAGAGCTGTAAGGAGTGCCCAGATTACCAAGCCACTGCTAAAGTGCACTGTGGATCTGCATCCAATATTGAGGAAATCGAAAATAATTTCTGTTAGCATAAAGTTGAAGCCATCTTGTTTGTAGCATCCATTTTGTTAGCTATGTAATTCTTCTGTCTTCACTGTTTCTTGCCTTTCTATTCCGCTTGTGTCATCAACTTTAGATAACTCCTTCTGTACTGGACCAAAGCAATGTATGTGCTAAGCAAAGGCCTGTAACTGCTGAATTGCACCCGGTTAAAGATGTAACTGTTGACTATTTGTGGCTGCTGTAAGCAGTTCTGTTCCCCCTCCCACTTTGCTAAGTGATCTCCCATCTGCCTATGTTTGTCTGTAGTTATTCTCGTGTATGCTTGTACCTTCTATTTGTAACTATATGCTTACTCTGCAACAAACTCTGTATACAAGCACCATGGTCTGTGTATTCAATGCACTACCTCCTGGAACACTTGAGTGAGTTGTATGGATGTAGTCCCACTCATGAGTGATTAATAAACTTGTTATTTGAATTCCAGCTTCAGTGCCAATCTCTATTTTGTTGGTCCGTGGACCCGATGACAGAGAAGGGAGACCCTGCACCGGTGTGCTCATTAAAAAGCACATTTCCACAATATAACTCCTATACATGATAAACACATACATGAGAATGTTACACAACATACGCAAAATGGGAAGCAGTTGCTTTACTCCGTACATCAATTTGTTTTTCAAGGTAAATTATTATATCATGTGCACCATTTTGTTTCTGAAGCCTGCATTTATTACACTGATGCCACATAAGCCATGCAATGATGATGTGAAGCCTTTACTGTTTTTACAGCTTACCTTCTGCTTCTCTCTTGCATGGCCAATGAATGATCACTGCATCATATGTGAAGTAGCACCCCACGTGTGCGCAAAGTGGTGCAGCTGTGGTGCATAGTTGGTTCTGCTATGATACAATAGTGGAGAAGTGTGGCTCACTGGTTAGAGCAGGCAGACCCTGAAGCAGAGGTCAGACCCGGGACCAGGGTTCAATTCCCGACGCGGCAGGGTCTTGAGCTCAAATGTCCACGGACTCGATAATTCTCGCTTCAGTGCCTGACCTAATCATGGGTTCACACTCTGCAACTCTGGGCATTAAGCTTTCTTAATCTCCACATCGGCCCCCCGCGGCCGGATGCCTGTCTTTCACCTTGGGGATGCCCTGTAGGGGCTATCTCACAGGGAAAAGCCAGGACGGGTTCCCAAGGCAAGCGCTTAGAGACCCCTGGGTGATAAGCGCTATATAAATCCAATATACAATACAATACAATCATCAACATACTGCCGCCAAGCTCATCAAAAAAAGTACAGTTATCAATACTTGGTTTCTAACAAACAAATCTCTGCTAACCTCTTGCAGGCACTCTAGTAAATAACAATACGCGACTGATTGTTGAAACCTATAGAGCCATACAATAAAGATGCCTTGATAAATGAACCTCTGCAGGACCCTATTAATTGATTGAAGTTTGTTAAGCGGCTTGGCTGAATCTTCTCTGGCCTGTATTGTTTCTCATCAGTGCTGTCAGTTCCTGTAGCACTCCTTGGGAGAGACCTTACTGCTGATCTGGCTTCTTTTTCCAATATTAGAAGCTGATATCTTCTAAGGTATCTTAAATTGTAATCTCTAAATGGTGGAGCTCTTCAGTGTATTTTTCCACCTCTGACTGATGTTTGTAGCATCAGCTACCATCTAGCCATTGATGTCTTTCAGCAAACCAATTTGTGGTTGGAATTAATTTTTGAAAAATGGTCCTTGATTTCCATGTTTGTTTCCATTTTCATGGTCCTGGCAGATGTTGCTGTAAAGTTGGTATTTGTCTTGCTTTGCTTCCCCTCTGAAACTTGCACACGAGCACCTAATTTTTTTTGTAATCTCGGCTTCTGCTTCTTTCCTTTCCAGTGTAATTTCTAATCGCTACCACTTCCATTTCTTTTACTTTTTGGTCTTGGGTAGCATAAGTGCTTAATTTCAGACGGTGGTTGCCGGTGGGGGCCTCCTGCACTCATTTTTTTAAAGCCAGCACTTATCAGTCCTCATTAGACAATTACACATAGCAAGGGAGGGGAAAACACACAAAGATGGAAACATCGTCCCAAAGGAAGAAAGTACCAGCCCGCAGGAGTGAGGTAAACAATGAAGGGGTGTCTGGAAGTGGATTAAAGAGGCATGGGATGAGTTTAGGACTAAGTGGCCTTGGTAAACGGCGCGCTGATATTCAGTTGTACCGCCCTGGCCTTCTGAGCAGAGCTCTGGGCACTGTCACTCATTCTTTTACAAACTAAGCACTGAGAGCACATTCTGTGATTCATCCTTCTTCTGGTTCCCTATCAATCAAATTCAACATTTCATGTTACCGTTTAACTTTTTGCCTAAATGTGGCAGGTATATTTTCCATATCATACCTCGGAAGCAAAATGACCTTCTTATTTGTCAGCTTGACCTGAATTTTACAATTGTTCTGTTCCGCGGTCTGTTTCAGGCCATGTCTTTCACGTTATGATTGGACTCTTCAGTCTTCTGGCTCTGAGAATAGAATAGATTTGATTTCGGTAGGCGCCACCCTGCAATCTTGCCTGGACTCGGAAAGCACATACAGACATTGTGAGAGCGCGGCCGACATGAACGGTTCATGAATCCAACAGCACAAGGGGGCAGGATTGGAAGAGGCTGGAGCTTGACACCTGGCAGTTAAGAAAAACCAAACGGTGGCCCTTGAGGAAAGACATGCACGTTTAGTCAGGTAGCATTGCTGGGTCACCAGACTTTTTCAGAAACAGACCCCAGAGTAGAAACGAGTCACAGTAAGTAGTCAGTTAAAATGCTGGAAACTTTTCCCAAGCTGCCTGGCAACGTTGCATTTTGTTATTGTGGCTCTCTCCATGCTCGCTTAAGTCGGCCCCAGCCGTGTGATCCTGTGCCTTTAATATTTTGTCCCTCCTTGGATCCTCGTGTTTGCAGTTTCCCCTGGTTCTGTGTTTCAATGGCTGTGTTGTTCCCACCCTGTATGTAGGGGCTCTTGAGCGGTGCTCGGATCCCAGAAGGTATTCTGCTACTCCTTGGGTAAATTATGTTATGTTATGTTATTACTGGATTTGTAGAGCGCACAGCTACTCAGAAGAGTATCCCGGCGCTGAGAGAGAAAGATACAAGAGGCCCAAGAAAGATCAGTCCCCGGGGCGGTCAGCCATTATACTGCTTGTTGGAACAGCCGCCAGGTTTTCAATTGTCTCCTGAAAGTCATAAGCTTGTAACCAGCATCAGCGATAGAGGCAGCTTGTTCCAAAATCTAGCCACTGGCACGTGGAACGAGCGTCCGTCCACCACGGCGGGTTCTAAGACACTTAGGGATAACGATTAAGTGTTGGTGTGCTGATCTCTGCCAGGTACCTAGTATGACACTCTTCTACGGATGTAATGAACTCCTATGCCATGTAGAGCTTTAAAGGCGAGGACAAGTGCTTTGCAAAGTATTCTGCATCGGACAGGCAGCCCTACTCCACCGCATGCTGGTGAGTGAACCCAGAGCCACTCTTCAACTGAGAGGCAGCATTCCTGTTCGAGCAGTGTATGTCCCTCAGGGTCTCCATACCCACTGGAATGAGCACATTGAAGCAGTGGCGTAACGAAACCTTAGGGGGCCCCCCTGCAATGTACTGCAAGGGGGCCCCCTTATTCGATCACATTACCACCCGCTGGTTTAAAGCACCGGACCCTCATAACCTACCTCAAATCTAGCAGCAGGTTTTTTACTGATACAAATGGCTTCAAGGAAATCAACAAGTTCTGCAGTCAGGGAGAAATTCGGGTATTTAAAAACTGTTTTTTGGTGTTATTGGTTTACAAAATTAAGCTATAGGTGAAAAAGGGGACATGCTTGGTGACATGAAGGGATTGCATTGCAGTCATAGGGCTACGAGCATTTCAAAGTTAGTAGTGAGCAAAAGTGGTGACTTTGTGTTACTGAAACTTCCATTTGCAGTGCACCAATGGACCAGGTTACTGGTCATTTTAATGTCTCACATTTCTTGATCAATCTTTTCCGGTCAGCCACTCATCTTTAGCCCTCATTCTTTCATAACCATTTCTGCTTTGAACAGTTCACCTGATCTCCTATACTTCATGCACTTTTACCCTTTTCCAGCATATTTAGGCCTCCCTGCCACTAGCACTGATGCCATTTACCTTTGTCGTTCTTATCTCTAGCCTTCCCAGTTACCCTACTCACTGCTTCCAGTTCTCTTCTCTCTCCCAGCTCTCTTAATTCCTCCGGTTTCATAAATTGTTTGGAGTTTCCTCTTCGAACACAAGATTATTTTTCTCATTCTCATGCTGCTGTCATGATCCCTCACACTTATGCAACTTGTTCTGACAGTTTCTCCCTCTGCTATATTTCTCCTGGGTTGCTTTGCACCTCAGTCTCTCATTAGTACACTCTATGTCTTCCAATTTGCTGCTTTCCTTAAACTCTGATTCTCTCATTCTCTAAACTATACCTCTAACGTTTCACACTCACCCCTATCTCTCCCAGTTTTACTGCCACCCTAAGCTCATTCCCCTCTCACTCCTCATATTTACCTTCAACTTGCACACATCACATTCTCTCATATCTATACCACCCTCCCTCTTACATTTAATTTTACCTTTGCCCATTATCTCTCTTCAGTTCATCTCTTACTTTCCACTTTATTCTCCTCATTATCTCCCTATCACCTCTCAATGCTACTGTCAGCACTGTCTCTGATAGTCTTGCTTCTGCATCCCCAGTTTCCAAACTATGTTCATCTTTACCATTTTGTTTATTTCCAAACCCCTATCACACTTGTTTCCTTCACAGATCCTTCCCTCATTCCCAGGCACCCAATTACTTCTTGTTTCTGTCTTTTATTACTCAGAATTTTCCTTTCAGCTAACTCAACTTCAGCTTCCCTTACTCCTTAACCTCTTTATTTCCATATTTTCCACTTATGCAGTGCCATCTTCATTCACACACCCACAGCAGGTACTATGCAGGCGGCAGCATTGCAAAGGAGAGAAAAATGTCCTCATGCAGGTTATGCACAAGCAGTACCTGTGTAAGTTTTCTTCACACAAAAGAAAAATAGCAGAGCAATGTAATGAAAGCTTTCCTGATGCAAAATAGGCATAGCAGAGGCAACTTCTGTGCAAGCTTCCTTCACACAAAGAACAAGCACACCACGAGCAACAGCACTGCAAACTTTCCCTGCACAGAAAAGTTACAGCATGGACATCAGCATTCAAATTGCTATCACATCAGCGAGTTACTGTGAGCATCAGTGCAAGCTTCTCTAGCAAGACAAGTTCAGCATGGGTAGCAGATGTGAAAGCTTCTCTCGCACTAAACATGAAAATTATGAGCAGCAGCTGTAGAGGTTTCCCCAAGAAACAGATACAGCCCAGGAATCAAGTTCGGCAAATATCCCTCACAACAGTGGTACACCATGGGAAGCTCCAAGCAATAACAGACACCTTCATTAGAGAGGTACTTTAGTGACAGCAGCGGTGCAAGGATCTCTCACCCAAACAGGTAGAACACCACAGCAGCAGAACAAGCCTATGTGACAAAAAGTGATGAAGTATGGAGGGATAGGTGTGCACAGGTGACAACATGTCATATGTGACACTGTCAGTCATTCCTGGCATTTTATCCAAAAGCACGGTGCAAACAAGGATTTCTGATCCCATGTTTAAAAGCTAAACTCAAAACTACCAGTTCCAGAATGCACATTTATCTTGGATAAAAAGCTAGAACCAGCTAAGGTTTCTCATATGATGGCAGGAGAGTGTGGGTGTATGTGAAAACGTCCACACCACTATGTCAAACTTGCCAGGTACATATTGTAAAATGTGATGAAATATACAACCTCAGTGTGCTATCAGGTGCAACATTAAAGAAGCATTTTTTTTAATCTTGTAGCTTTCAAAGTTATAATATATAGGTTTAAGAGATACCTGCAGGATCCAATTTCTTTTTATTTTACCTATGGTTCCAATTCACCTTATGGGGTGTGTCTAGGTTCCATTTCAATATGCGTTTTTTGGTATCTGTGTATTATTTTCGTATGTGTAGACCATTTAAATGAACATGAAAAAACGTAGTTTGGAGAGTTCATAATGATCTAAGTAAAGAGGTAAGCCAGGGGACTCTGCACCATGGAAAATAAAATCTAGATGGGTGATTGGCACTGTCTCTCACTTTCTGAATCCAAGGCGGACCACACAAAATCCCAGGTCTGATTTTGCATTACAGGCATCCAGTATGGCAATCTTTGTTGGTACCCTGTCCCACTGTCCATGACCTCCTACTTGGATTCCCTCACTACCTCCCTCCATCGGTGCACCTCATCTCTCCATAACCTCATGTATCGTGTCAGAGCACGCTTTATGTCACACAGACTTAGTGCACAGAGACAAGAAATCCCTCTACCCAGTCCACTATTACTTTTTTTTAATTGGTGCTTTCATTTTAAACAATCTTTTTTTTATTTACCAACCCAATTAGTGTCCTCGGTCTTGGATCAGTACCTAAAAATGTTTAAATAAATAGTGCCTTGTCCATCTCGCTGGCATGCACGTACTTTGTAAAGCATGGGTGCTGGATTAGAATGATGGGACTGGCATCTCACCTTTTTTTTCTCTTCATTTTGACTATTCTACCAGGCATCCTGATGCTGTACAGGACCGCCAAAAGCAAAAGGCTAAGCCAAAAGGTCCCAAGGGCGTAACCAATTGGATTGACCAGTGTCTGTATTTATGAATCTTAAATTTAATAACATCCTCTGGTAGGGGAATTACAGTGATACCAGCAGAGTTCATGTCATGTTATTTTGATATCAAAGGCATAATAGGTATTTTTGTCTGATCTATTTTTCCGGATAGACTCTGCCCAGACCTGCTGCAAAACCCAGAGTAGATAAAGGCCTGTGAGATCTGTAGCAGGCCCCCTTAAGGGCCACCATATCTAATCGCCTTTGTTGCATTTGCATAGAATAATTACCTGGAACTTAGCTAACAGTACCCAAATGGGTAGCAACATATTTTATTTCTTTTGTTTTAATGTTTTTATGTCACACTCATCGTACCGAATCATGCGACCAAGTTATGTGTGCTCAGTGTAATTTTTAGTAGGATTTATCTGGGAATACGATGGTACTGAACTACATTATTTGAAATGTGAGAGGGACGCTAGTATGATGAGGGTGATTTGGCCTTCAGTTTCCAGTAATGGATGCATCCACAGAGGCATTGGAAGTGGGAAACAATCTTTTTATTCATTGAATTAACCTGAATGGAGAAAGATAATTGAGAGTCGAAGACGGCGGCCAGATTTCTAACTTAATTACAGGGGTAAGTAAGTGATAGAGGCTAGATTGTTTTCAAGAGTCTGCTTTACATGGCCAATGAGCAGCATCTCAGCTTGTGCACCATTCAGGCATTGTCAATTGTTTGTGTTCCATGTGTGTGTGTGTGTGTGTGTTGGAAGCAGTTGTGCAATTGAGTTCTACTTTCCGCACCTTGATGCCTACCCCGTCAATTCAAGAATTTATATTGGGGACCTTAACCATCTTGTAGGCTAGCTCTGCAGTGTAGGCCCTTTACGGCAGCCACTACTCTTCTCTGCTGGCTGAGCCGGTAGGAGAACCAGGCTGGAGACTACAATGCTACTCACTCTCCTTGTTTTTGCTGTGGCCTGGACCCTGGTCCCCTCTGCAACACTTTTAACACCTGGAATAATGAGACTTTATGCACCCTCTTAGTCAGTCTCTCATTAAGAAGCCCCCAACACTAGAGCCTGCTACTACCGTGTGCTGACACTCAAATACAGCAGTCATCAACAGAAAGATGACCAGTCAACCTTTGTGAAAGGCCTTCCACTGCGCTGCAACACGAGTCGCTGCATTTTGAGCAACTTTTGACCCGTTTGAGATAGAACCAAATCTTTTTAGTTAAACTCTGCAGATTATGCAGTAGATGGTGGATTATGTTGCAAATGTGCCAAATCCATAACTATGCAGAAAATGCAGCAGCCACAAAATCACATAATTCCAGTGGCCCAGGTTTAGCAGCGTGCTCAGTGCAATGCACTGGCATGCAGTTTATCTTTATAAGGGTTTTGTGAGGTTCTTGAGGTACTCAAAGCAGTCTCCCTTGTTCCAAAGCACAGTGTGCCTCCACCATATGACTCGATTATTCCCAAACTGCCCAGCTAGTCTGTCTATCGATCCCCTGAGTGCAGTGCCTGGTGTTTGTGAGACATGCATGGACCGTATCATAAACGTCTCACACCCTTACAAAAATGGGAATATACACATCTGTTTAAGCACACAGCCAGTCACCGTTCTGTGTTTTTCAAAGCCTAATCGTCAGTTTGTGTACATGCATTCTGTTTTGATTTGCACATTTGCTCATATTTTATCAGTGGATGACCCTATATGCAGTTGATTCTATCTGGGAATAAGAAAAAAACAAGAATGAGCAGGTTTATGAGCGGGGGAAGCTGGGAGGTGTATTCTGCGCCTGTCAATCAGGCCACTCTCTTCAGTGTCAGCGTTTTAATAACAAGGAGTACATATGCTTTGTAAAAGATGCTGTTATGCATCCAGAATATAGGGACATGTGAAAAATTAAACATAGCTCTTCGGGGGAGCCCACAAGTCTTACATACATTCAATGTAAATATAGCCAATATGTAGGCACATAGTAAGGGAAAGTTGTCATCTAAACAGACAAGATCATCCACCAAAAATTCAATTTGAGCATTTATTGCTAAAATTAATATATTTCTGACACATTTATATACAGTTTCTTTCAATACATGTCAATAGAAACTTAAACATGTGATCGAAACTTGTTACTGCAAAGAAGTTAATGAGCAGGATGCAGGATCGTATCACTCGAAGGAAAGTACACAAACCTTGGGAAGAAAATAGAGATACATAAAAAAAACACTGAGTTCACTACACAATGCAATGTGCAAGTGCACAACACTGAATACGATGGCTTCTAGGCAACAGAGAGGCATGCAACCTTGCAGACATGTTAAGGTTAATGGGTGCTTTAGATTTACTTAAAAATGACATTGAAATTCGTCCACGTAACATATCAGCGCGTGTTAAGGCATGATCTGTAATAAAAGGTTCATAATAAATCACCGTATTAAGGCATGGAATATATGACCCTGCTTTCTCAGAACCTAAATATGGAATATTCTGAATTAGAATGCAACCATGTATTTAGCAAATCGATCCTAGGGGATCATTGTTTTGTTATTGGCTCTTTGGCATCAGTTGATCATCACAACAATGCACTGCGTCATTATTTAACATCGGGACCTACAACAGACCCAGACATTCTGCGTGTGTGACAGCCGTACCCTGCAGTGTGAATTTGCAGTGGAGTACAGAGACTATAATGCCACCCAAGGCTACTACCTGGTGCCATAGCAAAGAAATGATTGAACATGCTGCACAATTAACTTTTTTTTATCTACAAAGACTCAAACCTACCTGGCATACCCGAGTCCCCCTCTTTATGAGAGCCACGCTTCCCAACTACTGTGGTAGGCAGCTGCCCTGTCTGCGGGCTGCCGTTTCTCCTTGTCGTGTTCTCATGCAACATGTTGAGACTGTCATGAGAATTCATCTATCTTGTCTGTGCCTCTCCTCTCCAGATTCTGATGTAGTGTTGTTCCAGGGTGTGGAATGCTATTGTTGTTGCACCCGTGTAGGCTCAGATACTAACATGACTGCTGCCACACACTTTTGGTTTTTAACTCGCTTGCTGACATATTCTGTAACATTCTCGAGCCACCCGCTCACAAGGACAGTCTCGGGGGGCATTAAAATCCCCCGCCACCCACTGAGACTCAGTCCGACGGTCCTTGCCCCCACCCACACCACGGACACTCCTGCTACTAGCTAGGCTCCTGGCTCGGCCTCGGACGCAGCGCAGACTGACTCACCTTGACCTGAGGGCTGGGGCTGGGCCTAGCCTGCAGTTTCTTCAGTTAGGCGCGAGCAGGCAGCAGGGCAGGACAAGGTTAGCCAGGCAGGGGCCGGGTAGCTAATAAATTAATTTAAATTATGGGCGCCAGTGACAGACTTAGACAGTCCGGCGTAGGAGCAGCTGCGTGGCTTGATCTTCTTGGGATGCCTCACGCGCACTTTTAATTGCACGTGCTCAATGCGCATGATCGTGAGGACATATTCAAATCAGGGCATGATTGGTCACCAGCTCTGTCCCACCCTGAAGAATGCGCACACGCGTCGCAGAAGCAACTGCGCGCACCCACCCACCATTTATTATAGGCTCATCCTGCTTCTATCACAGAGTTTGGATCAGGAAGAGAGGCAACACGCTTTCTGGGTGAAAGGTTAATTATTTGTCTTCGTAGCCTGTGGGTGCAACAAAGAAGTGTTAAATGTTAAAGGCTAGCACAGTTGCCTGTTTCTGAAATATAAGACGCTTTCCCACTGTACGACTGTTAAACGAAATTGGAGGCCCCGGCTGGGGCCTCGCACCATTTATTAAGAACCTTAAGGGGCCCCGGCCGGGGCCCGCCGTGGCGCGCGTGTGCAGTTGTTTATTAAAGGTGCAGTGCGGCCGGTGGCCCCCTGGATCAAGAGGCCCCCCCGCAATGCGTGGGCTGCGGGGGGCCTGTGTTACGCCCCTGCACTGAAGGCATCATTCGAGTCAGCTACTGAAGAAGTGAAGAAGTGTCTCTTCCGTGGCAAGGTGTTATGGCCAAAGGCTTGCATCATTCAACCAACTCTAATGATGCTACCCAGGAACATATCGGCTTCACTAATTGCTGATAATTGCCATCTTTGTCTTCCGGTAAATGATGGCTGACACTATTGAAAAGCAGTGAAATTTACAGCACTTTTTAATCCTTCACTTTTTATTTAGTGCCTCTCGTAAGCCATTCTGAATCCATGCATTTTTGTTTTTTTCTTGCCAAACTGAATGTGGGTAGATAGACGATTAAATTAAAAATGCTGCATCAACTTTTTCACTATATTCAAGACTAGCAGCCCGTCCCGACGTTGTCCGGGTATGAATTGCTGCCGGCCAGTAGTATATTGTTTTGTAGGATTTCGTTTAGATAGCATTTCTTATCTGTGACAGGCCTGTGAAACGCTCCGATTCACAGTGCACTGCTGATGCACTTAAGAGTGCGGGTTCAGTAGTGTGTGAACTCGAGTTTCCCTACTTTATTTTTCCTTGCAATATTATATAGCGCAAACTTGACAACATGGCATG
This sequence comes from Lissotriton vulgaris, assembly GCF_964263255.1. NCBI lineage: Eukaryota > Metazoa > Chordata > Amphibia > Caudata > Salamandridae > Lissotriton > Lissotriton vulgaris. The sequence goes on along the minus strand of NC_141695.1, from coordinate 432,230,028 downwards.
AGCACAATTTACATTACAGAAGAACACATTCATTTGTGGTAGGCACGGGGAGACAAAGCGATTTGCCTGGAATCACAGGATGTTGAGCTGATGCCGAGATTCGAACGTAGCTCCCCAGCTCTAAAGTTCGCAATTCTAGAACTTGTGGCGGGAGATGTGTCTAAAAGTGTATGTCGGTGCTGGCCATCAATGAGAGAGAACTGTGCATTTTTCAAATGGGTGGTGAAAAAATATGAGTATGTTGCGGGAGATGTGGGCCGCCGTGCCACCAATGTACTTACCGGGGAAGGGTAAAAACCCATTATTCCGCAACTTTCTTTCCGCATACCATCACTCCGCATACTTTCATTGCGAAAGTACCATGACTCTGCAATGCCATTATAACGCATGGCATTACATTTTATATGCTTTTACCATGCATACATTTGCATTAATGGTAAAAGCATGTTTTTTTTAATGTTTGGATAAGGTAAGTATGGGTATAGGGGTATATGTTTTGGGGTACTGAGGTATATGTTTTGGGGTGTTTGGGTATTTTAAGGGTTCAGATGTAGTTTTGGGTTATGGGGTACAGGGTAGTTTTAGGGGTTAGGGTTAGGTATGGGTTTTGGGGTACAGGGGTATCTTTAGGGTTCAGGGGTAGGTTTAGGTTTTGGGGTATAGGGGTATTTTTAGGGTTCAGGGGTAGGTATGGGTATGGGGTACAGGGGTACTTTACGGGTGCAGGGCTAGGTTTGGGTTTTGGGGTACAGGGGTATTTTTAGGGTTCAGGGCTAGGTTTGGGTTTTGAGGTACAGGGGTATTTTTAGGGTTCAGGGGTAGGTTTGGGTTTTGGGGTATAGGGGTATTTTTAGGGTTCAGGGGTAGGTTTGGGTTTTGGAGTACAGGGGTATTTTAAGGGTTCAGGGCTAGGTTTGGGTTTTGGTGTACAGGGGTATTTTTAGGGTTCAGGGTTAGGTTTGGGTTTTGAGGTACAGGGGTATTTATAGGGTTCAGGGCTAGGTTTGGGTTTTGGGGTACAGGGGTATTAGGGTTCAGGGGTAGGTTTGGGTTTTGGAGTACAGGGTTATTTTTAGGGTTCAGGGCTAGGTTTGGGTTTTGGGGGTACAATGGTATTTTAGGGTTCAGGGCTAGGTTTGGGTTTTGGGGTACAGGGGTATTTTAAGGGTTCAGGGCTAGGTTTGGGGGTACAGGGGTATTTTAGGGTTCTGGGGTAGGTTTGGGTTTTGGGGTACAGTGTTATTTTTAGGGTTCAGGGCTAGGTTTGGGTTTTGGGGTAGGTTTGGGTTTTGAGGTACAGGGGTATTTATAGGGTTCAGGGCTAGGTTTGGGTTTTGGGGTACAGGGGTATTTTTAGGGTTCAGGGGTAGGTTTGGGTTTGGGTTTTGCGGTACAGGGGTATTTATAGGGTTCAGGGCTAGGTTTGGGTTTTGGGGTACAGGGGTATTTTTAGGGTTTAGGGATAGGTTTGGGTTTTGGGGTACAGGGTATATTTATGGGGTTAAGATGGGTTAGTGTTTAAGGGTGTTGGGGTATTTTAAGGAGTAAGGGTGGGTTATGATTATGGGGTGCAGGGGTATTTAAAGGGAGCAGGGTGGAATTAGCACACGATATGAGACATGGCATGAAGGAACGTACCACACGCCCCAGCGTTTGTCACGCCCCCAGCACACGCCCACAGCACAACGCAGACACGCCCACAAGGGACTACTTTGCTGGCACGGTTCTTTTACCTTTTAAATGTATATGGTGGGCGTCTGCATAGCCTATGTCCTTCTGCTGCAACGGCCCTTTCCAACGCTGTATTGGGTGTTGTGATTGGTGCTGTGGTTCCTGAGATTACCCGCCTCAAAGGTTTGGGCTCTCTCTTTATTATATTAGTATGGATAAACTATGGTGCCCGAGTTGTCTTTCACAGTGAAACTTTTCATTATGCCGATTCTGATAGATATTGTCAAAAATGGAGTTGTGGAGTAAACACTTTGGTTTTTGCTATTTCTTTGTGGTCCTGTGGTATATTTAGAAAAGCAGTCATTTTTTTAGGCCTGTTTATCATGGTCTGCAAATAATAAATGATGATTATATTATTAATAATAACAAAATGAACCTTTCTCTATAGCCTAGCGCTTCATATTTCACTTCTGCCGTATTCTAAGTACAGTACATAACAAAAATACTTATGTCCAATGTAATATTCCTCAATTCACTGACCTCAAAATTACAGAACACTGAGGTGAAAAACAAATACTACACAATGCCAAATGTAAAGCATATGACAGTGTTGCATTTACAAAGTGGCATAATGCAAAGCAACATTCATATGATATAAACTGTGCACATAAGAGGCATTGCATTTGCCGCATCTGCAATATCTTGTGTGTTTGGCTTCAGTCTATGAACTGTGCATTTTATTTTTTGGGTGGGTTGATTAAAGTTTGCTTCACAACCATCAATGGCTCCATCACTCTGATGCCAATTTGGCTTCCACAGTGTTTTCGAACTGGCTTCTAGCATGCACCGCTTAGCTCCCCTTAAGGAGCATTATGCGGCCAGAAAAGAGCCCCCTGCCCCTTGGTTTTCGGATAGGCTGAAAAAAATAAGACAATCTTGCCACCTTCAAGAGAGGATCTGGCGTCCTGACCTTAATCCTGATGAAAGAGACCTGCACAAACGAAGACTGAGGGAATATAAAGTCACTATTATAGAGGAATAAACATCCTTCTACTCCAAAGTGACAGACTCCCTAAGATCTTCTAGGGAACATTTTAATGTAATTAAGTCTCTCTCCTCCCCTTCAGTCTCTGCTCGCACTGACACCTCACAGGATCTTTGCGACAGAATGGCTAGATTTTTCCGTTCAAAGATATATTTCTCCTTGGAAATCCTCAACGCTGAGGCCTCCAAAATAGTTCCCACAATGCCCATCCTTTCTTTTAATACCCCTGCAACCCTGTGAAGGCAGGCACCCTATCCACCTTCCCCCTTCTATCGGAAGAGGAAGCGGATCGCCTTTTAGGTGTAATTACGTCTGGTTCCCAGCTGGAGTCCTGCCCCTTGAAGATCATGAAATTAGGAAGGGAGGTAATTGTACCTCACCTTACCTCGATACTTAATGTAGTTATTTCATCTGGGCAGTACCCCATTTCCTGGACGACTGCAGTGGTCAAACCTCTTTTAAAAAAAGGCCTCCCTGGATCCCACGGAGTTAAGAAAATTATCGGCCCATCTCTTTGCTACCTGTCCCAGCAAAAATATTGGAGAAACATCTTAATTCTCATCTCAGTTCCTATCTGGATGAACATCAGTTTCTTGAAGACTCGCAGCATGGTTCTAGAAACGACCACAGCACGGTGACTGCATTAACCTCTCTAATCAATAGCATTCGAACCCAGGTTGATGCTGGTCACACTACATTATTAGACCTTACAGTAGCCTTCGGTACCATATCTCTGTTGAGACTGGTGGACCGGCTTAAGGAAATGGGACTCGGGGGTGCCGCCCTGAAGTTGCTTTCCTCATTTCTCACTGACTGGTCACAAATAGTAAAAATAAATCAGTTTTACTTGGTCCCCAATTTTGTTTTGCGGAGTCCCTCAGGGCTCCTCATTGAGTCCAACTCTTTTTAACATTTATGTTGTTCCTCTAGCCAAGGTCGTTAGATCCTTTGGGCTGGAAGTGTTGTCCTATGCTGATCGAAACAAAAGGGGATGATGGACGGAGCGTTTGAGCAAATCAAACACTCATCCCCCAGTCAACTGATCTGGGTTTAATCCATCACCATTCTTTAGCTCACTCAGCCACCCCAGTTCAGACATGGCCATGTGCAAATCAGTCTGACCCTGTGCCTCATGGGAACAGTCCAGCCCGAACTGCCAAGCCATGTCTTCCCTGGACCGGAAACAAGCATCCTGGGACGGCAGCGGCAGTGCAATCTTCCTAACGTCACAGAATATGTAAAGCTCAGGAAGAATCAGTGAACCTTCTCCCTCCTGTAAAGGGTGCAGCAGCAGTGTAAACTCTCTTAACTAAGGATGCCTAGTTTTCTGTAGGTTTTGTGGATTGGTAAGTGCATGGACAGTTGGGCAGGTGAATAGTTAAATATGGAGGGGTGAGTGACTATGAATATGTGAGTACGCGGTGGACGAAATAGTGGATTTTAAGTCTATAGTACTCCTTACGAGTAATGGAATTCCATGCAGAGCAAGTGTGTCCAGGCTTGGAATGATTGGATCTGCAAACTATGGATCTTATGATGTCGGTACTGGAGACACTGGAGCGGCCTTCACTGCTATGCAAGCATGGGGTGCAGGCAGCAGCACAACCTAGCAACCAACTGCCCCCTGTAGCTGAGGGCTGCCCTACCCAACAACAGCCCACCTGACCACCAACTGACCGTCCTACTAACACTCTCTACCAGCTCTGAGCTAGTAGAAACTGGGGTCTAACTACCAGTTGCAACGAGACCAGAAGTCTGAGGGGGCCTCTTTTTTTTAGAGGCTTCCCTTTTCCGAGCCTGCCACGGAACATTTTGCTTACACTTTGGAGATTACAGAATGGGAGAAGGATCAGAGAAGAAAAACAAGCATTAGAAATGCAATAGGTCTTGCATTTGTTTGAGTAACAGCTATTGGCATTGCAATAAGCAATGGCTTTTACCTATGTAGGGGAATTATGTGGGTTGGAGTGAATTTGGTAGTTGTGTAATTGAGTGACGTTGAGTTGCTTTGTGTAGTGTAATTATGTGGCATGGTGTACTGTGGAATTGTATGGGTAGTAATTATGTGGTATTGTGTACTGGAATTATGTGGAGTGGGGCTGTGTGTCATGGAGTGTAATTATGTGGAATTGTATTTTGTATTGTGGAGTGGTATGTAGTGGAATTTAATTGTGTGGTGTTGAAATTTGTGGTATGAAGTTGAATTATGTGTTGTGTATTGGATATATGTGGTGTGTAGTGGAATTATGTGGTTTGGTGGTGAATTATGTGGTGTGGAATGTATTTATGCAGAGTTTAATAGTGTGGCATGGAACAGTGTGGCGCTGAGTGTTTTTATGTTGAGTGTTGCTACATGGCATGGAGTGTATTTATGTGGTATGGAGTAGAGCGTAATTATGTGACTAAAATCACTGATGATTATTCAACCATAGCGCAAAAGCCTAAACTAAATCCACAGTATGTAATGCAAATAACATCTTCTAAACACTTTAACCGCATGTTTAAAATGAGGAAATGGCACAATATAAGCTTGTTGTATTTTTATGTCCTTTAATAAAGCATTTTCTCCATAAAGAGGATTTGATTGGAAAACCAAAAAGAAGGCAACTTGTTCCCAACACCATGGGTTTCTCAAAGTAAATAAACATCATGTTTTGCAAAATATGAAATGGCAGTACTGATGCCCAAAAGTGCAAACTAAATACAGTATAGAGTAGTCAACCACGCTGCGCAAAAACATATACAGCCTGATTCATCAAGCTGATTTGCGCTTGCAAAGGGCCAGAATCTGAGAATCTGGCCCTTTGCGAGTGCGATTTTTGCATTTGGGATTCATCATCCCAAATGCAAAAATCGGTAATAGCGAATTCGCTATTTTGCGAGGAATTACATTTAAGGAATCTCTATTTGAGATTCCTTAAATGCAATTCATCATCCATTTTAAAATTGCGAATTCGCAATTTCGGCCCGCTATTTACCGCGAGGTCAAACCTCGTGGTAAATAGCGAAAACTTAGAAAAATGCTTTAAAAACCATTTTTCTAAGTTGCATGTTGCACACACACATGTCCTTTGGACATGTGTGTGCGCAACACCTGTTCAGATTTGCATTTAAGGGGTGCTACAGGGTGTCCTTTGGACACCCCTGGCACCCTTAAAATCGCTATCTTATTTGCGATTAGCTAATTGCTAATCGCAAATAAGGAATACTCCCCATTCATTCCTTTTGGCCCATAGGAATGAATGGGGAGTTATTCCTTATTTGCGATTAGCAATTTGCTAATCGCAAATAAGGAATATGTAGGAATCACATTTTTTTGTGTGATTCCTACATGAATCCCATTTTGCGAGCCTGTAATAGCGATTCCTTATGAATCGCTATTAAAGACTCGCAAAACGGGTCTTTCATGAATCAGGCTGAAAGTGTGTTTATGATGTGCAAAAAGAATACGCTTTTTAATTTGTACAAGACAAATATTTAAACCAGTGATTAAAGAGAATGTGTGGAGCATTCAAACACAACCAATGTTAATCTGTTTTTGAAAGCTAAAGCCATTGTTCCTGCTGTTTTTAAGAGAAATAAAACACATTTCCAAAAAGTTTAAAAAATAATGCAGACCTATTAGCGGATTTTTCCCTAATAAATGTAAACAGTACAAGTATGTGTTTAAATCCACTTTATCTTTTGTTTGGGAGTTCCCAGTTCAGTTTATTAAAAGATAGGAACGTAGATAATGAACAAATAGATTCCGACAAGGCAGTTTTTTTTTTTGCATGCAAAAATGTTTTCCACCACCCCAACATGATCGCCTCTCTGTGCACGCTGCACGTCATCCTTCTTGAAAGAGCACCACCAATGACGTGATTGCCTTTCAAAATGCAATGACGATTGGCCCAAAGTTTAAAAGTCAGTCTAAAGAAAGCAAATAACCCATACCTAGAGCAATGTAACCCACCACCCAGACCCTCACAAACACCGAAGGAAATGTAATAAAAAGCCCACTTAACATTCCGTTCATTAAAGGAGAAGAACCCCTGTGTCTTCATGGAGCCTGCTGGCGGAGTCGGTCTCTAGGAGTGTCAGCTCGATCTCCACACCTTCCACCGGCTGCTCTGCAGCTTTGGTTTCCGCTGTCTCGTGTCCATTCTTGGTGGTTTGTGCTCGAAATCAGACATGGAGTTTTAAAAGCGGGAGGCAAAAAATAAAAGTTTAAAGTGGAAACAACCAGAAAGTGTTTGTGCGAGTTTCGGGGGAAGGCCATAACGAGAGCGGGGGTGGAATGGAAAGACTACTGGCGTGATGGAATTGTCCCCTGATGTAGCAAATGGTTAGTTCGTTGACTGAAATAAGAAAGCACTTCCAGTGACAAACTGATTAATCTGTGACGTGCTCACTGCTACCGCGCTGATTAAAATGAAAACGCGTTTTTCTTCACCTGTTTTGCGACGAGTGGTGGCGGAATGTAAAAAGAGTTCTCCTGCACTGTGCACAGCAATGGAAAACGGAATGTGTAAGGAAACTGTGATTGGCCGGTGCGCTTGAGCCTTGAAAGGACGTGACATGGCCAAAGTGAACGAGTGAGGAGGCACCAAAGAAAAGCGGCATCAGAGTGAGCCAATGGTAAGTAGGAGGCGGGAAAAACGTGGTGATATTGATGACAAAAGGACTTGCAGGCATGGGCACTGATGCTCGACCTAAAAAGGAGGTAAGAGCCAGCAAAAGGGTGAAGAACCGGGTTTTAAACCCAGCGGCGCCAGGGGCATGCCCAAAGTCTTCGGATTCACCTGTCTTGGTATACAGAGACACGGAATAATTCTGGGTGGCGTCAAAGACCAAATTTATTAGCTGCAGCTAGTCACAAAAATCCTAGAAATACAACACGGTGTACAACTCAGGAAACTGTTCAATTTTGTAAGGCGAAACATCCCTTTTTATACCCAATATTCACATTGTAAATGCACACCCACTGCACAAAATTCTAGCCAATAAGATACATTTTCCCACGCAGCATCACATAGCAAAAAACCTCAATTTACATTGTCCCAACCCACAAGTTAATTATTAGGAATGTCCCAAATTCAATCTCCACAAGCCGGACAAACCCGTAATTGAAAGCACAATGCATGTAATGAAGAAACATAGAAAAGAAACAATGACAGATAACGAGCAAGATAAGGCATGTGTAAAGAACCTAAAAGTTAACGATGTCCTGAACATTGATTGGCAATCTCAGACAACGATCAACCAAGGAAATTGGCTTAGCGAGGTCAGTTTCAGGTGAAGGGGTCAGTTTCTTACAGTTCACCTTAGAGTCAAGAAAAGGCCTAGTTAATAAGTGCATGAACAGCGAAGCCCATGCAACTTTGTTCGTTTGGTTACCTCCACGAGCCTACGTGACGCAACACAAAATGGAGGCACGGACAAAATGGAACCCATATTCGAGACAAAGTCTCTGAATACGTAATGAACTCGCTAGTTAACGTGACGAATTCACTTCATATTAGCCGTATTTACTAGATATTAGATGATGTTGGATGAAGGTGGAAAAGCCATGCTGGTGATGTTGGACTGGTCGGCGGCTTTTGACACCGTTCCCCATAGCGGTCTTCTTTCAAGACTCTGGGAGATCGGGCTAAGGGGAGCGGTGTTCAGCTGGTTTAAGTCCTTCCTAGCGGGTCGCCGCCAAACGGTCTGGGCCCCTCCTTTCTCCGCTGAAATGCCGCCTTTGGAGGTCGGGGTGCCTCAGGGCTCTGTCCTGAGCCCCACCCTCTTTAATATCTATCTGGCACCCTTGGCGGCCTTGGCGGAGTCCTTTGGTGCCCAGATCGTTTCCTACGCCGATGACACCCAGCTTTTCTTCACCTGCAAGAGGGGCTCGGATTTTGACAGCGTGCAGATCAGAGGCTATCTGGGGGCGGTGTTTGAGTGGTTTGAACATCATAGCCTCAAATGCAACTCCGATAAATCTGAGCAGCTGTTCTTTGGCTGTGCCGCCGATCCCAGATGGCAGTCTTGGTGGCCTCCTGCCATGTTTCCTCCTTCTGCTGTTTCCACCAAGGCAAAGAATCTGGGAGTGCAGATCGATGAGGGTCTTACTCTTAAACCTCAGATCCTGGGTCTTGTTGGAAAGTGCTTTGGCACTTTGAAAATGCTTCGGGAATTTCTTCCTTTGCTATCCCTGGCGCACAGAAAAGTCACTGTCCAAGCCTTGATAGGCTCCCGCCTGGATTATTCCAACATCCTCTACCTGGGCCTGCCTGATTACTTGTTTTCGCGCATACAGGTAGTGCAGAATTCAGCTGCTAGAGCCATCTATGGCCTCCATCGTAGAACTAGTGCAAAAAAGTTATTGGAAAAATTGCATTGGCTACCTATTAAAAAACGGGTGGCTTTCAAGGCACTTACACTCGTTTTCAAGGCACTGCACGACTCTGGAGCAAAATACATTAGAAAGTGACTGGCTTTCTACATACCGGCCAGAACGCTGAGGCCAGCTTCTCTGGCCTTGGCACGTGTTCCTTCCATACGTCGGGCCCGGATCGGGGGTCGCTCCTTCCGTTTTCTGGCACCCAGGCTTTGGAACTCCCTGCCAGCTCAATTGAGGAAAACCTCAAATGTGCTGACTTTTAGGAAAGAGCTGAAATCCTGGCTCTTTGTGCAATAGTCTCCTGCCCATTCTCTTGCTCACAACTTCCGCATCTGGTTTTTCTGCTAAAGCGCCAGGACACTCCTTTGGAGTAGCCGAGCGCTATATAAAACCATTAAATAACATAACATAACATAACATCACCAAAATCGTGACGGAACCATAACCTCACAGAACAAAACAGAATTTACAGAACCTCAGACCCTCCTTTTGCCATTACGTAGGCAATAACCCAAACTCATGTTAATCTGAATCTAGGTCTATATCAATATTCATCAGATCATCAAGGTGTTGCTGGAGCATCATCCTAGTACTCTCCACTTCTCTCGAGACAGGTCTCCGCACACATAAGGTAGCACAAAGACTACAAATGGTGGGACCACACTGGATGCAAAGACAGCAAGAGAAAAGGATAGCTAAAACCATACCAAAAAACATCAGAATCTTCCAACCCCATTTAGACAGTAGTCCCCAAAACCATCGAGTCAACGACCAGTCTCCTTCGTCCACATGAATAGACTCAGAAGTCTTATGCAGTCTAGAGATGGCTTGGTATACTGTAGGGGCATTGTCTGGTATGAAAACACAGCAACTAGATTGGATCAATTTACATACCCCTCCTCGATCTGCAAGTATGATATCTAAAACCATACCATTTTGTAACGTCATAAGGTGATCCGCTTGAAGCTCAGCGGTAATATTACTAAGGGCACCTGCAGTTTGATTTATAGTGGCCTCAACCACTCTCATAAGTTGTCGTATATTCCTGCTATTGGCCATAGGACCCCAAAACGGTAGGAAACCCTTGAAAAAGTCTCCTACTTCCTGTGCTGCAGTATCTTCCTGATCGAAGACACCTCTACCATATCTTGTCCTATGATAGTCTGGAGTTGTAGTGTATGTAGGGGGAAGCAAAAACACCACATAACAAGTTCCCGAAAAATCAGGTGGCAACCATGTGTAGGCTCTGTCGTGACAAACAAAATACGTGCCTTTAGCTGGCACGAACGGAGGAGAAGTCTGAGATGAATAGACATAGGTTTGAGCACACTCACTCTTACCTAGCTGAGCTCTTGGATTTCGACCACTACCTTGCAAACAAAAGTGGCCTCGATGGGGTACAATCCAAATCGGGGGAGACCTTTTTCGTCTCTCCTTCTCTGTCAAGCTGGTACTATATCCAGTCACGTTCCAACCAACGTAAGCCTGCACCTCATCCTTAGGGATAGCATTATATGCATCAATATCTCGGATCATATCTACTATTCCCTTTATCAAGGCACTATTACTCGGATTGTCTTTCTCGGAATGTAAGGGATATACCTCATTTGCATAGATGAACATAGTCTGAAAAGCCCATACAGACCGATTGAAAGAAAAAGGCAAAACCAAATAAGGCATACCTCTATCTGTCGTATGAGGTATAAGACCACAAACCCAGCAATTAGTGGTATTTACTACCAACTGATGCTGATGCAACATCTGTATAAACGAATTGTTAACAAATTCTGACCTCCTTGTCTGTTTATGTTCAGGCAACGTATAAAATTGGTGCAGAGAAACAGTAGTAGAGGAAAGCATAGGTTGGGAGGTGGGTGCATATATCAGTGGTGTAGCATAAACAATCCAACCCACACAAGCTAATATGATACTTAAAAACATAAAAGAACACAATATGATAAAACGTTTGCTACGTATTAATGTACAAAATCTTGTCTTAAAATCCATTTTCTCAACAACTCTCTCAGTTACAAAAAGCTCCATCCTCTAACGTGCTGCTCACAGCAATTTTCCTTCTTCACTTAAGTGTGCGTCCAGGCGTCCTAGACGTCCCTAGAACCGCAGACCTTTCATCAAAACGCGGGTTGCCCCTTAAGAACTTATACCGTGACCCTGCAGCTGAGCTCGGATGGTAGCTCAGAAAAAAAAAATAGAACAAAAAAGTTTCTTGTCTGAAAGAGTATAATTCTAAAAAAAAAATCAAATTGTATTTGTCCTTTTTAGACCTAACATTATAGCGTTCTTTACCAGGCACCGTCTGATCCTGGAAAAGTGTCTCTGGTTGCGTAGTGTCAAGTCTCAAATGCAATGGCACAGCTTCTTGCAGAACTTCGTCATCCACACATTCCGACTGAGTCCATTTCAAATGTGCGTCACTAAAAGGCACAAATCTCGGAACCCTTTCAGTCTCAGAATCGGCAATACCGTCTCTGACCCACTGGTCGTATGGTAAGGGTACCCTTTTACAATGGGTGGCGTGCACCCAGTTTTTCTTGCCGCAAACCTTGACAGCAGGCAGAGTCGCCAATAACACCTGGTATGGACCTGTCCACCTCGGTTCCAGATTCTTTATTTTTTTAAAGTTTCTCACGAGGGTCCACTCGCCAGGTTGAATCAAGTGACCTGCATCCACAGAGGCTGAAGGTAAAGTATCACGCACCTGTTGGTGAAGAACACGCAATTTAGCAGTCAAGTCATGTAAGTAATCAACCAACATAGGATACTCGATGTCACTATATTTATTTGGCCTCTGCACACCCCAAACATTTGCCGGGCGACCAAAAACAATTTTGTATGGGCTAAGTCCCACACGAGAATGTACTGTCATTCTTGTGGACAAAAGAGCCAACGGTAAAGCATCGGGCCATGTAAGGCCAGTGCTTGCTTGTATCCTGGCCAATTTAAGTTTAAGAGTGCCATTGTAGCACTCGACCAAACCAGCTGACTGGGGGTGATTCGCAGCGTGGAATTTCTGTCTGATTCCCAAACCCGCACACACTTTCTTCATAATCTGACCCACGAGTTCACTTCCGTTGTCACTCCATACCATTCTCGGCAAACCATACCTAGGGAAATATTCTTTGAGCAAAACCTTGGCTGTAGCTAAAGCAGTATTATCCTTTAGGGGGTAGGCCTCTATCCATCTGGAAAAGGCACAAAACACTACAAGGACATACTTTAGGTTATTGCATCTTTCCATGTAATTAAAGTCTAACTGTAGCACCTCGAGCGGATACGTTGGAGGAGCAAAATGACCCGCTGGAGTTGGGGTTCCCTTGCCAGGATTATGCATCAAGCAAATCATGCAGTTTTTAACCAGATTCTCAGCACATTTAGGAATTCCAGCATTCTGCCATACCGGAGCCAACAACTTACATATCCCTTTTGAACTGATGTAAGCCAGCCCATGAGCCATTGTAACCACTGGGAGCACATAAGCATCACTGGTGTTCTGACAACTCAACCCAACAGCCAGTCGAATCCAACATTCCCGTAGTCTCTCTCCACACACTCAATTCTTTCTCAGTAGCTTCTGCCTGAATCAATTTCACACTTTCTATCGTGTCTTCACACATTCCTCCTGCCATAACCCATCTAGCAGGACCTGCAACATACATACGACTCGTCACATCTTTCGCCGTTTCTCTCGCTACTTCATCCGCAAACGCATTGCCACGACCAACATCATCCGTAACTTTCCTATGTGCGCTGCACTTCACAATCGCAACTTGTGTCGGCAAAGTAAGTGACTCAAAAAGTTCATTCACTAATTGCCCATGCTGAATTTTCGTACCATGGGAAGTAAGAAATCCTTTCTCTCTCCAGAAACGTCCAAAACTATGAGCCACGCCAAATGCATATTGGCTATCAGTATACACGTTCACTCTCTTTCCTTTCGACAACACACACGCTCTGGTCAGTGCAATCAACTCTGCTGCTTGAGCTGAATTCTGTGCAATACGTGCAGTTTCAACAATCGTGTGCAAAGTCGTAACCGCATATTCTGCAATCGTATCGCCATTCGGAAGCTTAAAGCATGAACCATCTACCCATAAGGTACCATCTGGATTCGACAGAGGAGTATCTTTCAGATCAACTCTACCCTTTGTTTCCTCCTCTGTCCGGAGAAAACAATCATGCTGTTCCTGAGCATCTGTCTCTACAGAAATCGGCAACAATGTAGCTGGATTCAATGTGTTGCACCGCTTAATGTGCACATGACTAGCCAAAAGCGTCAACTCATAACCTGACAAACGCGCACTAGTAAGATGCTGAGTCCTCGTTCTATTCAATAAGGTATCCACTGCATGTGGGACCATCACAATCAATGTATTATCCAATACCAAACCAGCAGACTGCCGGATAGAAACAGCCGCTGCCGCTGTAGCTCTCAGACAACTAGGCAACGCCCTAGCTACCGGATCTAAAGTAGCGGAAAAATACGCACATGGGCGCTGCTTGTCTCCAAATTGTTGGGTCAACACTGACAACGCACAACCTTCTCTCTCGTGTACATAGAGTGTAAAAGGCTTACTGTAGTCCGGGGTACCCAACACCGGAGCAGAACACAATGCATCCTGCAACTCAGAAAAACTCTTCTGACATTCGTCAGACCAAGGAAGAGGGTTTGGTGTGTCCTTAAGAGTAAGTGCCAACAAGAGTTTTGCTAACAAAGAAAAATTTGGAATCCACTGTCTACAATACGAGGTGATACCCAAAAAGGCACGTACCTCTCTCTGTGTGGATGGTACAGTCATTTGAGCAATCGCTTGTATACGCTCTGGGGTCAATCGTCTTCCCTCCTTCGACAAGAGATGACCTAAGTAGGTCACTTCTTGACGGCAATACTGTCACTTCAAAGGTGATACTTTATGGTGAAGGTCAGACAAATGTCGCAACAAAGAAAGTGTAACTGCTTTACAAATCTCTTCATCATCAGCAGCAACCAACAGATCATCAACATACTGTATAAGAGTCGCACCAGGAGGCAAGACAAAAGTATCAAGCTGAGTTTTCAAAGCCTGTCTATAGATGGAGGGACTCTCACAATAACCTTGAGGAGCACGCTTAAACCTGAAACTTCGGCCTCCTAAAGAGAAGCCAAAAATATTCCTACTTTCTTCGGCAATCGGAATACCAAAGAAAGCGTTCTTCACATCGATAACAGAAAACCAAGCAGCTGAGGCAGGGATCATAGTCAGTAAGGCAGTAATGTCCGCAACAACTGGAAACTGTGGCACGACAATCTTATTGACCTCTCGAAGGTCGATCACAAACCGATACACAGGTGGCTGGGAAGAATCAATACGCGTAAGGACAGGCAGAACAGGACTGTTACACACATTACCTCTCATTTCTTCAATCACACCTTTCTCAACCAAATCATAGATAATCGCTAAAAGAGCTCTTTCACCATCACTAGAGATCTTGTATTGGGGAATGCGAGGTAGCTTAGCATTCGACTTGAGGGTAACAACATAGGGTGGAATCTGCAAAAGGCCAACATCATTGGGACCTGTAGCCCAAAGAGTATCAGGGAGCAAACGCAATTCCAGTGGAAACCGATCTTTAGACAAATACATCGGAGAAATCACTTTCTTACCCAACGTAAGATGTACTCCCGAAGGAGAACAATGTAATGTCGCATGCAATCTTTTCAACAAATCCAAACCCAACAGATTCTCACCACAACCTGTCGTTAGAATAAGGGGTGCTTCCAATTCACAAGGCCCAATAGAAATGGGCAAAGGACTAAAAACCGGATTACAAACTGGGGCGCCAGAAAATCCTACCGAGACATTCATCAAGCCAGACAAAGGTGCGTCAGGGAGTTTAGAGTGCATGATAGAACTCTTAGCCGCACCAGTATCCAAAAGAAAAGGCTCTGCCACACCTGATGTAATTACTTCAACATAGGGTCCACTCTGGTCTACTGGAACTGATACTGATCCCTCCCTTTGTCCATGGCCGTCCTAGCTATCATTAAAACCAGCACTCTCGCTTTCAACATAATAATCATCCGTGTAGTACTGAGCAGACTGAACAATCGGAACATTCTGTTGATCAAAATAATTCATAGAATTCTGAGGGGGAAAGGAACGTTCATTCTGGGGAAACGTACCACATTCTCTACCCCTAGGTGCTTGACCTCTCTGACCAGACATACCATTCGTACGTTGTAGCAAAACCGGACAACTATTCTTGAAATGACCTTCTTCCCTACAGTAAGCACACTTATTAGGGCCTAGCGGAAGTCGTGGAGGAAAAGACTCAGGCTTCTGTAACAATCTCTGAAACTGTGGGGGCTGCTGAAACTGGGAAGGTTGCTGACGCTGATTAGAGCGAGGCGGATACGCCTGCTGTAGAAGAACCTTCGTTTTCAATTCTTTAGTCTTCTTCTCTGCTTTATCCTTCTCATCTTTATCTCTATTCTCATAGTATTGTGCAGTAGCCAATATCTGGGCCGTGGAAGAAAAAGCCCATGAACTCTCAGAGCCCTTTAACTTATTACAAAGCTCAGGGAGCAAATTAAAAACAAACTTATCTACGAACAACCTTTGACCACCTTCTGTACTCATGTCCTGACCACTGTGATCAATAAATGTTTCTCAAACCTAGTGAAGAAATCAGACACACTCTCGTCTTTCTTTTGTTTGCATGCTGCTAACTTGTCCCAATTCACTTGCATAGGAGGCATCAATGTTTTAATTAAATTAATAATCCTACCGGGTAATTCTGCAACTACGGGTTGAGGCTTGGCACCTCCTACCTGTTGACCATCTGCAGCAACAATATTAATCCACGTATCTCCTAACTCTGCCGCATGATCCTCGTGACGGATCTTTGCCCACAAACGTTGAGGAACTACATTACCCAACAACATATCCACGTCAGCTAAATTCATAACACACGCATCAACTGTCTGAGACAACTCCTTGTAGTAGCCAGCAGGATTTTTACGGGGGTCAAGCAAAGTCTGCTTAAGAGCCAGGACCTCAACTCTCTTCCAAGGAACATGTACCCACACTCGCTGCAAATGAGCCGGTACTGCCTGAATACCCTGATTAAGATTAGCCACAACTTCTTCTCTCCATACAGGGGGAACCTCTCTCATAGGATACTGCTTCACTTTTCTCCTAACAGAAGGATCAGGTTCAAACAACGACTGAGAAGGAAGTCTACACCTAAACGCAAGAAGCGTCTCTACCGCTTCCTCAACATCGGGACCCACTATCTTCCCTTTAGCAAATTCAGACTGAACATCAAGCACTTCCTGCGGAATCGAACCCAACTCATTACTTTCCCATTCTTCACGAAGGAAAGTACACAATACATCAAAAACATACCTTTGCTTAGGCGGATCCCACTGTAAGAAAACATCCATAAACGCTTGTAAATTATACCTAGAAACATTTAAAACCCATCTACGAGCCAAAAGATCCAACACTGCCTGCTCTTCGGGACCAGGAAGCTGACTATGACTCTGCTTACGTTCCGAAACCGGGGTCATATTCAGTGACCCAAAGAGTGGAGACAAAAGACTAGCAACAGTCTCAGTCATTCGTTTTCGAGCAGAAGGAGAAGAAGTTGATATAAGAACAGGAGACAAAGTGTTTTGAGGTGACAGAGACATAAGGTCAGTAGCAAAAGAAGTCGAAGGTAAAGGACAGGAAGGCAAAGGAGTTTGAGGCAGAACTGTTAGCAAAGTTGGCGGGCCTAGAGGAGGCTTCGCCAATGGAGGAAGAACCACCAGGGGAAGAGCTGGTGGATGAACAGCAACAGGGGGTTGAACAACTGGGGGTCGCGGAGGTGCCTTTGTGACATCAAAGGATCCTTTTCAGGGTCATTTGTCGCATTCGGAAGAAGAGGTGGCAAAGCCGGATAACATTTGTCAATGGCCATGCAATGTTGTCTATCTGACACCTCAATCGCACGATCTTCTTCATCTTCTTTAAACTGCCTAGCAGCTTGTAATATCAATATATTCTTTTCTTTCCTATCTCTCTTAGCTTGCTTAATTTCTCGCTGTTTGGCTTCCTTACGCCAGAGGCGGAAAGAGTCAAACATCGCCGACCGGGCTTTCTTCCTAAATAGCGCAACTTCTAGGTTATCTAAAACCTCTGATTCGAAACTACCATGCTGGGGCCATCGTAAGACACCATCTTTCTTCGTATAACGGATCCATACTTCATTAAACGTAATTGGACCCATGCCATGCTTTGAATAGATTTTTTTTTTTAGAACAACAGCGGTCCCATGCATGCAAGTATATATGAGACAATAAATATAGACAGAATCAAATCTATATTTGGAGTGACATGCCCAGCCGGACAGAGGTCTTTGAATTTACTCAATGAACAATTGCTCCATACAGAGAGAATACCTTCAACAATTTACCAGTGTGGTACACAAGCCTGTGCCCAACACTAACAGATCAAATACAGAAGGTAGATTAAGAACATAGAAGGGCTTTTTAAGGCAAAAGTAATGTTTTCTGTTTGAAATTCAAATGTACAGAAGTATCAAGGAAGCACCATTACATTACATAGAAATCAAGTTTTGTATAGGGTGCTAGACAGGTCGATGGCGTTTCGGTCCCCCTACTTAATCATGGGGACCATCATCAGGACATTCAATTAATGCCTTAACGTTATTAAGCCTGTAATTGCCTAAGGAAGAAAATGGGGAGAAAGATATATACATTTTAGAAACGGAAACATAGAGTAATCTATATACTTAATCACGTGACTTAAGGAGAAAAGTGAACCTATTTACATTATTTACACGTGAAACAGGACGCTATTTATTTACAAATTGAAGTGAAAGTTTTCAGTGATGGTGTCGCTTTTGTGAAAGGCTTTGTAATCCGGGTGAGACCTAGATTGAGCCGGTATTGTGCATGGCGATGTGGTGATCGAGCAAGGAATTAATTCACTAATAGCGCCCGTATTATGGCAGAACGAAAACGATATTACTCCATCATTCCTGTACTGTGAGAGGCGCAGTGTTGCTGGCTGTTCCAGTGATGCAGAGACCAAGAGCAGCTGGTGCGAACAGTTAAAGGAGTGAACTACGTTGCTGCGAGAAGTGAGATATTGCTCAATCGTGCCTACATTGGGGGGTGGGGGGCAGCGGAGCTGGCTATTCAAGTGATGCCGTGGACGCTTAACGAAAGCCAGAGTGGCTAGTGGTTTACGTCGTGGCGAGGAGTGATTTGTGACATTTTAAGATGCGTGGACTAATAACAGGCTTACCAGGGCAGTACACTGGTCCGTTACAGGCAAAGGGGGTGGTAGCCTGTACTTGGCAAGCAGCCCTGTAAATTTGGGGAGGTTGTTAGAGAACGATAAAACATAAATGGGATCGAGGGAGGCACGAGTGGCCACGAGAGGAATTCTTACCAGAATCAGGCGCGTTTTGACCGCGTTACAATAGCATAATCCGACGGTGCCAGGATACTGCCTGTCGGAAAACACGAGCCATCAGATTAATGCTCAATCCCTCAGAGCCTAAAACTGTGGTCACACCATTTAGACCCCCATCGACTTTTTCACCCACCTCTAACATGATCCCTAAAGAGATCGTCACTTTTGAAAAGGTTATCCTAAAGGAAATTTCAGACTTGGCAAAATTACACCTTTTCATACCTTACAATATCTCACTGGAAGAAAAATCTGCCATCACCACCCTAATAAACAATGCCAACCTGATTATTAAACCAGCAGATAAGGGTGGGGGAATAGTGCTATAAAATATTGGAAACTATAAAGATGGACTCCATCATCAAGTCTCTAATATGGACCTTTATTGCAAACTACCATGCAATCCTACCAAAGATATACAAACCTTAATTAAACAACTGACTACGGAAGCCCTTGAGAATGGTTTTCTAAGCAAGCATGAGTACAACTTTCTCAACATCACTAACCCAAGAACCCCGGTCATTTACACGCTGCCCAAGATCCACAAAAGATTGGATATTCCCCCGGGTAGACCGATCGTGTCTGGGTGTGGTTCGGTTTTAGAACCATTGGGCCATTTTGTCAATTTCTTCATGAAGGACTTTGTGCCAGTAACCAAATGCTACATCCGAGATAGCATGCATATGATTAATCTCATCGAAAACCATCCCTACAATCATGAAAACGAGACTCTATGTACCCTAGACATGGAGTCTCTTTATACAAATATACCTCAGAGAGACTCACTCCTTGTCATGGAAAGCATATTAAACACCAGATCACGTCCTCACAGGGTACCTACTCTGTTTTTAGTACAACTCCTTGAGATCTGTCTCACCCAGAACTTCTTTATGTATGACTCACAATACTACCAGCAGGTGCAAGGAACTTCTATGGGTGCTATTTTTGCCCCAACCCTGGCGATCCTGTACACGTCCTCCATCAAAGTATGGAGACGTTACATTGATGATGTCCTGGTAATATGGACAGGCAATGATGAACAATTACAGGCCTTCCTATGTTGGATCAACACACTAGATACTAACCTTAAATTCACTTCTGAACTGAGCAGAACAGAGGTCACCTTCCTGGATGTGAGGATTCAGGTCTCGGGACAAGATTGACCACAAAAACATACCAAAAACCAACTGCTCGCAACAATCTTCTTGAATTCACAAGTTTTCATCCGAGGCCCCTAAAAGAAAACCTTCCTTACGGCCAGTATTTGCGGATAAGACGCAATTGTTCTGATCTCCAAGATTTTAAGATCCAATCTGCAGATCTAACTGATAAACTTAAGTCACGAGGTTATCCAGCTAAAATACTGAATAAAGGTTATAAGAGGGCTCGCAACCAGCCACGAGAATCACTCCTTGAAGACAGGGTCACTGACAACAAAACCATACCGTTAACTTGTGTAACCACATACAGCACAATGTCCAATCACATGAAGAAATCAATCAATAAAAATTGGCGCATTGTGTCTAGCATAAAAACAGATTGGGAGAAACCATTATTCTCTTTTAAGAAAGGACGTAGCCTGAGGGACACTTTGGTGCATACTCGACCTACAACTGAAGCACCTACCACAGAGAGATCGATCACAGACACGTGGGGCTTACCGGGAGTCACTGGGCACTTCCCCTGCGCAAACTGTAGTGTCTGCCACCTTACGACACATTCCAAAACTCTTGAACTCGAGCCAGGCAAAGTCTGGACCCAAAAAGGTCACACAAACTGCAATACCCAAAACGTCATTTATCTGATCACCTGCCCCTGCGACCTACGTTATGTAGGCATGACAACTCGCAAAGTAAAGCAAAGGATAGGTGAGCACCGCTCGAACATCAGATGCAAGAAACTAACCACTAAAATGAGCCGTCATTTCTTGGAACGGAACCACACCCCCAATGACATACGATGGACTATCATCGAGCATCTGGATGGCGGAAGAAACATTCCCAACCGCCTTTTTGAAAAAGAACAAAGGTGGGTATACAGGCTTGGTACCCACCATATAGGTCTGAACGATGATATTCCCTGGAATACTGTTATGAAGTGAACAAATATGGAGTCTAGCAATTTTTGTCATGGCACTAATCAATAAAATCTATCTATTTCCATCACTAAAATGATTACAGAATACCTACCTACAGGTTCTCAACAATGGAAGCCCTTCACACAATACATACGGTGAATTGGGTCTCATTTTAGTAGCAATATCCCCATTCTACTAATACCATTTGGCCGCTTATTTTGTTACCACAGGGTTACCATCCTTTCCCTGTTAAGAACTAGCATCTTTTTCTTTTAAATGATTAACCGATTCTAGTCACCCATAAGCGAAGGCACTCAAGAGTGAGATCTCAATGCGGCTGCTCCTATCAATAAAAACACTTCCGTGTTTAGCGCGACCATTGTTTACCCCGGGGCGCTTAGCAACCCTTTCCACGTGACTAAGACGTCATCCACTCCCCGGCGTTCCGATTGGTCTTACGCGTCTGATGACGTGTACGGACGCGGAACCACGCCCACCCGGAAGTATTCGCCGCCTCGCCGCTTTACTTTTAAGCAGCAAACCGAGCCCGCTTCACTATCGTCGGGGTCCGGTTCGAGGGCGACGTAGGCAGACTGAGGGTGCTAAGCGTCAAGGGCGTAAGTGGAAACCATGTAACTTCACCAAGCTAAGTACAGATCGCGCTCCTTTTACCGATGGATATTATAGTGATTCGATGCCATTTTCTTTCTCCCTATGTATTTGACTTGCCACAGGGTGTGCCGAATACGCTTCCACCCCCCTCCTGAGACCCATGGTGTTTGATTCCAACACCTATAAAGTGAGACATTTTAATTTACTTGAATGCGATCTCATCATGATATTTACTTTGATCGCTCAGTTGACGATCTTCTATGAAGATTTTCACTTTTTAATCCATAGTCACTCCCAGTCCATTCCACGAATAGTGCACAGCACTTCTCCTAGTTCATGCGAACCCTGGGCAAAGAGGTGGTGTTAACTATAGCGCTATTCAACCACAGCTAGTACCTTGTCACCTTTTGAGCACGATAGATCTACAGTAGCAACCAGTACCAATACTAAGTGTTTGTTCTGTCCTACTTGTGTGTCTCTGTCTTTTTACTTTCTAGGTGCAGAAAACGAAAAGTAGAAGCCTCCTAAACCAGGAGTAATTAGGAAGAGTTTGTTCCTTCCTAATTTATTTGCACTTTCTCAATTTTTAATTTATTTTTCACTTTCACGCCCCTAGGTACGGGTGGGCCTTAGCGCGCCCATACCGCCAGGGTTTATCACACACAGTCCTGAAGAATTGCCGGGTAAATTAACACCGTTTCGATGGCAAGAAACATGTTGACAAACGTATAGGAACCCACCACTCAATTATAGTGGACTGTTTCCTCACATATATTTTAATATCTCTGTCTTTAGTGGTCATAGAATAAAATTATTACCTCAGAGACACTACTGACAATTTTAATACCTTCACCACTCACTATTCTTATTGCACTCAACACGCCCTAAACTCACCATCCCGCTCTGCAGTAACACTGGCGTTGCAGCACACCAAAGAGACACTCGGTCTCTTTGGTGGGGCCCGATGATGAAGCATGTCATCACTAGGTGGTGAGTGAGGGCCTTCTTCAACATCCCAGTGTGGTTGTTTTTTTTTGTGCTCCCGACTTGGGTCTAGCCTTCCCTGAAGACACTCTTCCTTTGATTATTGATCCTGTACATGGACTGGCTAGAGTGTAACACGATTCTCTCAGACAGCAACCCATTCCATCAGGGGTTACATACCTGGAAACGTTACATTGACAATATTTTCCTCATTTGGGGTGGGTCACCTGATGATTTTCCGGGACTCCTACACTGGCTCAATAACAATTGTAACGGCCTCACATTCACCTTAACCCATAGCAAGACTAGCATTTCCTTCCTAGATCTCACTATCCAACATCAAGAGGGGGTACTGTACACATCCCTCTTCCGTAAACCGACGGAAAGAAACACCCTGCTTAGTTATGGCAGTTGTCACCCCAGGGCTCTCAGGGACAGCCTACCATACTCCCAATTCCTCCGATTAATGAGAAATTGCTTTAAGAAGGAGGATTATTTCAGTGAGGCTAATACCCTTTCAGATAAACTTAGAACTAGAGGCTATCCAAGGCGCCTCATTAATAACTCAATGAAAAGGGCCTGGTACTGCCCCCCTGAGACCCTCTTGGAGCCTAAACCTAAACAAACCTCTGACAAAATGGTATGTGTCACAACCTTTTCCACCATCTCCAATCGTGTCAAACAGAGTATAAAAAGGAATTGGCACATACTGAACTCAGGTCCACTCAACTGGGAAACTCCCCTCTTTGCCTTTAGAAAAAGCAAAAATCTTAAAGATCAGCTGGTTAGGGCGGCCCTACCTTCTGTAAATTCAAAGAATACCACACTCCACGATCGTTGGTCATTACCACCCCTTCGAGGCCACTCCAAATGCGGATCATGTGTTGTGTGTGATTTCTCAATAGACTGCAAAGAGTTTATATACAAAGAAGTAAAGAATGAATTAAGAACTTTTACTAACTGTAATAGTTGCAACATCATCTATGCTATCTTTTGTCCCTGCGATTTAATTTATGTGGGCCAGACCAAGCAGAAAATCAAGCTGCGAATATCTCAACATCGAAGCCGGATCCGATGCAATACTCCTAATGCTCCCTTGGTCGAACATTTTGCCAGCAAAGGGCCGCAATAAATAAAATTCTCTGGACTGTGATTACTCAAGTCATCATCCCACCCAGAGGCGGTGACTTGACTCGAATGCTCAACAGAGAAGAGCTTAAATGGATTTTGAAAACGGACAGTCTGAACTCTGGATTAAACGTTCAGGAGGAATGGACTGCCCTCATTTGAAATCTGACTCGCATTTTTGAACCCGAAAATGCTGATCTGGTTTGAATAGTCGCTTACAGTGAAGTAGTGTGGCTCACTGGTTAGAGGCGGCAGACCCGAGAGCAGAGGACGGCCTGGGACCAGGGTTCGATTCCCGGTGCGGCAGGTTTCTGGACCAGGGTCAGCGGACTCGATAATTCTCTCGCCTCGGTGCCCACTCTGATCAGCGATCACACTCGGCAACTCTGGGCATTAGCTTGCCTCATCTTCACTAAAGGCCCCACCAGACTGCCGGGGATGCCTGGTCTCACCCTGGAGATACCCATTAAGGGACCATCTCTCAGGGAAGCCATGAAGGGTTTCGCAGCGGTCGAAGCGCCTTGGGACCCTCCGGGTAAGTAGTGCGCTATATAAATGCCTATACACACACACATACATTGTTTTCCTTGTGTAACTTCTTCTCCAAACATTAATTGTCGTGTTTTTAAATTCAAAATTCAATATTGAGTCACTCTCATTATGCACTGTGCACCACCCACTAGGCTAAGTGCACCCAGTCTCACCTAATATGGCCGCCTAGCTACGTGTCCGTTGTATATTTTTATTTTATTTTTTGCGCCCAAGCACGCCCCACGACCGTAGACCAATCAGCTTCCTTTCACTCATTAATCACCCCTCTCCTCCTTCACCCGAGCACGCCAGGGGACAGACCGAACTACCGACTAACCCGGTAAGTTCCAAGCAGCCCTTAGCTCTCCTACATTGGTGTTTCTAAGCCGCATTTATCTGATGGCTCTTGTTTTCCGACAGGCAGTATCATGGCACCGTCGGATTACGCTATTGTAACGTGGTCAAAACGCGCCTGATTCTGGTAAGAATTTCTCTCGTGGCCACTCGCGCCTCCCTCGATCCCATTTATGTTTTATCGTTCTCTAACAACCTCTCCAAATTTACAGGGCTGCTTGCCAAGTACAGGCTACCACCCCCTTTGCCTGTAACGGACCAGTGTACTGCCCTGGTAAGCCTGTTATTAGTCCACGCATCTTAAAATGTCACAAATCACTCCTCGCCACGACGTAAACCACGTCTTGTAACTATCTGCACTAGCCACTCTGGCTTTCGTTAAGCGTCCACGGTATCACTTGAATAGCCAGCTCCGCTGCCCCCCCCCCCCCGCAATGTATTTATTTATTTATTTATTTATTTGATGCTATTTATAAAGCGCATACAATTACCCTTAGGCGTCTCGGCGCTGAAATTGCATTTAGGTTTCACCCTGGAGCGGTAATACGGAATAAAATCACTGATTGAACAACCAAGTCTTCAGTTTTTTTCTGAACTGAAGAAGAGTGGGACTTGTTCTTATGTGAATGGGCAGAGTGTTCCAGAGTCTAGGGGCCGCAGTTGAGAAGCGGCGATCTCCCCAGGAAGCTGTACGACTGCGTTGTATCACCAGTTGATTTAGAGAGGTAGATCTGAGCGTTCTTGAGGGATTATAGGGGATCAATTGCTCTCTAAGGAATCTGGGTCCTAGTTTCTGGAGCGATTTAAAGACAATACACAGCGCTTTAAATTTGACCCGATTGTGAATGGACAACCAATGGTATTGTTTAAGCGTGTCCGAGATGGGAGCAAATCTAGGTTTTTTTGATAGCACTCGGGCGGCGGCATTCTGCACTGTCTGTAGTTTTTTAATGACTCTGTTCTGGGCATTGAGCAGCAGACCATTACAGTAGTCCAATGAGGACAGCACTAGTGAAGAAACCAGTGTTTTTGCTGCTGATTCTGGCAAGTAAGGAGTAATTTTTCTTACCATTCGCAACTTAAAATGAGCATTGGCAGCCACCTTATTCGCGTGGGCCATGAAGTTGAGCTGGTTGTCGAAAGTGACACCCAAGTTTCTAACTTTGGCCGTGGGGCATGGAGGAGTGCCCATGGCCGTTGGCCACCAGGTTGCCGACCAGGCTGGGGAGAGATTGCAGAAAATAACCACCTCTGTTTTATCAGAATTGAGTTTCAGGCAATTTCTTGCCATCCACTCACCAATGGCAATCATCCCGTCTTGAAATCTCTCTGCCATTTCCTGACCGTCTCCCTTTATGGCCAGAACCAACTGAGTGTCGTCTGCGTATGAGGTCAGGCCCATCCCGTATGCTTTGATGACACTAGCAAGGTCCGACACATATATATTAAATAGTGTCGGACTCAGGGATGAGCCTTGTGGGACCCCACACGGTAACGACAGCTTGGCCGACTGGAAGGGACCCATAGTGACCGCCTGAGTTCTGTTGGTCAGGAACGAAGCCAGCAGGTCTCTAGCAGTGGACTGAATGCCCATCCTCTCGACACGGTCGACCAAGATCTTGTGGTCGACCGTGTCGAAAGCAGCCGACAAGTCAAGGAGGACTAATACAGCAGTACCTCCTTGGTCACGAATGATTCTTATGTCGTCAGCTGCTTTGATGAGGGCGGTTTCCGTGCCGTGGTATTTGCGGAAGCCGAACTGGGTATCATCCAGCAGGTAGTTGTTCTCTATATAAGCTGATAGCTGCTGGTTCATAGCCTTTTCTATGACCTTTGCTAGAAAAGGGAGACTAGCAATGGGACGGTAGTTCTTCAGTTCACTTTTGTCTAGCCCAGGTTTTTTAAGCAGAGGTTTAATAAGTGTATTTTTCAGTGAGTCAGGGTAGGTACCGGATGCTAGAATAATGTTACAAAGGGTGGTTATGATAGGGACGACTGTGTCTGGTACTGTGGCTAGTACAGAAGAGGGGCAAGGATCCAAGGCTGATCCTGCTTTTATCGTGTTAAAAATGCTCGTGACTTGATCAGTGGTGAGGGCATTGAAAGAGGTCATAGTAGTACTAGTTAAATTAGTCAAAGAAGTGATCTGAGGGGTGGAAGCACTACTATGAACCTGATCCAGATTAAATGCTTGATAGATGTCATTGACTTTAGTGAAGAAGAAGTCTGACAAGGCATCACATAATGTTTGTGATGGGGGTGGGTTGAGGTCTGGAGCATTTCCCGCAAGGGTTTTTGCAACATTATAAAGCTGTTTGCTGGAGTTTTTAGCAGCTTCTATATGGCGAGTATAGTAATCCTTTTTCGCAGTTATAATCATTAATTTATAGGTGGCCAGGGCTTTCTTATAAATGTCCTTGCTTTCAGTATCGTAAGTTCTTCGCCATTGTCGTTCCTTGTTCCTGGTGAGTTGTTTTTGGTCTTTTAGTTCTTGGCACGATTGAGCAATATCTCACTTCTCGCAGCAACGTAATTCACTCCTTTAACTGTTCGCACTAGCCGCTCTTGGTCTCGGCATCACTGGAACAGCCAGCAACACTGCGCCTCCCACAGTACAGGAATGATGGAGTAATATCGTTTTCGCTCTGCCATAATACGGGCACTATTAGTGAATTAATTCCTTGCTCGATCACCACATCGCCATGCACAATACCGGCACAATCTAGGTCTCACCCGGATTACAAAGCCTTTCACAAAAGCGACACCATCACTGAAAACTTTCACTTGAATTTGTAAATAAATAGTGTCCTGTTTCACGTGTAAATAATGTAAATAGGTTCACTTTTCTCCTTAAGTCACGTGATTAAGTATATAGATTACTCTATGTTTCCGTTTCTAAAATGTATATATCTTTCTCCCCATTTTCTTCCTTAGGCAATTAGAGGCTTAATAACGTTAAGGCATTAATTGAATGTCCTGATGATGGTCCCCATGATTAAGTAGGGGGACAGAAATGCCGTTGACCTGTCTAGCGCCCTATACAAAACTTGATTTCTATGTAACGTAATGGTACTTTCTTGATACTTCTGTACATTTGAATTTCAAACAGAAAACGTTACTTTTGCCTTAAAAAGCCCTTCTTTGTTCTTAATCTACCTTCTGTATTTGATCTGTTAGTGTTGGGTACAGGCTTGTGTACCACACTGGTGAATTGTTGAAGGTATTCTCTCTGTATGGATCAATTGTTCATTGAGTAAATTCAAAGACCTCTGTCCGGCTGGATATGTCACTCCAAATATAGATTTGATTCTGTCTATATTTATTGTCTCATATATACTTGCATGTATGGGACCGCTGGTGTTCTAAAAAATATGTTCCCCGAGGTCCCCTGCTGACTGAATTGGGGTCCCTTGTTGTTGTTAATATGCTTTGAATAGAGCTCATAAGTTGGAGTTCCAACTGGAGGTATCGGACACGAGTCCTCCAATCGGGAATCCCTGTTACAACTACAACAAAACCATTTCCTAAATTTGCTAATACCAGGCATCTTATAGCTCACTAATCTAGCTTCAAACTTCAAGGGGTTATCAAAAACGATATACTCGCAAATATACGAGCCCCTCGGCTTTGGTAATTGCAATAACCAAATCAAGGAAACCCAAGAAACCAAACAAAGTCTTGGGAGCGACCCACTTGTACTTAACCAAAATGTCTGTCACGCCACCAGAAGACCGTCTAACGTCTTGCCTTACAAATCATCACAAGAGGGTCCAAGACAGGGCGACAGTCAGGGCAGCAGTCCTTCGTAGCCGTCGGAAAGGAGGAAGCCTTGCAGTAAAAACCTTCGGTCCACAGTTGACATGCCGGGGTCGATGAAGTGGGGGCCCTCCTCCAGAATTTCCCCGCGAAGCTCCTCACAATCTTCGGGCTTGGACCGGTACCGCTGAAGTCGCCCCACGTTGGGCGTCAGTTGAAGAACCGGGTTTTAAACCCAGCGGCGCCAGGGGCACGCCCAAAGTCTTCGGATTCACCTCTCTTGGTATACAGAGACACAGAATACTTCTGGGTGGCGTCAAAGACCAAATTTATTAGCTGCAGCTAGTAACAGAAATCCTAGAAATACAACATGGTGTACAACTCAGGAAACTGTTCAATTTTGTAAGGCGAAACATCCCTTTTTATACCCATTATAAATGCACACCACTGCACAAAATTCTAGCCAATAAGATACATTTTCCCACGCAGCATCACATAGCAAAAACCTCAATTTACATTGTCCCAACCCACAAGTTAATTATTAGGAATGTCCCAAATTCAATCTCCACAAGCCGGACAAACCCATAATTGAAAGCACAATGCATGTAATGATGAAACATAGAAAAGAAACAATTACAGATAACGAGCAAGATAAGGCATGTGTAAAGAACCTAAAAGTTAACGATGTCCTGAACATTGATTGGCAATCTCAGACAACGATCAACCAAGGAAATTGGCTTAATGAGGTCAGTTTCAGGTGAAGGGGTCAGTTTTTTACAGTTCACCTTAGAGTCAAGAAAAGGCCTACTTAATAAGTGCATGAACAGCGAAGCCCATGCAACTTTGTTCTTTTGGTTACCTCCACGGGCCTACGTGATGGCAACACAAAATGGAGGCAAGTACAAAATGGAACCCATATTCGAGACAAAGTCTCTGAATACGTAATGAACTCGCTAGTTAACGTTACAAATTCACTCCATATTAGCCGTATTTACTAGATACGGTACAACATCACCAAAATCATGACGGACCCATAACCTCACAGAACAAAACAGAATTTACAGAACCTCAAGGGGCAAGTGAAGAGGACAAGAAAGGGGCCTCCTAGAAAAAGGATTTTAGGAAAAAGGTAGGGCAGAGAGAAGGAAATACAGGTAGAAAGTGGAGACCCCGTACACAGGAGTGCAGCTCTCATTAGTGCAGCTGGTGCAGTGACAGAGGTACACAGGTATGATTGGCTCACCATTGAATTTTTTGTTTTTTTTAATACCATCTTCGGGACATATTTTTCTTGCTTGCTTTAGGGCCTGTGATACCCAAGCTATGCCACTGAGAGAAAAACGTGGTCAGTTTTTACTAAATAATGAGTAAAAATGCAAGTAAAAGGACACAGTATTTCTTGTTCTAGGCAGTTTTTCCAAATTATGCCAAGAAAATTGGTGATTTTTGGAATTTGGTGTTGAATTAATCTGAGAATCTGGCACACCCACACCAAATTCCAGCAATTTCTTAGTGAGGGCCTAAGTACACGGGTGTGTGAATGCATGTGTGTATGTGTTGATGGACAGTGTGTGTGTCTGAGTTTTGTGTCTATGTTAGTGCAGATAGTGCATGGATGTGCATAAATAACCTTAATGCTGCTGCACTTGGAGCTGCTCCCTTTGTGCACGTGCTGGGCTTTTAACTGGGGCTAGTTACTAGGCCAGGGCGAAATTTAAATTAAGTTGGCTTAAATTGCTTAATTTTTGGAAATTTGGCGTTACACTTGTTACGCAAAATATATCTGAAATTACGTCACACTGCGTACATATGCTGTGTCTGCAGCGAAATTATAAAGCAGGAACAACACATATGACCAGAACACTGCTGTGAGCAATTTTGCTGTCTGCACATTTTCTTTTAGCACAAAATGAAGACTTTTTTTGGGAGGGCAGTATACTTTTGAATAGCAAGTGACTCCATTAAAGTTTGAGGCATATTGTTTGTGATGCCAGTAAATAATAATACAAAGAAAGTGAGACCTGAAAAGTTCAGGTGAGTTGACAGGTATGATTATTACAGGGGGGGAGGAAGCACACTGCCAGTTCACCCTGCTGCATTCTGGTAAAAGTAGTACGCTTACTTCAGAGTTGCTACAGTTTTTCACCAAATTTGATTCAGGTAGTGCTGTTATCTCTAGACACATGTATCTGGGGTGAGTTCTTCTCAGTAGAGAGCAGAAGTAGTAGATGGCAGGGAAAAGTAATCTGGTCTGGGGTTGCTGAAATGCTGCTGAAGTCTTCACAGGTCACAGTACTACTCCACAGACCCACATGTATATCCCAGGTGAGCTTGTTGGCTTAAGGGAGCCTTTTTAACACAAGGAGGGGATGAGCACACCACCTCTCATCCCAGCACAGTTCACCCGTTGCATTCTGGGGAATGCAGCACGCTTACTTCAAAGTTGCTGTAGTTTTTCACCAAAGTTGATGCAGGTAGTGCTGTTATCTCTAGACACATGCTTCGGGGTTTACCCCTTCATCAGTACGGAGCAGAAGTAGCAGAGAGCAGAGGAAAGTCATCTGGGGTTGCAACTTTGAAGAAAGCTTACTGCACTTACCAGAATGCTCTGGAATGAACTGTGCTGGGATGAGAGGCATTCTGCTCCCTCCCTACTTATGATTATTTATAATTTACAGCACTTAAGAATAACAGAGAATGAAGTGATATGAGAAGCAATAATGTGTAGACTAATGAGTAATGTTATCCCCTCGCTGTTTTTCTTCTGACTGATCTATATTTTAATTACCCTACCAGTAAAAAATTAGATAATCAGTGATAGACAGTATTTTTTTATCTTATGGAATCTATACCTCAAAGAATGTGAAGAAGTCACTTAAAACATGATTGAGAAGGCTGTCTAAATAATACCCAAATGATTATTAAAGCAAACTGGGATAATTGTCATGGTATAAAAGCATCTTTTGACCTTGATTCCAAGCTTTTTAGAATCCAAGTGTTTTTTATTGCACCAGATAAATGCAGATACCCAGGGGTATGTTATTTATCGGGTGTGATAAATAGCACCTATTATGAGTTTCAGTGGAATAGCACGCCACACCAAAATATGGATGATACGCTAAATACCCTACCATTTACCATTGTTAAATTCTGTTAGGTTTGACCTACTGAAATGTAAAGAATGGTGAGATACTAACGCACCCAGTAATTACTGGAGGCTGAAAAGCCAGTCCACTCGTAATTCCGGCCCATGCGCAAGTGAGTTTAAGCAGGGATAGGAATACACTGACCTGCTCATAATCAGGGCTTTAGAGTTTTAACAATTTGTTTTCACATACCAGCAGTTGGCCCTTTCGGTATAGCAAATATAAAACAATTGGTGCTATTTTTTAAAGGAAAGGCGGCAACCCTAATGCAAATAAAGTGCACCTCTTTAGGTACAAGTCTAAGATTTGGAGCATCACAGATACAGTCCTCGAGGTAGATCGCTGTCCCGCAGCCGGAGCAGGTCGGTGAGAATCTAGTTGTATACAGTCCATTATTTTCCATCTCTAACCAGTATATGAATCTGTTCTAACCTTTCTAGCACCCACCCAGTATGGCTCACCTTTTAGCTATACGAAACAACGAAATACTGTGCCCACAGACTGCTTTAACTCCAACTGATGTGAATCTAAGAGCTGTAAGGAGTGCCCAGATTACCAAGCCACTGCTAAAGTGCACTGTGGATCTGCATCCAATATTGTGGAAATCGAAAATAATTTCTGTTAGCATAAAGTTGAAGCCATCTTGTTTGTAGCATCCATTTTGTTAGCTATGTAATTCTTCTGTCTTCACTGTTTCTTGCCTTTCTATTCCGCTTGTGTCATCAACTTTAGATAACTCCTTCTGTACTGGACCAAAGCAATGTATGTGCTAAGCAAAGGCCTGTAACTGCTGAATTGCACCCGGTTAAAGATGTAACTGTTGACTATTTGTGGCTGCTGTAAGCAGTTCTGTTCCCCCTCCCACTTTGCTAAGTGATCTCCCATCTGCCTATGTTTGTCTGTAGTTATTCTCGTGTATGCTTGTACCTTTTATTTGTAACTATATGCTTACTCTGCAACAAACTCTGTATACAAGCACCATGGTCTGTGTATTCAATGCACTACCTCCTGGAACACTTGAGTGAGTTGTATGGATGTAGTCCCACTCATGAGTGATTAATAAACTTGTTATTTGAATTCCAGCTTCAGTGCCAATCTCTATTTTGTTGGTCCGTGGACCCGATGACAGAGAAGGGAGACCCTGCACCGGTGTGTTCATTAAAAAGCACATTTCCACAATATAACTCCTATACATGATAAACACATACATGAGAATGTTACACAGCGTACGCAAAATGGGAAGCAGTTGCTTTACTCCGTACATCAATTTGTTTTTCAAGGTAAATTATTATATCATGTGCACCATTTTGTTTCTGAAGCCTGCATTTATTACACTGATGCCACATAAGCCATGCAATGATGATGTGAAGCCTTTACTGTTTTTACAGCTTACCTTCTGCTTCTCTCTTGCATGGCCAATGAATGATCACTGCATCATATGTGAAGTAGCACCCCACGTGTGCGCAAAGTGGTGCAGCTGTGGTGCATAGTTGGTTCTGCTATGATACAATAGTGGAGAAGTGTGGCTCACTGGTTAGAGCAGGCAGACCCTGAAGCAGAGGTCAGACCCGGGACCAGGGTTCAATTCCCGACGCGGCAGGGTCTTGAGCTCAAATGTCCACGGACTCGATAATTCTCGCTTCAGTGCCTGACCTAATCATGGGTTCACACTCTGCAACTCTGGGCATTAAGCTTTCTTAATCTCCACATCGGCCCCCCGCGGCGGGATGCCTGTCTTTCACCTTGGGGATGCCCTGTAGGGGCTATCTCACAGGGAAAAGCCAGGACGGGTTCCCAAGGCAAGCGCTTAGAGACCCCTGGGTGATAAGCGCTATATAAATCCAATATACAATACAATACAATACAATCATCAACATACTGCCGCCAAGCTCATCAAAAAAAGTACAGTTATCAATACTTGGTTTCTAACAAACAAATCTCTGCTAACCTCTTGCAGGCACTCTAGTAAATAACAATACGCGACTGATTGTTGAAACCTATAGAGCCATACAATAAAGATGCCTTGATAAATGAACCTCTGCAGGACCCTATTAATTGATTGAAGTTTGTTAAGCGGCTTGGCTGAATCTTCTCTGGCCTGTATTGTTTCTCATCAGTGCTGTCAGCTCCTGTAGCACTCCTTGGGAGAGACCTTACTGCCGATCTGACTTCTTTTTCTAATATTAGAAGCTGATATCTTCTAAAGTATCTTAAATTGTAATCTCTAAATGGTGGAGCTCTTCAGTGTATTTTTCCACCTCTGACTGATGTTTGTAGCATCAGCTACCATCTAGCCATTGATGTCTTTCAGCAAACCAATTTGTGGTTGGAATTAATTTTTGAAAAATGGTCCTTGATTTCCATGTTTGTTTCCATTTTCATGGTCCTGGCAGATGTTGCTGTAAAGTTGGTATTTGTCTTGCTTAGCTTCCCCTCTGAAACTTACAGATCAATTCTTTCACAAGCACCTCATTTTTTTTGTAATCTCGGCTTCTGCTTCTTTCCTTTCCAGTGTAATTTCTAATGGCTACCACTTCCATTTCTTTTACTTTTTGGTCTTGAGTAGCATAAGTGCTTAATTTCAGACGGTGGTTGCCGGTGGGGGCCACCTGCACTCATTTTTTTAAAGCCAGTACTTATCATTCCTCATTAGACAGTTACACATAGCAAGGGAGGGGAAAATACACAAAGATGGAAAAATCGTCACAAAGGAAGAAAGTACCAGCCCGCAGGAGTGAGATAAACAAGGAAGGGGTGTCTGGAAGTGGATTAAAGAGGCATGGGATGAGTTTAGGACTAAGTGGCCTTGGTATACGGTGTGCTGATATTCAGTTGTACCGCCCTGGCCTTCTGAGCAGAGCCCTGGGCAATGTCACTCATTCTTTTCCAAATTAAGCACTGACAGCACATTCTGCGATTCATCCTTCATTCCTGTTATTTCTGCCCATATTTCTTCTGGTTCCCTATCAATCAAATTCGACATTTCAAGCTACAGTTTAACTTTTTGCCTAAATGTGGCAGGTATATTTTATATCATAGCTCGGAAGCAAAATGGCCTCCTTATTTTTCAGCTTGACCTGAATTTTACAATTGTTCTGTTCCGTGGTCTGATTGAGCTCTTCAGTCTTCTGGCTCTGAGAATAGAATAGATTTGATTTCGGTAGGCGCCACCCTGCAATCTTGCCTGGAATCGGGAAGCACATACAGACATTGTGAGAGAGCGGCCAACATGAACGGTTCATGAATCACACAGCACATGGGAGTAGGATTGGAAGAGGCTGTGGCTTGATACCTGGCAGTTAAGAACAAGCATTTACAATGCAACGGTTTCGCCTTTGCAAAAGTTAGAGCTATTGGCATTGTAAATTTATGTGTTGGTTTTGAAAACAGATAAATAAATGGCATTGTAATTTACATTGCCAACAGCTTAATCTCTCGCAAATGTAAGACCTATTGTACCCTACTGGACGAGCTCAGCAGACAGTAATTACTACCACACACACACCCAGAGCCAGCCACACACACACACCCAAACACCCAGAGCCACACACACACACACACACACACAGCCACACACACACACCCCCAGAGCCACACACACACACACACCCGGAGCCACACACACACCCACACACCCAGAGCCACACACATCCACACACCCAGAGCCACACACACACACCCAGAGCCACACACACACACACACACCCAGAGCCACACACACACACACCCAGAGCCACACACACACACACACCCAGAGACACACACACACACACACACACCCAGAGCCACACACACACCCAGGCCAGAGCCACACAAACACACCTAGGAGAGCAAGCACAGCGAGGGGGCAGGGAAGCAAGCACAGTGAGGGGGCAGAGAAGCAAGCTCAGCGAGGGGGCAGGGAAGCAAGCACAGCGAGGGGGCAGGGAAGCAAGCACAGCGAGGGGCCAATAGAAGTAAGAGGTTTCTCGAACTTTTTGAATGCTGGGCTAATTAACCTCTTCCATTACCTACAAATGGATGCCCCACGGAACATGGATAGTACACCAGGCCGCAGGGATTTGGTTTTTCTCCATGCCATCTGCAAAATACAACTAGCCCATGTGATTGCTTAGTTAATGTAAACTGTCTCTGCCATGTTTTGTGGCTCTGTTAATCGGAAGTTCCCGGCTCTGAGTAGAGATGTGAAGCCCCCTTGGCACTCGAGTTAAGATTTTTAAGCTTTTAGTTGTTCGGCCTAAACAATGTACCAATGTGGATATTTACTGATCGCCATCTGCATCCACCCCCGTCTCTTCTTCATTTGCATCTCTGTGACATAGAGGTGCAAGCTTGTTCGAGTCTACAAATGTCAACACTGGGGTATAAACATGCGCTTGCCTTGCCTCGGGGAGCTCAACTCCACTTCTGATGGAGGGGGCTCCACATGACTCGACCATTCTTAATCAATACTCTTTCAAACTCGACAAAACCTTAAGTCGGAGTTTTCTTCCACACACCAGAGTGACTGCAGGGAGGCATAATGGTCCCCCCCCCCTGGACTTCCGGCAGCAGTGAAAGGACATGGAGCACCCGAGGCCAATTAAAGGGTTAAACACGTCTGCTTCCACCTTGCACACAAGTGGCAACGTGTTGCTGCAGTAGACATTTCTAGTAGGTATGCTGGATGCGAGCACCACCATGGGTGCTGTATGATGAGAATGTGTTGTCTGACTCAAGAGTACAAGCGCTGCCAATACCACACATGTCTTTCCATGGTGAAAGGTTTTTTCATGTTTCAGCATTGCACACCTAGTAGATACCTGATGAGCAACAGCAGTGCAAGCTTCCCTTACATGCATAGAAGAGTCACAGCTTGGGTAGTAGTGGTAACACTCACACACACAGCAACACAACGAAGGCTGTAGGATTCAAAATGGAGTCAAACACATCCCACTGTAGTGCAGGCAGTAGCTTCCCGCACAGCGAAACAGGCTCTCATTATGCAATAGCAGCGTACACGTCTCTCGCATTCACAAAAGGTACAGAAAAGGTAGAAGCAGTAGTAGTGTAAAATTGGGGCTTTGCTCTTGACAACAGATTTGTAGGTAGCCTGAATGGAGGCATGTACCCCAGATGGGCGTTACAAGAGATGGTTAATGGACGCTTTTCAGGGTGAGAGCTAGACAGGGAGCTGAGCAGCTTTAGAGGAGACTGAACCACTCACAGAAGTTGAAGCGGTTATAATACAGAGGAGCCCACGTGAATGCAGTGCAGACTAGGGCTACCTGGGGGAAAAGCCTGGAGGATGCCCACTCATGGAGGTGTGGATGTGTCCGCCAACCCCATAACAGGACTGTAATACCCAACCCAATGTCACCATACTTTTGCAACATTGATAAAATGGTTTGAACTATGTTATTGTTATGAACGTTATTCATGTTATGTTTACACAGTGCAATTACGTGGCACAACGTGCTCGTTAAAGGATCAAGAAAGGACAGAGCTTTTCAGCATCAAATAAAAGATTA
Source organism: Lissotriton vulgaris (assembly GCF_964263255.1). Classification (NCBI taxonomy): domain Eukaryota; kingdom Metazoa; phylum Chordata; class Amphibia; order Caudata; family Salamandridae; genus Lissotriton; species Lissotriton vulgaris. The sequence continues at coordinate 432,193,365 of NC_141695.1, read as the reverse complement.
TCCAAGAAAATGAAGAACAGGTGCTCATCCTAAAACCATGGACATGAGACCAGCCACTAGGCCCTTCCAAGCTTGCTGCACCATGATCCAGGCATGTGATATCCAATGGAAGAACAGTTTGCTGTCAGAAGTCGTGATTAATATTGCACATCTATGCCCCCCCTTAGAACTGACCATCCTTAGCTCTACTCCTTACTTACATGTATACGGTTCTGCCTACTGCAATAACTTAAGCTCTTGTGAGCATGTTCCTAGCCTTCTACTGTGCTCTATTTTAGCTGCACCTGCCAACTAATGGATTCTCACATCAAACGCTTCCGTTACTTTACACACAATCCTTTACTCACCACCATCATCCCTGTGCTACCAACTCACAATGATATAGGATGTCCTGGAGCCGGGTCACCAAGAAATGCCAGGTTCTAGCATCTGCATCACCAATCGGGCAAATGTACAGAATTCAGACCACTCTTAAAGGTGTACAGAGCTAGTGAAAAGCACTGCCCCCAACAAAACCAGCTCCCACGGGCAGAAAACCATCTCCCACTCCTGCGCCAATGAAGCCCGGTACGTTTTTTTATGTTTAAAGCGTGCGCACATGCTTGTGTGTGTATGTATGTGTATTAGAACGTACGTACGTGCTGTGAATAAGTATGTGTATGTGCTTGTGAATGGTCGGTGTATGTCTTCATGCTTGTGAATGTAGGGTTGTGAGTGAGTTTGCATGTAGATGGGTGAGTGTGAGTATGCAGATGTGCGCATGTGTGGCCTTCCCGTCCCCCCTCTCCTGCTCCAATTACAAGCCGCCACTGAAAAACTTGCACGTTATGGGAGTCTGAACATAAGATGGGAAAGATAGGAATATTGGACTGGCATGAGTGACAACACAAAAGTACATCATGGCTAGAATGGGCACATTTGGGGGTACCATTGTACACAACAGCAGTGAGTGGCATATGATGGCAATACCCAGCCGGTGGAAGTCGCTGACACATTAGTCGAACGGGCACACGGACAGCGGGAGGGGGGGCGGGAACAGGCACACGGACAGCGGGAGGCGGGGCGGGAACGGGCACATGGACAGCTGTTGGGGGGGCGGGTTAACGGGCACACGGACAGCGGGAGGGGGGGCGGGAACGGGCACACGGACAGCGGGAGGGGAGGCGAGAACGGGATAAAAAAAAGTAGTACAAAATGCCGCTTACCTTCTAGCAAATCAAGGAAAGTGAAATTGCGCAGCCCACCCCTGCAAAGCACACGTTGGAAATGACCAAAACATGCCGAGACAAAAAAAAAATCCACCCACCGCTGCATGACGTTCTAAAAGGGGCGGGATGAGTAAAAATCTACGGAACGACCATGAATCTGCTCCGACAATTACTGACAGATCTCTCTTCCAATGGCTAGCCTCCATTTTTGGAGCTAGCCAATGGAAGAGAGAGGCAGGACAAAGCCCCGTACTGGTAAACATAAGATTCGCCTGCGCGAACACTGCTGCGCAGTGCTACGCCAGGCGAAACCTAAAAACCAAACGGTGGCCCTTGAGGAAAGACAAGCACGTTTAGTCAGGTAGCATTGCTGGGTCACCAGACTTTTTCAGAAACAGGCCCCAGATTAGAAACGAGTCACAGTAAGTAGTCAGTTAAAATGCTGGAAACTTTTCCCAAGCTGCCTGGCAACGTTGCATTTTGTTATTGTGGCTCTCTGCAGGCTCGCTCAAGTCGGTCCCCCAGCCGTGTGATCCTGTGCTTTTATTATGGATCCTCGTGATTGCAGTTTCCCCTGGTTCTGTGTTTCAATGGCTGCCATGTTAGCTGGCTGTGTTGTTCCCATCCTGTATGTAGGCGCTCTTGAGCGGTGCTCGGATCCCAGGTGGTATTCTGCTATTCATTCCAGCCCCACTCCACCGCATGCTGGTAAGTGAACTCGTAGTCTCTTTAACTGAGAGGCTGCATTCCTGTTCGGGCAGTGCATGTTCCTCAGGGTCTCCATACCCACTGGGATGAGCACACTGAAGGCATCATTCGAGCCTAGATGTGAGATCGCTTGATGCCAGTAACTGAAGAAGAGTCTCTTCCGTTGTCTTCTCCCCCCTCCAACCCCCCCCCCCCCGCCCCTCCGCCCCTTCCCCACTCCCGGGCCTGCACTATCTAGCCATACAGAACTCCAGGGCAGACCCTGTTAGAAGGGTGGATTTTGCATATAAACGTCTTGCCACAGATGTCCGTGTGTACATCTGTCTCTTCAGTTGCTTCAGAAATGCCTTAACAATGATAAGGTGCTCTGGACAGACAGACAATGGTAAGTTGCTTCTATATTAATTTTGCTTCCAGCGCCACGTACTCCAACTCTGCTGGCTTCATTTCCATTCCAATCACTAGAAGTGCATCCTGTTCGCATGTTCTGTCATTTCCGGCTTGTACTTGGTTGTGAAACTGACCTCGTTCTTCTTCATCTGCGTCAGTTGTTGGTGTGTACGTTGCAGTGATTGGCATGTTTGGTTGCTGCCCTCGGGATCTGATTAATATGTCTGTCATTCATGGCATATTTAATTACAGTCTTTGTAATGTCGTTCCTGCCTGGCTGAGTTACCAGACCAGATTCCCTGTAAACGGAAACCCCAGCGAGCACAGGACACTTTCAGGATTGTTATGTCACATCAATAAGGAAAAGCTTCAGTCCTTTGGCCCGGTGAGCACCGGACACACGTTTAGCATACCCATTGCGCGTCACACCAAGGAATACAAACATATGATGGGTGGAATGCATGAATCAATCACACCTGCTGGTAATTACGTGGGCCACGTTCCACTCGATCATTTGTTTTGTCCAACTTGTCATGTCCTCAGACAGGAACCAGCCATATGCAAAGCAGCCTCAATAGGAACTGTCGAGCTTGAGCTGCCGGGCCGGGTTCCCTCCGAGTGAGAATAGAAGCAGCCACAGAACGGTAACAGACAGGTTAGGTCACATCAGTGGGGTATAGCTTGAGTCCGGTGAGCTCTGGACCCACATCTGGGCATGCTCACCACACTTAGGGTGTTGTACAGAGGAAGAAAACAAAGTGAAGGTTAGAGTGCTTGAATACATCTCAGCACTGGTCATTATTCTGGGCCACATGCCAATCCATTCTTTTTTGCTGACCATGCAAACTTAGAAAGGAATCAGCTATATGTATATCAGCCGTTCGCCCGCTATAAAGAAACTGCTAGGCCAGGTCCCCTTTGAACAGGAACATAAGCAACACCAGTCTGGTTTATTTCTAATTACGCCTCATTAGCGAGGTATGTCAGGAGTCCTGGGTCACAGGGCCCATGTCTGTGCTCACTAGATTATAAAGTGATGGGTGTAATTCTTGAATTAATCTAAGCCACTGGTTGTTGCTTGGGGCCCCATACCAGTCTTTTTTATGTCCACCACATCACTTCAGAAAGGAATCCACGATATGCAAATCATCCTTGGTCCTTCTTTAATATCAACTGTCCTGCCTGAATTGCTAGGCCTGGTTCCTTTGAACAGGGACATGAACATATGGTTCATCCTAGTTGTGGCTAATTACTCAAGTTGCATCCGAGTCCATCGCCTGAGGTGGAGTGGTGGGCAAAAATAAATGATGGACAAAAATAAATGATGGACTGCAATGTGGCCTTTTGTAATTGCCAGCTGCTAAGATTAGTTCAGGCATTCCACTTATCACGTTTTGGTTTCCTTCAGTGGGACGCCTTAAGTTTAGCGAGTATGCCCAGATGTGGTACTTTTGCTCATTTTGCCACATGACTCAATATACTCCTCTCTAGTAAAGCCTAAAATACCCAAAAGTGGCCTAGGGTTGCTTGTGTACCTACTCAGAGGGGCCGGACTGTTTCAGTTAAAACAGGACGGACACTGGTTTGCATAAAGCTAGTTCCGATTTAAGGTGGTATGGTGAGCAAAAAAAAGGACTGGAAAGTAGGCCAATTACCAGTGGCTGAGATTAAATCAAGCATTCCACCCATCACTTCTTTGGTTTATTCTGTGCATCTCCCTAAGCTCGAACGCTATGCCCAGACGAGGGTCTTGTGCTCACTGAGGGACAAGACCCAAGATATACCTATGCCCAAACTGGTCTTGGGTTGCTTGTGTTCTGTTCAGAAGGTACATGACCCAGCAGTTCAGGCTAGGACAGGTCCTATTGGAGCAGGATCAATGCTGATTTACATGTGGGAGGTACCTGTCTGAGATGGCAAGGTGAGAAAAGAAACAATTGACTGGAATGTGACCCGGGCAATTTTCAGTAGCTCAGTTTAATTCAAGAATTCTACACATCACTTTTTGTTTAGTCAAGTAAGACACTCTCAGTGAGAACAGTATGCCCAGATGTGGGTCCCTTGCTCACTGCCACAGCACCCAAGCTATTCCTCACCGGTCAGGAAACTGGTCTGGGTTTGCCTAGGCTCCTGTTCAGAGGTGGCCTGGCCTAGTAGACCAGGTTGCACTATTCCTATTGGAGCAGGTCTGAGGTCTGAGGCTTGTGTCTAAACTGGGCAGGCAATCCTTCTGGCTGTGCCCAACTGGGGTTGGTAGCAGGGCTTGGCCTGTGACCAGGCCCTGCACTCAGACCCATTGCGGGCAGCGAACCCTATGGATTTTGCCTTGTACCCAAATCTCTGTGGGCATCCAGCTTGAACACCACGCTGCCTTTCTCCAATCACAGTGGTCTTTGCGGCAGAGCCTATGTGGCCGTCCAACTCCACTGTTCAGGGACTTCAGCTGTGTGCAGTTGGGAATTGGTTGCAGGGCAAGGTCCTGCATTCAGCTATTTGCTGGTGGCCACTTTCCCAGCAACAGCCTTCAGCTGTGCACAGTGGAAGTTGGCTGCAGGCGGCAAACACCTGATTTTTATATACTTAAGCAGTGTGCAGTAGGGATTGGTCACATTGCCTAGCCAGCAGACAGGCCATGTTCCTAGCCTGCCACCGGCAGCCAACCCCTACTGCATGGGGCAATTCGCCATACACAGTTGGGTTGACCGTAGGGCTTGGCTTACAGCTGTGTCCTGCAAACAACCTGCTGTGGGCTGCCACCTGCTACAGATTTGACCCTGTCCCTAAATCTCTGCTGACAGCCAACCCACCCTCCACAGGGATTTTGGGCATGCAGAGTGATGAAGACTCTAGGGCCTAGCCTGTGGCCAGATCCTGTACCCAACCCCGCTATCTAATCACTGGTGTCTATGGCCTTCAAGTAGCCAAGTGGACGCTAACCTACTGTTTGCTGGCTTCATGGACCCCAGTTTGGGTTTGTTCACCCTTGCGGACCAACATCCGGGCCACAAACCTTGCAGAGGTCCATCAAAGGCCACGACAAAGCTAAACCAAGAGAAGAAAACATTAAAAATAAAAGCACAGGAACATGGAAAGTTATACAAAGTACACTCAAAAATTAAGAAGTTGGAAAAATGGGAGAGGTAGGCAAGAAAAGAGTCAGACTGGACTGGGGTGAGCAGGTAAAGTTTGGGCAAAAGACAGGCTGGAGGCAGGAGTACCACACCTTATTCAAAATGGCCTCTGGCATGCCATGCATCACAGGCTTTTTTGCTGTTTATTGTTTTTGCATGCAATGAGTCTTCATGTAATTTGTTTTGTGCATGAGGCACAGAAAGCACATGTTGTGTTAAACTTTATCGTACATTATGCAAAGTGCTACAAAAATTACGCGAATTACATCCATGCCTAGTATTCTTCTGCCGTAAGGGAGAAGAATTCATTCATTCATTCATTGGAATGGAGAAAAGCGACATATCTCTAAGTCCAAGTGAGGTATCGTACATTTTGGCGCCTGTTTCGACCTGGTTGCTCATCATTTGAAGGGGGTCTGACTGGGACACATTGTGCACCATCAATGGTACAGTTTGCAGGAGCTTTGAAAGCAGCACTTGATGGCTGTATGTGAATGGGCCATACAATCTCAATGGACCAAGTAATGGTGATATGATCACGATATATGTTGCATTCATCTTTAGCACTGGCACCGGATCTCGATAGGCAGGGCTGAACTCTTACTGCTTTCCCAATCCCTCTGCCATGTGTTCGCCAACCTTGGGTACGCAGATGATAGGAGGCTGCTGCAGCCTCCGTCAGACTTTTCCGAGTAAGTTGTCTAACAGGGCATTCTGGAAGATCCGACATATATATTGTCATGTACTGGTGGATGTACTGGTGGTCAGTAATCACTCGAGACACGATTCTGGTAGGTGCATTTATGATTCTTTATTTCGTTCGCTCATCAGTCGGTCATGGCACGTCTGTCCTCGTCCTCGTCCTGCTGCACACTGTCCTTTCCTGTCCCCGACCGGAAGTGGTGTCCGGTGACCTGGTCACCACCCTGTGACCCACAGGGTCCTAGTGTCCAGTCATCTGTCCTGGTCGTCACATCCCCCCCCTTGTTACAACAAATGCTTTCCCCATGCACAAGTCCTTGCCCACACTGTGGGACGCCTTTGATGCGGTGCGGGAGATAGAGAGATAGAGAGATAGAGAGAGAGAGAGAGAGAGAGAGAGAGAGAGAGAGAGAGAGAGAGAGAGAGAGAGAGACTCTACATTTCCTCTAGCAGTCTCTTTGTCTTTTTGCATTCTCTTCTTGGTCTTTGTTCTCCGCTCTGCTCTGGTCCTCCACCTTCTTCTTTGTGTGTTGTCACTTTCCCATTTGTTCCTTGCTCTCTTTCCTCTACTTCCGCTGTTGTTATTGCTCTTTCTTCTTCTTCCATTTTGAGCTCCTTGAAATGTGAGCTGTTTCTTGTTATCTTCCGATGGTCTGAGACTGCGGTCACCATTGACCCGTTTACTCCAGTTACTACCAGCGGCTCCTTTGAAAAAGGGCTGTCTGATTTTCTTTGCTGTGTTTGCTTCACTATGACTATGTCTCCTTCCTTTAGTTGGTGCTCAGCTGCATGTCTCTTTTTGTCAGCATATTCTTTCATTTTCTTTTTCTCTTTGTTATCTCTTTCTGCGATCTCTTGTCTGTTGGTGCTTGCTGTTGCTTCTCTCTGTGGTAGTCTCGTCTTGCTTGTTCTTCCTAATACCAGTTCTGCTGGGCATTTGCCCGTGGTGCTGTGAGGGGTGTTCCTATAGTCTCGTAGTACTTGACACAGCGCTTGTCCAATGGAGATCTGTGTCAATTTTGCTCGCTGGATGGCCCTTTTGATGGTCCCCATAAATCTTTCTGCCATTCCGTTGGCTTGTGGCCACAGTGGTGTTATTTTCCTGTGTTTGATCCCCAGGTAGTCCATGAACCTGCGGAACTCTTCTCCTGAAAATGGAGGGCCATTGTCTGTCTTCAGTGTTTGTGGTGAGCCCCAGGCAGCAAATATGTCGTCCAATACTGGTAAGGTGGCGTTTGCCGATGTCGATGCCACTTCCCTCACTACTGGAAATCTTGAGAATTCGTCAATGACTACCAGCAGCTATTTTCCAGTCTCCAGTGGCCCATAGAAGTCTGCCGCTAGTTCAGTCCATACTGCCAGTGGCAGTTCCGACATCCTCAGCGGTGTGGGCTTACTGGATGATCCAGTTACTTGACAGGTGTGACATTGTGACACTTCTTCCTCTACCATGCTGTCTAGTCCTGGGAACCACACTCTTTCTCTCAGCATCTTCTTTGTCGCTACTATTCCTCTATGCGACTCGTGCGCTATCTTAACTGTTCTTTTCCGTAGCCGAAGTGGTATTACAATCCTTGAACCTCTCATCAGAACTCCGTTCTCTGTCTCCGACAGTTCTTCGCCTATCTTTTTGAACGCCAACAGTTCTTCTTTGTCTACTCCTTCCTCTGTGATGGTGTTGTTATTGATGTGTCTCCATCTCTGTAGCCTCACTATCGTTCCTATTGTCTTCATTGTCAGATCTCTTTTTGTCTCTTGCTCCAGTTCTTCACTTGTTATTGACGCTGGAGTGTTTTGTTTCACTATGAAGTTGAGATATTCTTCTGCCATTGTGGTACTGTTGCTCCGATGCGGGAGCGGGTGTCGCGACATGTAGTCGGCTGGATTTTGATCTTTGCCTGGTTTGTGTATTATCTTGAAGTTATAGTCCATCAGCCTTATTCCCCACCTTTCTATTCTCGGTGGTATTTTTGCCTTTGGGTTGCCGTAGATAGTCACTAGCGCTTGGTGGTCTGTCACTATTGTGAACGGTTTTCCATGTATGAACATGTGGTAGTGCTCACATGCCCATACCACCGCCAAGCTCTCCTTTTCTGGTTGAGAGTAGGCTCTCTCAACATCGGATAGGCTTTTGCTTCCGTATGCTACTATTTGTCTAGGTGAGTCTTTCCCAGGTTTGTGTTGCGCTAGTATTGCGCCCAGGCCTACCGGGCTGGCGTCTACTGTTAGTTCTGTGCATAGGTTCGGGTCGAAATATGCTAGGTGGTCGACTGCTGTCACTGAGGCTCTTATCTCTTCAAACGCTTTTGTGCACTCTGTGGTCCATTCAAATGGCTGCCCTTGCTTTGTCAGTTCTCTCAAGGGTGTGCTCACCGTTGCAAAGTCTTTTATGTACCTCACGCAGTAGCTGGCAAGGCCAAGAAACGAGCGCACGTCGGCGACGTCTTTTGGTTCACTCGCTTTTTCGAGCGTGTCTATCTTACTCTTGTCAGGCCTCATCCCTTTCCGTGAGAATATGTGTCCAAAAAATACTAGTTCTTCTCTCCCCAGCTCGCATTTCTTCTCATTTACTGTCAGGCCCACCTCTACTAGCCTTGAACATACTTCCCTCAGTGCCGTGTCATGCTCCCCGTCTGACTTTCCAAAGACCAGGATGTCATCGCTGTAGTTTAGACTGTTTGTTATCGGTCTTATTATCTGCCTGATCGTTTCTTGGAATATTTCTGCTGCTGAAGATATTCCGAAACTCAGTCTTTTGTAACAAAACAGTCCAAGGTGCGTTGAGAAGGTCGTTATGTACCTCGATTGTTCATCTAGCTCCAATTGATGATATCCCTTGCACAGGTCTAGTTTGGAAAATTTTCTCATTTCTGTCAGGCAGCTTATCATGTCATCCAGATGCGGCCCTGGGTGCCTTTCTCTCTCGATGGCTGTGTTCGGTATTCTCATGTCCACGCAGATCCTTATCTGCGTAGTGTCTTTCTTTGGTACAGCCACTATTGGGGACACCCATGGTGTTGGTCCTTCTGCAGGCTCAATGATGTCCTGGGCCAGTAACGCCTTTATTTCTTCCTCTACTTGAGGTTGTAGATGTATTGGTACCCTTCGGTGATGCTGTGCAACTGGCTTGACAGCCTCATTTATGTGCAATGTTATTTGTTTTCCTTTAAGTTTTCCTAGTCCTTCCGTTAGCTTCGGGAATTCCTGTAGTATGCTCTCTTTTTCTGTCATGTGATACATCATTTTCAGTAGTCCCATTACTTTTGCTGTTACGTTGCTTAGTAGACATGGTGCTGGAATGTCTCCTGGTAACACATGTATTTCTTCTACCACCGTTTTGCCTTTGTGCGTCATGGTGTCCGTGAATTTTCCCATGTTGGTTACAGGATTTTGTGCACCCCATGTGAATACTCTTACACTTGATGGTTGTAGCGGCGGCTTCATCTTCATCTTGTCGTATTCGGTGGCACACATGATGTTGCACGTGGCTCCGCTGTCCAGTACAAATTTTGTTTGATGTGGCCCTATTCAATTGTCACCCAATCCGTCTTCTTTATTGACTTCCTGTCTATTAGCCTGATATGCTCTTCTTCATGCTCTTCATCCGTGGTCATGAGATATAGGCGTTCTACTTTTTTTGTTATTTCTTCCTCTTCTTCTTCTGATTCCCCCGACGAGCTCCTCTCCGTCGCGTCCATGTGCCTTACATGTTTTGTTGTTGTTGTTCTTGGTTTTCCTGGTCTGCCCCGTTCACTCTTGAATTGTCCACCTTGGCACATAGTGGCAAAATGATTGCTTCTGTTGCATTTTCTGCATGTTTGGCCAAATGCTGGGCATGGTCCTCTGTGAGGGAACTCCAGGCCGCATCTGTAGCATTGGGAACTTTGTCTCTTCGCCGCTTGTGCCTTGTGTCCTCCTTTCCAGTTCCCTTTCTTGCCGGTGGCTGTCATTCTATGTATCTGTTCTCCCTTTCGATCCATCTGTTTCGCTTGTATCACCGCTCTTGCTTCTGCCCTTGCAAGGTCAAGAATTTTCTCCAAGGTGATCGGTTCTTTTAATAGTCTTGTGCGAAATTCCGTGTCTCGGCAGCCTTCTATCATTTTGAGACAAAGTGCCTGCTCGTTGTCGTACTTTTCAAATTCGCAATATGCTACTAGCTTTCTCAGCCTCGTTGCGAAGTCATCCATTGACTCTTCTGGCTGCTGATATGCCATGTGGAAAGAATATCTCTCAAAGTCGACGTTTCTTTGCGGGTCGAACTTGGCCGTCAGACACTTTTTTAATTTGTCGTAAGTTTCTAATTCACTCTGTGGTAGTGTTATGAGGAGGTCCTCCACCTCATCCCCCACTAGGTTTAACAGTAGATCCAACTTTTTCTCATCTACCACGTCAGTCGCCTTCAGGTACCGTTCAAATTTTATGATCCACTTTTCCCACCGGATGCCCACTTGTGGTTCCGATACGACGAAAGGCACTGGTCTGCGGAATTGTGCACTCTGCGATTTTGTGTCTGGCATTTTCTCTATACTCTTTTGTTTCTAGTTATTTCTCCCGATATCTCTTTTGTTCTTCCTTTATGGTTCTTCTTTGTGGTGATACTTTTCTTTGATTTCTTTCAGTCTTTCTTTTATTTTCTCTCTTTGTGTATCTTTGTTTATGCTTTATTTTCTTTCTTTTGTCTTTGCCTGTGCCTTTATTCCTTTTTCCTTTGTAATCTGCGCTTTTTTATTCCTTTTTCTTTGTAATCGGCGCTTTTTCCTTTGTTTTCGATGTTTTCCTGACTCTAAGATGGCCGCCCAGCTTTCCTGCTTCCTTATTGGCTCTCGCGCCTGACTCTAAGATGGCCGCCGAGACTCTCGCGAGACTTCTTGGCCAATCCGGGCGCTGCCTGACTTCAAAATGGCCGCCGCGCTTATTCTCCGTTCTGATTGGCTCCTCCGCCTGGCCCCAATATGGCCGCCGAGACTCTCGCGAGAGCTCGCGCTGGCTTTGAGCTCTTCAAACTTCGCCTTCGCGCTCTTCGCGCTAACGCTTACCGGCTCTGATGTTCTTTTCTTTTGCGGCGGTCGGGGTGGGCTCCCACGTCGCTGCTGATGGCTAGACGGCGCTTCACTCTTCCCTCTTCTTCTTGGTCGCAGCGCGATCCAGGGTGGGCTCCTGGTTTTCAAATCGCGGTTTCTTCGGCCTTCCTGCACGCAGGGACCGGATCCGTCCTTCGTCGCCAGATGTCATGTACTGGTGGTCAGTAATCACTCGAGACACGATTCTGGTAGGTGCATTTATGATTCTTTATTTCGTTCGCTCATCAGTCGGTCATGGCACGTCTGTCCTCGTCCTCGTCCTGCTGCACACTGTCCTTTCCTGTCCCCGACAGGAAGTGGTGTCCGGTGACCTGGTCACCACCCTGTGACCCACAGGGTCCTAGTGTCCAGTCATCTGTCCTGGTCGTCACATATATCCTGACTCCAAACTATTTCATAAGGTGTACGATTGAACAAAACATGGCATAATATTTAAAGCACTCTATAGGTTGCTTAGAGTGGACACATTATTACTTACTATCCTCATTGTTAAGGGCTGCTTAAGCTTACTGTTGGCTCTCTTGACAATCCCATTTGAGCTAGGCCAAAATGGGTGTGGCAACTTCAGACTTGTCCCACTTTAGTGAGTGCTCCCACTACTACACTAGAGATAAAAGCTGCCTCTTGATCTGGGTGAAAGGTATGTACTCCACCCATTTCCACTAAGTATTTCAAGCCTTTTGCAACCCATCAAGCTGTTACCTGGTTCTGCATCCACAGCCACCTAACAGGTGTAGAAGAATCTACCACCACCAATATATATTTATATTTGTTTATTGATATGAACATTCTGGCATGATCCAAGTAAATTACCTTGAAGGATTGCACTGCATTTTCTAGCAGGGTTCGTAGTGGCCTTACTAGGATAGAATGGTTTATATGCTGGCAAACCCTACCATGCAACATGTATTAATCAGTCAGTTTAGGCCAGGGATTATCACCCACCAGTAAAGTTGTATGCACTAAGCCCATTCCCTCATAGGCTACTTTAATTACACTGTGTTGGTCTGATTGAGTAGGTATTTCCTAATCAGTGACTTTTGGAATAGTGAATTTATTAAGCCCATCTTGTCAAAGAAGTAGTTGTACTTCTCTGGAAACCCAGGAAGCAAGCATTTTTTGTATGGTGGTTTGACTGCTGAGAGTATGTCTGGGTCGATCTTTGCGAGTGAGTAACAGCTGCTACTTTATGCGTCTACATTTGTACAACTGATTCCGCAATTTGATGAGCAGGAGTTGCATTCAGAGTGGGTTCCTTCCCTCTGGTGAGCTGACGTGTGCTGAACGTCCCCCAGCGGAAGCTGCCTTTGAAGCCAGATATTCATGCCTAAAGCTATTTAACTCTTCTCATCTTCCATTGTGGGTTGTTGTAACCAATGGCTTCCCAATGTTTTAAATGTACATTGTATCCATGATTTCTAAACAAAGAGTTATGCTCTATGAATGTAGGAACGGAAGCGTTAGCTTTCTGCAAGGTTAGGAGAGGAGTATTTATTTCTGCCATGTTTGCAGTTGAGCCACTGAAAGTCTTCACCTGTATACGCTTTATTTTAAAATCTGAAAACTTGAGCTCTCTTTGCACTGCTGTGCAAGCCAAGGAGTACTGCTGTATCTGAAAGAAACACGTTAGTGATAGATTCCTTACCTTAGAAAATCCCCAGGCATAAGACTGGATCCGGAAAGTTTTTGTCAGCAGTACCCCTGTGCGTCAGTAGGTGGCGTTGTGCGGCTCTGTGTCCGTCTTCGGCGTCGTGGTCACCGGGATGACGTCGCAGGCGCTACTTAGACGCTGCCCACGCGTGCTGACGTCAGTTCTTTCTTTTTCTGCGCCAGCAAGCGCAGATCCGGGAAGAGCATGTACCCTTAGTCATTTTTTTACTAACTTTTTGAGGCTTTTTGTCTCTATTTTTTCATCGAGTCTTTGACTCCTGGTGCAGTTAGGATGCCCGGTTTTAAGTCCTATGGGGACTGTCACCGTCTGATGTCGGTGACGGACCCACACCAAGGGTGTCTTTTCTGCCTGGGGCGCGACCACGACCCCAAGTCGTGCCCTGACTGCGGGGTGGTGGCACCAAAGTCTTTGCGGGAGCGATCCCGATAGCTGCTTGAGTTCCGGCAGTCGGCTCCGTGCCTATCGAGGTCCAGGTCCCACGGGAAGTCAAGGGACTGTGTGCAGAGTCATCATCATTGGTCCTCCGGTTCCAAGTTTTCGCACTCTGGGTCAGGTAAGTCGAAGCACAAGAAGTCGAAGAAGCACCATCGCTCTCCGACTTCCCCTCGCCTGTCGCGTGACGTGGCTGAGGGTGCGGGTGGTGCCTCCCCCATGGCTCCGGCGTTGCCTCCCCTGTGGCTTCGGCGGAGCCTGTGGTGTCGCCACCGGTTTACCTGCCCTTTCTGGGTCTGTCGGGGGCTCCGGCCCAGATACAAGAGTTCAGGTCCGCTGTGGTTCGACTCTTTCAGCCATTGGCTCCTGCTGGTGTGCCTTTGGGCCCCACGGGCCCAACTGGGGGTCCTCACGTTCCTTCGCCGTCGGCTCCAGTCCCAGCACCGTCGTCGGCTTCGGGCCCGGCACCGCAGAACCCCCATGGATCCACGCCTGGATCCCGGTCTACGCCGGTTGACCTTATCACACCTCCACCGACCTCACCGGCACCACCTCCGACATCGCCCGCTCCTTGGGACAGCGCTGGCCCCGGTTTCAGCCCCGAAGGGGACGTGATGTTGGGCCGGCGTCAGTCGATGCCATTGTCGACGCCGCTCAGGGATTTCTATCCCCATGTCCCTGCTCCTTATTTTCGGCCCGTAGAACGGCCTGAGGAAGAAGGCGAGGACTGGGAGGGGTTTGAGGACCCTTTTGCAGCCGCCTGTGAGTATGAAGAGGACTGGGCAAAGAAGTTGGGGGAAGCCAGTGGTCTGGATACCTCCCCTGACCTTGACATGCTGTCTCCTCCTACTATGGCTACAGAGGAGGGCGCTAGTTTTGCGGTGGTGATACGTAGGGCAGCCAAGGCCCTCCACCTCGACCTCCCCACGGTGGCCATCTGGACTAACCTCCAGACAGTAGTGCGTCAGCTGGCAGCTACTACTGTAGAGCCGCTGCTCCCCTTCAATGAAGCACTTTCCGATGTTCTTTTGGGCACCTGATCCAGGCCCACCACAGGGGCTCCTGTGGATAGGAACGTGGCCCGCCGCAATCACCTGGCTCCTGGTGACCCCATTTTCCTCTCGCAACACCCCAACCCGAGAGCTTGGTTGTCCAAGCCTCTACTTCTCACACCACCTTCCCTACCACACCTCTGTATAGGGAATCCAAGAGACTGGATCAGTTTGCGGAAAATATTTTTTCTTCCTCCAGTTCTGCACTGTGGTCCATGAACACTGCATGCCTCTTGGGCTGTTATTCCCACTCTGTGTGGGATAAGGTGGTGGACGCACTACCCCAATGTCCGGAGGAGGCCCAGAAAACTCTCTCCCAGGTTGTTGCAGAGAGGAGAGACGCAGCAAAGTTCATGATTCGATGTGGCCTAGACACCGCCCACTCACTGGGCAGATCGATTGCAATGACGGTGGCCATCAGATGCCACGCCTGGCGCTGTACTTGCAGGATGCGCATTTTAACATCCCAGTCCCGTGAGCCCACCGGAGTTACATGTGGTTCAGGGTAAGGCACAAGCACTTTCAGTTCACCGTGCTCCGTGATGGCCTTACCAGCACCCCTCGGGTGTTCATGAAAGTGATAGTGGTGGTCGCATCTCATCTGCGCAGATCAGGGGTTTCAGACTTCCCCTACCTCGGTTGTTGAAGGTGGGCTCGCCCCAGGCAGTCGTTTCCCACCTCCAGAATATGGCCGAGCTCCTGCATTCGCTGGGGTTCTCCATCAATGTGCCGAAGTCGCTCCCAATTCCCTCTCAGAAGCTCCTTTTCATCGGAGCTGTTCTGGACACGGCGCAGTTTCGGGTCTATCCTATGGAACAGCGAGTCTGGATATTTGGGCTCTGATTCCGATCTTTCAGCCCTTGTCCTGGGTTTCGTCAGGGTGACCTTGAGGCTACTGGGCCTCATGGCCTCCTGCATCCTGCTGATCAATCATGCCCGATGGCATAAACGGGCTCTGCAGTGGGACCTGAAGTCCCAGTAGGCACAGCATATGGGGAACCTGTCCGATCACGTCCAGATCTCGGAGGGCACTGCAAGACAGTTGCAGTTGTGGCTCATGGACCGGCATTGGGTGGATGGCAGATCCCTCTCCTTTCCCCAACCGGAGTTCACAGTGGTGACAGGCGCGTCCCTCCTGGGATGGGGCGGTCACATGGGAGAGGCGGAGATCAGAGGCCTCTGGTCTCCGGCGTCCAGGCTCCATATCAACCTTCTGGAGCTTCGGGCGATCCGACTTGCACTGAAGGCATTCCTTCCCTCTGTCAAGGGGAGTGTAGTGCAGGTGTTCACAGACAACACCACCGCCATGTGGTACTGCAACAAGCAAGGCGGGATGGGGTCGTGGACCCTTTGTCAGGAGGCTCTGCGCCTCTGGACGTGGCTGGAACATCAGGGCATTTTCCTGGTGGTTCAACACCTGGCAGGGTCTCTGTACGCCAGGGCAGACAAACTCAGCCTCAGCTGCATGATGAATCACTAATGGCGTCTTCACTCGGAGGTGGCGCCAGGTCTCTTTCAGCAATGGGGAGAGCCTTGGTTACATCGATTCGCCACCGAAGAGAACGCGCAATGTCATCAGTTCTGTGCGTTGGAATTTCCAAGGCAGGACTCGCTCGGTGACGCTTTTCGATGCGAGTGGAGTTGCGGTCTGTTGTATGCCTTTCCGCCTATACCACTTCTGCCAAGAGTGCTCAAGAAGATCAGGCGCGGCCGGGCACAAGTCATTCTTGTGGCCCCAGGCTGGGCTCGAAGAGTATGGTATCCAGAGCTGCTCAGTATGAGCTTAGTTCCCCCCAATCCGACTGCCTCTTTGAGAGGATCTTCTTTCGCAGCAGCAGGGGACGGTCATCCACCCGAACCTGCCAGCCTCCACTTCTTAGCGTGGAGATTGAGCAATGGCAGTTGATTCCTTTTGACTTGCCTCCTGAAGTTTGTGATGTCATTCTGGCAGCCAGGCATCCCTCCACTAAAGTGGTATACGCCTATAGGTAGAACAAATTTGTGTCATGGTGCACAGCAAAGTCTGTGGATCCCCTTTCTGCCCCTCTTTCAGAGGTCCTTCTGTTTCTTCTCTCTTTAGCCCAGCAGGGTGCTGCTCTGGGCACTATCAAGGACTTCATAAACCAGTTAGAAGGAGGGTCCAAGGGAAAGTTTAGAGACCACTCACAGTCACGTTCCCCAAAAAAACTGTATATAACCAAACAAGTGACTGTGGGTCTAACTGTACTCTCTGCTGCACGCTGTCCCAACTCAAAATCGAAGAAAGTGAACTATCAAAGTAAAATAAATAACCCAGGATACCTCAACAGTTGTGAAAAAGTACCCATCAGTAATCTATTGGTTCCGCCCTATTCATTATTTAGTTATTGTTTTAGGCTAACAGCCATATACCCTTAAACACACTAGGGTATCCACTATTTAGATCTTTAATGGTTATAGGATTTTCCTCCTCGGGGTGAGGAGGCCCAGATGATGAAAAGGGCGGAACCAATCGATAACTGTTGGGTACTTTTTCACAACTGTTGAGTACCTTTGACCAAATAGGGACCCCTACTTCTAGTCAGGGTGAAGGGATACATACTGTAGATAACCCCTGCTCACCCCTAGATAGCTTGGCATGAGCAGACAGGCTTACCCCCAAGGCAATGTGTAAGGTAGTTGCACTTAACACACAGAATAATTCCAGAATGCACCACAAACTGACACCAGACAGGTAAGTATATAAAAAATATAACTTTAACTAGTTTTAGGCAGTTCACCAAAGGTAATGCAGTTAAACAAATCACCTGACTCTTCTTTATATTGGCACTTAGTTAGGAAGTTATCTAGGGAACTTATCCCAGTCTCAGTCTTCAGTTTAGCAAAGCAAAACTATACGTAGGTTGTGCAACCTAAAGGAATGGTTCAATGTTATTTCTAGCGCTGTGCTAACGAAGCGCTTCTTTCGCACTTGCCCCCGATGGTCTATTTGCAGTAAAAGACCCCCACACGGCCCCTGCTGGTCCCGCTAGCTCCCCGCCCGCTCTCGATAATCCAACGAGCGGCGGGGAGCTTAAATAACTTGACGATGCGGGGACGGCAGGCCGGGATCGGGGAAAGGCAGGCGAAGTCCCAGGCGAAGACGGGGGATTCTTTAGGCACAAACGCTCTCCCGGCACCTTCTACGTCGTCTCCTCACCTCGCTCAATCCGTGCCCAGCTCCTGAGGCGAGCCTCCCGTGACGCCGAGGCCTCTCCCGCCTTTCAGACACTCACAGCGCGGCTTATCGATGACGCGGCGGCCCGGGGACCAATCCCAGCGCGGCGCCGCCAACCAGGCTTCGGTGGTTACTGAGGGGGCTCGTCTCGGCGAGCCAATCAGGACGCAGATCCTTCGGTTCCTTCTCCGCGGCCCTGGCGAGGGACAGCGAGATCTCTCGGTGAATGTAAGCCCTGGGCAGCGGCGGTGATTAGCGGCCCGGTGATTTTTAGGGCGCAGGAGGTGGGCAGAGCACTCGTGAGGTCACAATAAGCCTTTTGGACATTAACTCCCGAAGGGGGAGCACAACGAGCCTCCGGTCTGCTGCAAGACTGTGCCGATGAGCACACCGATCCTCTTGCATGGCCAGCAGTCTCAAATCACGCACCCAGAGGGAACAAGCACGATCTTCACAGCGTTTATGTAGTTTCTGGGGAACCTTTTGACCCTGGGTTCCAGGACAGGAGGCCAGCTCTTCTCAGGCCCTTGGAGATTCTTGGAGACACAGCACACAGCAAAGTCTTGAGGTAAAGCAGACATAGGGTCACAGCACACAGCAAAGTCCCCTTCTTCTCTCCTTTAGGTGAACAGCAAAACAGGTCAGCCCCAGAGCACACAGCAAGGGCAGTCTTCCTTAGTTTCCACAGCGGTTCTTCTTCTGGCAGAGGTTCCTCTTGATTGTAGAATCTGCAAATCTGTTGTCAGGGGTCCTTCTCTTATACCTCTAAAAGTCCTTGAAGTCTTTGTGCAAGGGGGCCCTGAGCCCGGTCTAAACCAGTTCTGGGTGTTGCTGAAGTACTTTGTTTTCCTGGCTTCTTCCTTCTTTTCAGAGTGAGGGGCAGATTTGTAGGCCGCCCAGCAGGAGGTGGAGCCAGCATTGTGGCAGGCAGGCACAGCCCTATTCACTCCCAGGTGCTACCTCCTCCCACCACTCTAGTTGCAGATGCAGTCATTCAGCCGAAGGCTGACTCAAACAACCTCCTGGGGGCTCCTCAGCCCCTTTCACCCTCAAACCAGACAGTCAATCCACAAGCAGGTCCAGGCACACAGAAAGGTCAGACAAGAGAACAGCCACTTTCTAAAAGTACTGTTCTCAAACACAGAATTTAAAAACAACCTTTCCTAAAAGATGTGTTATTAATTTCTGAGTTCAGGGATATCAATCACGTATGTCCTATCTTGTTCCTATGGGAAGATAGGCTGTTAGCCATTGGGGCCAGCCTCCCCCATGTTAGTCTATGGAGCAAGATAGCCTTGCAGCAGTGATCACACAAAATGGCTGCTGTTCACTACCAGAGCATGTTACCTGCACTAGTACATGCTCAAACTTTCATATACACTGCACCCTGCCCAAGGGGGTACCTTGAGCCTTCCATAGGGGTGACCAATGTGCACAAAAAGGGAAGGGTTAGGCCTAGCCAGTGGGGACACTGATCAGGCGGACATGGCAGTTCACTGACTGCACACAGGCACTGCGGTGGCAGGCCTGAGACACCATTTTAGGGCTACTCATGTGGGTGGCACAATCAGTGCTGCAGGCCCACTAGTAGCATCTGTCATCACCAGCCCTAGCACACCCAGTGCACTTTACTAGGGACTTCGTGGTGATACAAATATGCCA
This sequence comes from Lissotriton vulgaris, assembly GCF_964263255.1. Taxonomy (NCBI): domain Eukaryota; kingdom Metazoa; phylum Chordata; class Amphibia; order Caudata; family Salamandridae; genus Lissotriton; species Lissotriton vulgaris. The sequence goes on along the minus strand of NC_141695.1, from coordinate 432,174,131 downwards.
ATCAGGTACATCCAATCAATATGATAATTTCCATAGGGAGCACTTACACTCTGGCACTGATCAGCAGTGGCAGAGTGTCCAAAGCATCTAAACCAGCAAAAACGAAATCCAGCACAGCATCAAAAATACAGGAGGCAGAGGCAAAAAGATAGGGGAAAAACCACGTCAAGGGTGTCAGGTCTAACACGTGGCCCCTCCAGCTGAAAGTGGGGAGAACTACCCACCCTCTTGGGAATTCTCTTCACTAAGGCAGAAGAATCTGGACAGACCATTAGCATTGGCGTGTTCTGCACCAGGGCGGTGCTCCACCATAAAGTCCATTCCCTGTAGGGAGATGGACCACCTCAACAGTTTTGGGTTCTCACCCCTCATCTGCATCAACCATCTGAGGGGCCTGTGGTCGGTCTGAACACGGAAGTGAGTTCCAAACAGGTAGGGCCTCAGCTTCTTCAGAGCCCAGACCACAGCAAAAGCTTCCCTTTCAATTGCACTTCACCTCTGTTCCCTGGGGAGTAGCCTCCTACTAATGAAAGCTACAGGTTGGTCTCCGCCCTCCCACGCCCTGCTCTGAAGCGTCTGTCTGCACTATGAACTCACTGAAAAAGTCAGGTGCCTTAAGCACCGGTGCTGTGCACATGGCAGTTTTCAGGGCATCAAAAGCAGTTTGACAGGCCTCGGTCCAATTCACTTTCTTGGGCTGATTTCTAGAGGTTAATTCTGTCAAGGGGGCAACAATGGTGCCATATCCTTTGACGAACCTTCTGTAATACCCGGTGAGGCCTAGGAAGGCTCTCACCTCTGTCTGGGTCTTGGGGGGTTCCCAAGCCAGAATGGTATCAATCTTTGCCTGTAGGGGCGTCACCTGGCCGCTCCCCACCTGGTGTCCCAAGTACACTACTGATCCCTGCCCTATCTGGCACTTGCTGGCCTTGATAGTGAGGCCTGCCTTCTTCAGGGCCTTCAACACTTCACAGAGGTGTTGCAGGTGTTCCCTCTCAAGTGGAACTGAACACAGAAATGTGATCCAGGTATGCAGCGCTGAATTGCTCCAGCCCGGCCAGTACCTGGTTGACCAGTCTCTGGAATGTGGCAGGGGCATTTTTCAACCCAAAGGGCGTGATTCAGAACTGGAAGTGCCTCTCTGGCGTTGAAAATTCTGACCTCTCCCTGGCCCCATCAGTTAAGGCAATCTGCCAGTACCCTGAAGTCAAATCAAAGGTGCTGAGATACTGGTCAGCTCCCAACCGATCCACGAGCTCATCAGCTCTGGGGATGGGGTGTGCGTCAGTCTTGGTGACCTCATTGAGCCCACGGTAGTCCACGCAGAACCGAAGTTCTGGAGGGCCGCCGGACGTAGCAGCTTTCTTAGGCCCTCAGACCACTGGGCTAGCCCAGGGGCTGCTGGAGGGCTCAATTACCCCTAGTGCCAACATCTTGGAAACTTCTTCCTTCATGCTGGCTCTGACCTTGTCAGCCACCCTGTAAAATGTTTGCTTCACAGGCAGACTATCTCCAGTGTCCACATCGTGGACGCACCAGTTGGTGACACCTGGGGTCAGGGAGAACAGGGAGGCGAACTGACCCAAGACTTGGCAACAGTCCCTCTGCTGCTCTGGGGTCAGGGTGGGCGAGAGGACCACTCCATCCACTGACCCATCCCTCTCCTTGGCTGCCAGGAGGTCAGTGAGAGGATCACTATCCTCTTCCCCTCCAGCATCTGTAGCCATGAGCATAGTCACTTCAGACCTCTCAAAGTGGGGTTTGAGGCGGTTTACGTGCAACACTCTCAGGGGCTGCCTGGGAGTCTTCATGTTAACCAGGTAGGTTACTTCGCTTTTGCGCTCCACCATCTCAGATGGCCCGGTCCACTTGTCACGGAGCACGCAAGGCTCCACCGGCGCCATTACCCACACTTTCTGACCAGGGTGGAACTCAACCAGAGTGGTATTCTGGTCGTACCATATTTTCATTTCCTTCTGGCTAGCTTCCAGGTTCTCTTGAGCGAGCTTCCTGAAGTGCTTTGTCTGGTTGCGGATGGCCAGCACATAGCTGAACACATCCTGGGGGGTTTTCCCACAGGATTTCTCCGACCCCTCTTTAACCAGAGTGAGAGGTCCTCTAACAGGGTGGCCATACAGTAATTCAAAGGGAGTGAACCCTAAGGATTTCTGAGGCACCTCCCTGTAGGCAAACAACAGGCATGGTAACAAGACGTCCCACTTCCGTCTCATGGGTTCTTCTAGGGGTAAGGAGTGGGGAACTTGTAGGTTACCCCACACTCCTCCCACAGAGACTTCATGTACCTAGAGATGAAGTTGGTACCCCAGTCGGAGACCACCTCTCTGGGGAACCCCACTCGGGAAAAGATCCTCATTAAGGCACGGCCCACCACAGGGGCTGTGACTGTCCTGAGAGGGACTGCTTCCAGGTACCGGGTAGCATGGTCCACCAAGACCAGGATAAACCTGTTGCCTAAGGCTGTCTTGGGGTCCAGGGGCCACACGATGTCGATGCCCACCTGCTCAAAAGGGGTGCTCACCACAGGAAAGGGTTGGAGGGGTGCCAGGCACTTCCCTCCGCTCTTGCCACTGGCCTGACATGTTTATGAAATATTTCGAAGAAGAACACATCTACAACAACCCAACCTGGATTGAGAACATCAAAATGTATGCCAGATACATCGATGACGTATTCATCATATGGAAGAACTCAGAAGAAACCCTGATACAATCGCTCATTGTCTTGAACTCAGCCAACGAGAGGATACAATTCACATGGGAGACCAACAACAAAACCATAACTTTCTTGGACGTAAAAATTACCATCACTTAATCTGGCATAGAAACAGACCTCTTCCGCAAGAACACAGACAGAAACAATACACTCCTCTACACTAGTTTCCACCAAGGATCACTGAAACAACATTTACCAACATCACAAATGCTACGGGTAAAAAGAATCATCTCCAACCCTACACAGACAGAAATACGATTGAACGAAATGGGAAGAAGATTTCAAGAGAGAGGATACCCAAAAGGGATAATACAAAAGGCTAAAACAAGAGCCCTAGAAACTCCCAGGGAAAAACTATTGACCAGAACTATCCAACGACACAAAGACAGAATGGTCCTAGTGTCTAAATTCTCAACGCTTAGTATAGCGTATAAAAAAATCATCTTGAGACACTGGCCGATCCTCACTGCAGAACCAGACTTTGGAACCACTTTTGCAAATCCTCCCATTTTTGCATACACCCGCAGTGCAAACTTCAAAGAGATCCTCAACAAAAAGACACCCACACAAGGCCACTACAGAGGCACTCAACCCTGCATGAACTGTGGTAATTGCAACTGCATCATCAAGGGCAACTCAATAAACCACCCCATGAAAGGGAATGAAATAAAATTAAAAGTCAACGCAACATGCGACACTCAGAACGTCATCTCCCTAATCAAATGCCCATGTGGCATGATATGCATCGGCAAAACCGAAAGGAAAATCAAGACTCGCATTAACGAGCACAAATCAAATATCAGGATGCAAAATTCCAAATCTAATGTGGCAGTACACTTCACAGAATCCAGACATAACGTCTCACAACTAAAATTTCTGATACTCGAAGTAGTCGAAAAACATGAATGCACGGACAACAACAAACAATTACTAAGGAGAGAGATGACATGGATTTTTAAAATGCAGTCCATGAAGCCAATGGGACTGAATGACCGTTTGGAATTTTCTTGCTATTTATAAAACACCAATCTAATGGTGTATTATGTTGCTTACAGACATTCCTGAAGTACTGCTGTTGATTTTTTCTTTTTTAATTTTTTCTTTATTCCAATGTTTTATTACTTCTTATATCACTAAGTTTCGTTTTATTGTGTCTCATTTGTACCATTAAGTTCCGCTATCAACATGGTTTGATATATTCTTTCAGCCCCGTGCACATTCATCCACCCAATATGGCCGCTACACGTTAGTCCTACTTTTCTATTTATTACACCTCGTTTCCTTTCACACATCCCCTTCCTGGTTACACCGGGATGACGAACGCCGGAGAGGCGCCCAACAGACACGGAGCACTTTAATAAACCAGTAAGTCAGGGCGTTGCGACCGATTTAACCCGTATGCATAGGCGCGTTAATGCGCAATGCAAAACGAACTAATTTGGAGATACTAACGCAGTTTCGCATGAACCTTTTTGTTTAGACACCCCGAACACCGGACCACACGTGAGTGCTTGAAACGCCATCCTTATCTGTTCTTCACCCGCGTTTAGACACGTAAAACACAACCGAGCACATTATTGTTTCACGATCATTTCACCATCACCTAAACCCCTACTGCACTGTTTTAGATGCCGGCCACTCCGTTAAACATACCTCACCGACCCCACCTGCATGCTACGTTAACTATACCTTTAAGACACGACCCCACACTTAGTGCTATATCTTCTATTTACCCACAGAGCTCCCTGACGAAGGGTATACCACCGGAAATGCATTGGAGCAGTTTTGAAATGTATAATATGTAAAGCATGAAAAAAAGATGTTTCACATCATGAAATTAATGATGACACTACAATAAACTTCGATAACCATCTTCATTGTGGAAGCTTGCTTGTTCGAGCACCAAAGGTGTGCACAAAATACAGGGATGTCACCAAGGTGATATTGTGATACATCAACCGAATTTATCATAGACGTGTGCAGGACGGACACGCCACCTGTTTGGAGCACCCAACCCTAAAATTAATACGGATTCCAAATTACAAACAAATAGCTGTGTGCCCCCCACATATATTTTTCTAGTCAGAACTTGTAGGTTATCCCACACTCCTCCCACAGAGACTTCATGTACCTAGAGATGAAGTTGGTACCCCGGTCGGAGACCACCTCTCTGGGGAACCCCACTCGGGAAAAGATCCCCATTAAGGCACGGCCCACCACAGGGGCTGTGACCGTCCTGAGAGGGACTGCTTCCGGGTACCGGGTAGCATGGTCCACCAAGACCAGGATAAACCTGTTGCCTAAGGCTGTCTTGGGGTCCAGGGGCCCCACAATGTCGATGCCCACCTACTCAAAAGGGGGGCTCACCACAGGAAAGGGTTGGAGGGGTGCCAGGCACTTCCATCCGCTCTTGCCACTGGCCTGACATGTTTGGCAAGACCTACAAAAGGTACCGACGTGCTTCTTCATCTGGGGTCAGTGGAAGTGGGTGACAAGCCTGTGATAGGTCTTGTCTTGCCCCAGATGTCCTGTGAGAGGCACGTCATGAGCCAGACCCATTAGGAAGTTCCTGAAGTGCTCGGGTACCACCAGCACACGGGCTGCATAGGGCTCAGCGAACTTAGGCTCACTATAAAGTAAGTCATCTTCCCAGTAAAGAAAATGCTCCTTGGACCCTAGACCTGCTGCCTGATCTGCAGCCTGCTGCCGCACACCAATGAGGGAAGGGCATTCCTTCTGCGCCTGGCAGAACTCCTCCCTGGAGGAACCACCCTCTTGCTGCCAATGGGTCAGCTCAGGTAATTCCCCCAGTTCGGCCACCTGCTACCCTGTAGGCTCCAGAACATCCCTCTCAGGTTCTGCTCCTTCCTGGACCGTGGGAACGGCGGGGCTGGTTTCCCAAGCCCTCTGCCTCTTCCTCTCCTGGCAGGTCCCTGGGCATTTTGTTCCAGGCTCCAGTTCTGCTGATTCACCTCTACTGGCTGCCATAGCACTTGTGGTCACACAAATCCACGCAGGCAAGCCCAACATCTCCAAATGAGTTCGGTGCTCTACATCCTTCCATGGAGAACTCTCCAGGTTGTTACCTAATAGACAGTCTACAGGCAAGGCATCACTGACAACATCTTCCAAAGGACCAGAGACTCCCCCCCCATTCAAAGGGAACACGTGCGAACTTGCAGAGGCGCACTGTACTATCAGCTGCCACCACAGGACGGAGTACATTGGGAATGATCTGCTCTTCAGACACCCACTGACACCTCACAGATGTCACACTGGCCCCTGTGTCTCTCAGAGCCTCTATCTCCTTCCCATTGATGGTCACCTTCTGCCAGTATTTCTTAGTGTTAGGGGGCAGCAAGGTTTCCTGGACCATCTCTTGGTCTCCTAAAGAGACAAGGGTCATCATTGCTAATCCCTCCTCCCCACTGGAAATCAAATCCCCTCCCAAAGCTACACTGGCTAACCCAGGGGCTGGAGCACCAATGGGTGCTGGGAGTTTGTTGGGACATTTAGGGTCAATGTGTCCCACTTCTCTACATGCTATGTTATGTTAAAAATAATGTATTAAGCGCACTGCCACCGATTGGTTTCCTGGTGCTGATAAGACAGAGAGCGTATCCTGAGGTTATGAAGCATGCTGGGATTATTGATATGCTTGTCTGAATGTAGAAAAAGGTAGGGCTATGACCTTTCTCAAGATTTGCCCGGCGCTAACCGCCTTTGTACCATTCAAATTACCAAGCAATGAGGCAGGCGCCGGAGACCAGAAGGCAGGAAACAGAAGTTTTATTCCGACGGAGCAGAACACATCAGATCGGACAACAAGGTATCGTCTCGAGGTGCTCTAACAGCCTCTCTGAGGCCTGGCCTCTTATACACTGGTTTATGGCATGTGACCTTTCTTTATTACAATCATAACATTGTGAAGTAAGGAAAAAGACATCCCCATAATCCTCGTGTCAATCCCACCCCCATATACCTTCACAATAGAGGTCCTCAACCTGCTGATAAGAGGAGGGGGTCATCACGCAGCTGAGTGTTTCGCCAAGTCTTAGGATGTGTGCGCCTGATCATATCCCAGGGGGTGGGGAGGCCCTGATCAACAGTGTGTCCTTTGAAGAGGGGCGACTCCATACAATGAGGGGCAGTAAATGGTATCTCCCGGCTTAGGCGATGGCCTCGGACCTGTGTGGACAGTCGGACACGGGGTAAGGGGTCATCAAAGGAGTGGTATTCATGCCGCGTGGACAATTGAGCGCGGAGGGAAGGTTTATCAACAGAGGGGCATTCATGGGAGGAGAGGAGGTGCTGGTCAGGCGCAGGCGTGACTCCCAAGGACAGGGTCATGCAGATGGGTTAGGCTCATGAGAGGGAGGGAGGGGGAGCCAGGATGCGTGGAGGATGCTTGCTGGGTCAGAGGGGCGCGCTGGCGATCGATTGTGGACAGGGAGACCATGATACCTAAAATGGCTGTCGTGCACATCGTACGTGGGTGACAAGCTGGCGCAGATGATGTTTAGCTCGCAAACTAAAATTCCACAGTCCTCCCTTTTAACATGTCTCGCCAACTTGACAGTTCGGATTTATCCCCATAAGGCCACGTATTTCTACTTCATAGAGGGGACTCATGTCCTCATTTCGGAAGTCCAAAGTCTTTGGGCACATACAGTTAGAAACAAGGCCGCACAAAGATGGCAGACATTGGATACCTAAGCAACACCCACATAATATCACAACAGGTATCAGTATGAAGGAAAACAACCTCCAACCCCAGTTCTTCAGAGTGTCCCAAAACCAGCTCCCAAGCGACCATCCTTCTTGTTCTTGGTGAACCTCCGAGGAAAGTCTGTGGAGGTGCTCAATTGCTTTGTAGACGGAAGGCGAGTTATCTGGCACGTAGGTGCAGCAGCTAGATCCGATGATGCGGCATGCTCCTCCTCGATCGGCTAGGACCACATCTAGGACAAGGCGGTTTTGAAGGGTCACGAGGCGGACCGCCTGAAGCTCCGCCGTGTTGTTAGCGAGGATGCCAGCCGTGATGTTGATCGTTGTTTCTACTGCCTGGGTCAGGTGTCGGATAGCGCGGCTGTTTGCCATTGGGCCCCACAGGGGAACAAGTCCCTTTGCTGCATCCAAGAATTGAGCTCCAGTGGAGTCGGCTTGTTCAATGTCATCTGCACGCCTCTGCCGGTGATGGTTAGCAGGGGCTACATACGTGGGGGGAAGAATGAAGGCAATGTAGCAGATACCCTTCCAACCTTTCGGGAGCCAGGTGTAAGCTTTGGTGCCACACACAAAGTACATATTTGGAGAAGCAACAAAGGAAGGGGGATCAACTGAGTCCAATGTTCTGGTGATTCGGCAGGAACTGTGACCCACCAGCTGTGTTCCCTGACCTTCAAGACACACAAGTCCTGTGACATTGATAACAGACAGAGCCACAGTCAGAGTGGCGGTAGTTTGTTTTTGCAGATGAGAGAAGGTGGTTCTGGCTGGATTGTGGAGCACCTGTACTTCGACTCGTTCTTTGGCTGGAATGTCTTTAAGGAAGGTGGCGCCTGTGAGCGCAGGACACAGGGCAGCAGAGGTCTTTCCGGTTCGGTTCAGCCAGAATCCAGAGTAGAAGTGCGACACTGTCTGGCTGGAGGTGGCATTATCCTTGTGGCTCTCTTGCATGAGGATCAACCAGGCGAGGCAGGAGCCGTGAACTGAGAAAGGAGAAGGGATAAAGGGGATGGAGTGTCCGGTGGCATGCGGGAGCAACCCGCAGATCCAGCAGTTCGTCGCATTTGCAGCAAGGTTGTGTTGGTGCAACAGTTGCACGAAGGAATTGTTCCAGAATTCCCTGCGCCTTTCTCGGAGCTGGGGCGACAGGGAGATCAGGTGATGCTCTTTCATGGGGGTCGGTTGTGCAGTAGGTAGCAATGCCTCATGAGCCGGTGTGCTTTCCTCCAGAATCCAGAAGGAGGTCATGAGGAGGAGGCAGAAGAGGAAGACAATAAAGAGGGCGATTGTCTTTGATTTGTGCAAATTGTCAGTCTTTGGGTTTCTATAGTGGGTATTTCCTGTTGCTTCCATCATCTTCTTATCTGGCGCTTCCATCATCTTCTTATCTGGCACTTCCATCACCTTCAAGGGGCTCGGTAGCGGGCAGAACCACAGACTTCGTTTAGCTTCTCTCCCGGCAACCCTTGGTTGTGCTTAGGTCACCGTTCTGAGATTCAACTTAGTCCGTGGCCTACTTAGCCGAAGCTCCCTCCTTTCGACGCAGGAAATACCCTTCTCTGGATGGCACAGTGGGATCCGAGAATTTTGCAAGTCCGAGTGCCTCAGTATCGGGATAACAGTTCAATGTCGGTCGGTCTTTGTTCAGGAGCTCTTCTTGAGTGTTGACGCTTTCTGTCGCGGCCAGGTTTGCAGAGACCTTCCGGCAGTGATGTGCGTGCAGCCAGTGCCTCTTCCCCTCCACTCGAAGCGCCGTCCGTGTGGTAATCAGCACTTGCCAGGGGCTCGTCCACCGGGGTTCCAAACTCTTGGTCCGTTGGAAATTTCGTATTAGCACGAAATCTCCCGGTTGGATGTCGTGGCCGGGGCCCCTGGAAGCATCGGGGATGGCCTGCTGCACCTGTTGATGAATGACAGACAACGTTTTAGTTAACTTGCACAAATAATCAGATAGTAGGACGTCCGGGACGTCATGAATGGAGGTTGGCTTGGGAGCGGTCCAGAGGTTCATCGGTCGCCCGAACACAACCTCGTAGGGGGTCAAATGGTGTTTGGTGGGGGTAGAGCGCATCGGTAGCAGGGCCAGAGGGAGAGCGTCTGGCCATTTAAGCCCGGTGGTTGCCACTATTTTTGACAATTTTAATTTCAGTGTGGCATTATGGCGTTCCACCAGGCCGGCGGATTGGGGGTGGAAGACTGCGTGGAATCTCTGTTTCACCCCCAATCCCTTTAGGATTAGTTGGATAACCTCAGCTATGAAGTGGGGGCCATTGTCGCTCCATAAAATTCGACAAAGGCCATAGCGAGGGAAGAATTCCTTCAGTAGTACTTTGGCAGTAGTCATGGCAGTGTTGTCACGGGTTGGATAGGCCTCTACCCATTTGCTGAAGGCACATACGATGACTAGTACATACTTCAAGCTTCGGCATCTCTCTAGTTGGATGTAGTCCATCTGAAGGACCTCGAAGGGGTGAGTGGGAGTCCCAAACCCTCCCGGGGTACCACAGTTCCTTTCCCGGGGTTGTGTTGCAGACAGATGAGGCACTGTTGGACTAGGCGTCTGGCTGAGTCGGGGATTTTGTCGTTGTGCCAGACTTTGGAAATGAGTTCGATCATGGGTGCAGATCCTATGTGTGCGGGGGAATGAGCCATTGTCAGTATGGGGATCAGGTATGAGTCAGGTAGCAACCATTTGTTTGCATCTTTTGTTCGCCAGCAGCCCTCATCATCCTTCAAACCCACCCCTGCCCACTTAGTCAGTTCGTGAGGGGTGCTGGCCGACTGGATGTCTCTGATCATTTCCCTTGTGTCAGTCCATTTCTCTGCTTGTGACCTGGTCACATACATGCGTGTCACCGTCCTATTCTCAGCTGTGGTTCGTGCAGTGATGTCGGCCAGTGCATTCCCTTGTCCGACCAAGTCTGTCACCCTTTTGTGTGCCTGACATTTGATCACCGCTAGTCGTTTGGGGAGGAGAACTGCTTCAATCAGGGCAGAGACTAGATCTCCGTGGAGGATAGGGGTGCCGTGGGACGTTAGGAATCCCCTCTCCCTCCACAGGAGTCCAAAATGGTGAACCCCCCCGAAGGCATACTGGCTGTCTGTATATACGTTCGCGGTGGTCCCTGTGGCTATGATGCATGCTCGTGTGAGGGCTATCAGCTCTGCTGCCTGGGCAGATCGTTGTGTGATGCAGGCTGTTTCAACTACTGTTCGGGCTGTCGTTACTGCATAGGCAGCTGAAGTGGTGCCATCTGGGAGCTTGATGCATGAGCCGTCTACCCATAGCTCTCCATCGGGGTCAGTGAAAGCAGTGTCTCGGAGGTCAACTCTACTCTTAGTTTGTTCGTCCGTGAGGGTCACACAGTCGTGTATGGGAGGAACGTCGGGGTCATTTTCAGGCAGGGGCAACAATGTGGCAGGATTCAAAGTCGTGCATCTCTTTAGTGTGATGTGGGGTGCAAGTAGCGTCAGTTCGTACCCTGTCAGTCGTGCGCTAGTCAGGTGTTGGGTCTTTGTCTGGTTCAAAAGGGTGTCGACTGCATGGGGTACTAACACAGTGAGAGGGTTTGAAAGTACGATTCCTTCGCTCTGGCGGATAGAGACAGCAGCGGCAGCTACTGCTCGAAGGCAGGCAGGCAAAGCTCTAGCTACAGGATCAAGAGTGGCGGAGAAGTAGGCACAAGGGCGCTGCTTAGGACCAATCGATTGAGTTAGGACAGACAATGCGCATCCCTCCCTTTCGTGGGTGAAGAGGGAGAAGGGTTTGGAGTAATCCGGGGTTCCTAGGACGGGTGCTGAGCAGAGTGCATCCCGCAATTCCTTAAAGGATGCTTGACACTCAGCGGTCCAAGGGAGCGGGAAGGAGGCATCTTTGGTTAATAGAGCAAGTAGGGGTTTTACAATGAGGCTGAAATTAGGTAACCACTGTCTGCAAAAAGAGGTTAGGCCAACCAAAGAGCGGACTTGCTTTTGTGTTTTTGGGATGGGGGTGTCTAGGATGGTTTGGATTCGGTCGGGTGTAAGTTTCCTCCCTTCTTTGGACAGGAGATGGCCTAGGTATGTCACTTGTGGCTGGCAGAACTGCAATTTCTTTTTGGAAACTTTATGGCCATTTTCTGCAAGAAAGTGTAGGAGTTGGACGGTGGCTGTGATTGCAAGTGGGGTGGTGTCGGCCGCCAAAAGGATATCATCGACATATTGGATCAACACCACTCCATCTGGTAGCTGGAAGGCATCCAGCTGTCTTTTGAGGGCCTGGCTGTAAATGCTGGGGCTTTCGGTGTACCCCTGGGGAGCTCTACAAAATCGGTACGAGCGGGATTTTAAAGTGAAGCCGAAGAGATAACGGCTGTCTGGATGGATGGGGATAGAGAAAAATGCATTCTTAAGGTCGATAACAGTGAAGGTGGTGGCAGTGGACGGGATGAGGGTCAGAATGGTGGTGATATCGGAGACTACAGGGTGTTGGGGTACAACCACTTTGTTAATTTCTCGCAGGTCGATGATGAAGCGGTATGCTTTCTCATCTCCTTCGCCTTGCTTCTTAACAATAGGTAGGATTGGACTGTTGCAGACGTTGCTAACCACTTCTTCAACCACTCCTGCATCCACCAGAGATTGAATGATCGCTACCAGTGCCTTCTCGCCCTCGGGGGATATCCGATATTGTGGGAGTTTCGGGAGCATAGCGTCCTGTCTTACGGTTATATGAATGGGGTCAATCATCATTCGTCCCACATCAGAGTCATTTTTGGCCCATAGGTATGGAGGCAGAGTATCAAGCAAGGACAGGTCAGCATCGGTTATGGGGCACATGTGTCGTGCAGGGCAAGATTTAGGCATGTCTGGGTTGTCGTACAGGATGACTCGGATCCCATCTGGGGAACACCTAATGGTAGCTCGGAAATGTTTCAGTAAGTCAATGCCCATGATGGCGTCAGGGGAGTTGGAGGAGAGCAGATATGTCGCGTCAGTGGTGTTGTTTTCTAGGTCAAAGGTGATAGGTACGGACAGGGGATTAGTGGAGGGCGTTCCATCGAAACCTATCGATGTAATGTGTGAGCCAGACAAGGGTGCCCTTGGAATCAGTCGTTTCGATAACACACTACGTGTCGCCCCAGTGTCTACCAAAAATGGAGACTCTGTACCCAGGACCTTAGCGGTGACATAAGGACCTTGCTGGTCAACACAGAGCTCGACTGGATCCCTCCCTTGCCCCTGGCAGTCCTATGCAAAATCGGGGGCATTCTCACCATCGGATAGTTGGTATTGGTTCTGTCGGGGGCGGTCAAATGTGTTTAATCTCCCTGATCTGTCATTGTTGGTGTCGTTTGTGTGCCCTCGTCCTTGTCCTCTATTGCTCGGACCACCTGCCACATCCCTGGTGTCCCTATTTCTATTCATCTCTAGCAGAACCGGACACTGGGATTTCCAATGGCCAAATCCTTTGCAGAAGGCGCATTGGTCATTGTTAATGTCTCTACGTCCAGTGTGGGGTGTTGGGGTGTGATCTTTAGGAGGTAGATTTCTGGGGGTGGTCGATTGATAGTTCCCCCTTTGGTGTTCCCGTCCTACCGCTATACCTTGTATCTGGGCTATCATCACCCTTTCTTTTAAATCTTTCTTCTTTTTCTCGGACGCCCTATCGTTCTCATTCTTTTGGTGCTCGTAATACTGAGCCATCTGAAGGATAGCTGCGGGTTTGGAGGCCCCCCAACTACCCTCACTCGTCTGCAGTTTTTGGGAGACCTCTTGTGATAGGCCCTTTACATAATTTTGTACGAACAGGTGTTGTCCGGTTGCGGTGGTCATGTCTTGGCCACTGTAGTCGGAGAACACTGTCTCGAATCGGGAGAAGTATTCTGACACATCTTCCTGGGGTTTCTGTCGACAGGCCGTGACTATCGACCAGTCTACCTTTCTTTCTGGGATCAGTGTCTTTAACTTCTGAACTAGTTTGTCTGGGAGTTCCAGTATGTCCTTTACTGGTTTCCTTCCTGGCTCTCGCTGTCTATCTAGTTTACCGAGTTGGTCCCAGGTATGTCCAAACAGATCCGTGTGGTCAGCCTTCCGGATTTGCTTCCACACGTCAGCTGGCAGGCATAACCCGAAGAACAAGTCAATGTCCGCTAAAGTCATTATCGTCGAACCCAAGGCTGTGCCCAATTCGGTATAGAATGCTGTCGGGTTCTTTCTTAAATCGGGCAGAGTTTGTTTAAAGGTTAGGATATCTTGTCGGTCCCATGGTTGGTAAACCCAATTGTACACAACCCTCCCTTTTGCATCTGCATTATTAATATCATCGCTTGTTCCCTGGCCACGTGGCGGGATCCAGTAAGGGGCCGCCTCTCTGATGGGCATCATAGTATTGGCTACTTCTACTGAGGTCGTTTCAGGGACTGTAACCTTGGCTTCTGGTTTTTGTTCCGTGAGGTGGCGGAGGACCTCAAGCATCTGCATGAAGAGCTCCGTCGCCTCACATTCAGTCCCATCTCCAACATCAATCTTCCTATACAGCGTTGTTAGTTTAGCGGGGCCCTTACTTTGATACCTATCTTCATATGCGTTCAGGGTGTGGTAGCTGAATCGCAAAACGAAATGCCGTCTGTGGCTGTCGGCATGTGAATTATATATGCTCATTGTGTATTCTTCGCTCTCCCTTCGCTCTACTAATGTCTTTGCTATTTTGTCGATCCCATCCCGTTCATCTTTGCTCAACCTATTTGGTCTGGCTGGTGGTTGCTTGCTAGCCTCGGGGCCATCTGGCGATGTTGTCAATGTGGCTGGTGCAGAGGCCGTGAGGGCTGGTGCACTAGCACTAAGGTCACTTTCGCTCGCACTCAGGGCTTGCAAGCTTTGTTAGCAGGGGGCATATGGAGGGGGCATGTAGATGATTGGGGGACCTAGCAGTAACTCATCGTTCGCCCGTTGTTTGGAGGGCAATTCAGGGTAGAGCGCAGAGGGAGTCCTAACAGGACATTGACCTGTCGACCCTGATTCTTGGTTTTGTGCAGCTTCTTTTCTTTCTTTCATTTCTTCTTCTAGTTGCTTAGCGGCTAGGGGGGCTGCCTTTCGTAATTCTTTCCCCATTTTTGCTTCTTCCCTTTTCTTTCGTTGTTCCGTTTCTTTGCGCCACATGCCTATACTATCGAGCATAGTGGGCGTGGTCTTATTTTTCTGGAGCGCTATTTCCAATGTTTTTATTTTATTTTCATCAAAGGAACCTATCAGTGGCCACTGACTTTCAGGGTTCTTCTTTGTATATTTATGCCATAGCTTAGTATAAGCTATAGCGACTAGTCCATGCTTAGTGAACATGTCCTTATTAGGGGTGCACTCCAGTGGAGCTGGATGGTTCATCTCTAATAAGCGGTCCGGGCTGTACAGGCTACCAATCAGTGGGGAGAAGATAGGCATGACGGGTTACAACGGGGACAAACGTCTGCACTACCTATCTTATCACGGCAGGCAAAGACTAGACAGAATATTTCTATTCTCCGTTGTTTGCCGGCGGTGAATACCTCAAAAGAACCAATACCGAACAATCAATGTTCGGTCAATCAAACAATCAGTGGGGAGAATAAGTGGGTGCGAAAAAGGTTTGCGTTACCCACTCTTTCTCTACCTGCAAAGAGAGACCTTGTTCTTCCCTGTTTGCAGACAAAGAATCTCCAGACAATAATCCACGAACGATAGTTCGGGAAAACAGTGGGGGAGGAAGATAGGCACGACGGATTACAATGGGGACAAAAGTCTGCGTTACCTATCCTTCACTGCTTGCAAAGAGAGAGCCTGTTGTTTTCTCCGTTTGCAGACGGTGAATCTCCAGAGGTTTCAACAAAGCGTAATACTAGTATTATCCAAACCAAACAATCATTTCTCAGTTTGTCGTGTCTACACGACCTTACCCGGACCGCATGGACGGTTTCCTGTCTTCTGAATCCAGCGCCCGATCGTCCTCTCTTCTTCGTGATGTTCGTGGCACTCCTGATGGTTCCCAGTCAGGACCGTAGATCACTCGAGAGAGGTCTGTTCGGAACTAGTGAAGGTCGGATGATCGGCTGTCAGACGAGGGTCTATCGGACACGAGCTCTCCCGATCGTTGCAGTCGTTCACTCTGTCGTCGGGACCTCTCCCACTGGATCCACGTGTCGCTGATGGGCCCCACGCTTTGGGACGCCAATTGTAGAAAAAGGTAGGGCTATGACCTTTCTCAAGATTTGCCCGGCGCTAACCGCCTTTGTACCATTCAAATTACCAAGCAATGAGGCAGGCGCCGGAGACCAGAAGGCAGGAAACAGAAGTTTTATTCCGACGGAGCAGAACACATCAGATCGGACAACAAGGTATCGTCTCAAGGTGCTCTAACAGCCTCTCTGAGGCCTGGCCTCTTATACACTGGTTTATGGCATGTGACCTTTCTTTATTACAATCATAACATTGTGAAGTAAGGAAAAAGACATCCCCATAATCCTCGTGTCAATCCCACCCCCATATACCTTCACAATAGAGGTCCTCAACCTGCTGATAAGAGGAGGGGGTCATCACGCAGCTGAGTGTTTCGCCAAGTCTTAGGATGTGTGCGCCTGATCATATCCCAGGGGGTGGGGAGGCCCTGATCAACAGTGTGTCCTTTGAAGAGGGGCGACTCCATACAATGAGGGGCAGTAAATGGTATCTCCCGGCTTAGGCGATGGCCTCGGACCTGTGTGGACAGTCGGACACGGGGTAAGGGGTCATCAAAGGAGTGGTATTCATGCCGCATGGACAATTGAGCGCGGAGGGAAGGTTTATCAACAGAGGGGCATTCATGGGAGGAGAGGAGGTGCTGGTCAGGCGCAGGCGTGACTCCCAAGGACAGGGTCATGCAGATGGGTTAGGCTCATGAGAGGGAGGGAGGGGGAGCCAGGATGCGCGGAGGATGCTTGCTGGGTCAGAGGGGCGCGCTGGCGATCGATTGTGGACAGGGAGACCATGATACCTAAAATGGCTGTCGTGCACATCGTACGTGGGTGACAAGCTGGCGCAGATAATGTTTAGCTTGCAAACTAAAATTCCACATGAAAAGCCAGGTCTTTAATGCTTTCCTAAATTACATGAGATCCGGACAAGTCCGGATCTCAAGGGGGAAAGCATTCCACAGACGGGGAGCCAAAATAGCAAATCTGCAGCCCCCAGCACGCTTGCGTTTAAAAGTAGGTATCTGGAGGAGGGCCAGGTGGGCTGAGCGCAGATTGCGGGAAGGAATATGTTTCGTGATAAGTTTATCAATAAATTTAGGGCTTTTGCAGTGGAGAGATTTAAAAATCATGCAGCCTGTTTTGAAGGAGCAACGTTGGGCCATGGGGAGCCAGTGGAGGTTCCTGAGCAATGGGGTGGCTGATTGCCATTGGGGGGTGGGATTTTTGATCTCTTATCTGATCACTCTTGATCTAAATCCCTGCTCAGGTCGACTGAATCTTTGTTGCCTGTCATTGAGGAAAACAGGTAATCCACTACTAGGTTAATCAAACCAATAATTGCACGACTCTGAAGAACCACTTACCACGGATCAGTTTTAAAGTTTTATTGTAAAGCCAAAGTTAGCTGAAGGTATAAACATCTCAATGTCAGGTTCAAAAGGTACACTGGCATCAACAGAAACATGAATTCTCTGAATGATCTTAAACGACAGAAAATACCACCAATGCTAATTCAAGGATTAATAGATTTGCCAATATAGACACAAGCTGAAGCTTGCGAGACATTTATCGAATGAATAAAATATCAGGTTAGACTGTCCCTACACTAGACTAGGTGACATCCCTACTTAGAAGAATCTTAACCTAAAAAGGTGTCAGCCGTGGTGACTTCCAAAGAAGTTCACGCACGTCTCTTAGTCTTAGATGAAAACCTATGCATAGCAGTCATGTCCTCTCTGCCTACCCATCCGCTCTCTTAGGGTCCTCAGGCCATCTGCTCTGCCTCCACCCCAGGGTGCTGTCCCTAATACAAAATCACAATCATAATTCGGAACGCCCCTCTGAGACGCCCCTCACGTGGTTTCAGTTCTGGTTTCTTCCATGATGGCACTCCTCTGGGCCTCTCGTTAGCGTTGACCTTGCTTCCCAGGCTCTTTCTCCAGCTCGCCGGTACCCCCCAGAACATTCCAATAACCTCCTCCAGGCCTGTGCCTGGCTCCCCAGACAGAGCTCTATTCATCACCCTCTTGATTGGGACCCCCTCGCACCTGCAAACAGACACCCATGAATAGGGCCCCAAATTCCACTCTTCGGTTATCTATCTCCGGCCTTAAACTTTACAAAGGAATGACAATTTATGCTCTAACGAGACTCGATTCTAACTAACACGTGCAGATCAAAGAAGCCACTTTATCTTTCCAGCCCTACTAAATTATCTTGCAAGCGGCCTGTACTCTACGAGCCTTTATTTCTAAAACTAAAACAATTCTTGTTAATACACTCTGATTATATAAAACACTTCTATAAAACATGAATATATAAAACACTTCTATAAAACATGATTCTTAACATGTGGGCATCAATTACTGAATAATGGTAAATCCATGTCATGTTAAAATGTAAGTACACGTTGTCGATCTTCATACACTGCCATGAGGCCAGCACATTTCTACGTTTTGCAACATTACATATACTTCAATGGATCACTGAAATAATATCGAGGGACAAAATATCGACTTGCAAAAATATCGTGGACAAAATAATCCACAGTCAAAATATCGAGTTTGTATCTACAAACAGGTAAGTACAAAAATATCGAGTACAAAATATCGTTTACAATAATATAGTTATAAAAAATATCGACTTTGTTTAATTAAATTAATATTAAAATTTAATTACTAAAATATACTTAAAAATACTTAAATTAAATTATAATAATTAAATAATAAATGAAATTAATAAAAATATTTTTTTACAATCATATTTGTAAAAACATATATATATAATAACATACTATAATCAAATAAGATACTATTATATTACCGTACAATACCAGAAGTGTAAAGAATACTATTCCCACTCCAAAGAGTATCAACGGTCACATTATCGACTTGCAAAAATATCGTTTAAAAACTGAAAACTGACCCTGAACCCTAAAAATACCCCTTTACCCAAAAACCCAAAACTGACCCTGAACCCTAAAAATACCCCTTTACCCAAAAACTGAAAACTGACCCTGAACCCTAAAAATACCCCTTTACCCAAAAACCCAAAACTGACCCTGAACCCTAAAAATACCCCTTTACCCTAAAACTGAAAACTGACCCTGAACCCTAAAAATGCCCCTTTACCCAGAAACTGAAAACTGACCCTGAACCCTAAAAATGCCCCTTTACCCAAAAACTGAAAACTGACCCTGAACCCTAAAAATACCCCTTTACCCAAAAACTGAAAACTGACCCTGAACCCTAAAAATGCCCCTTTACCCAAAAACTGAAAACTGACCCTGAACCCTAAAAATACCCCTTTACCCTAAAACTGAAAACTGACCCAAAACCCTAAAAATGCCCCTTTAGCCAAAAACTGAAAACTGACCCTGAACCCTAAAAATACTCCTTTACCCAAAATGTATCAATATTATTTAATTACCAATTAATTATTAATTAACAATAAAAATAAAGTAAATATATTAGCACATTAGCTGTAATTATTTTAATAATCATTATTATTTTTTCCCAATTAATTACTTAACAATAACACAAAATTATATATATAAAAAATGTACTCTAATTAATGTAATTAACTAATTAAAATTAATTAATTACCAATTAATTACTAATACAAAATATGCACAAAATTATATTAATTAATTAACTAATTAATATTAATTAATTATCAAATAATTATTAATTAAAAATATTTACAAACATATATTAATTAATTAATTATTATTAAATTACTTCCCACCCTATTCCCCTATAAACCCACAACCCGCTACAGAATTACATTACGCAATTATTATAAAAACAAAATTCATTTAATAAAATATTTTATAACATTAATACACACTTTTCACACATATTATTACATAAAAATACACTATAAAATATTATATATTATTAAAAATTCGATATTTTTGCTATCTATATTTTATACAGTCGATATTACTTCACTTACCTGAAAAACGATATTTTTGTAGTCGATATTATGTCCAGTCGATATTTTGTCCAGTCTATATTTAAAACTCGATATTATGTCCAGTCGATATTTTGGAGTCGATATTTTGTCTGTGCACCACTTCAATAGCAGCTACATAACATGGATTCCGATTAACACTTCTAATCAATTTTTAATATTTACCCACATTTCTACATTATTTTCACACTCTATATATGATTCTCTATATTAACTAAACATTCAGATACATATATGATGATATAATTTCAATACTTTTAAATGCTTTAACTGGGTTCGTGCAGCAGGGTTGTGAATATGGTGCACTTATACGTTTTCTCAGATTTGCGCTCTCTCAGTTCCCCCCTTTGATGACCTCTAGGGGTCATCACCATTAATACATTGGTTTTGGCTTATCAAACAGCACTTATTGCGAGGTTCCCTCTCTTTATCGTTTCCAGAGCCCTCAGACTCCTGTATTGATTATCTTGCATAGCAGCTAATCTCTGTTCCTGTTCTCTCATGGATCTTTGCAACCTGTTTGCTCTGTACCATTGATACAGCCTCACTAATCCCCACAATATGAGTATACAGATTATTATTATGAGGATAGGCTTTAATATGTACCAAACAAAACTCCTCCCTATGTTGGCAAACCAACCTCCAACTTTACCCATTCCATGACCCACTTTTTCCCACGCATTTATTTTTGTCAGATCTTCAATTTCTTGATGTATCTCAGTTATATTTTGTATACCTTTCTCAAGAGGTTTTGAATTGTCTGGAATGTAAGTGCAACATTCCTGGACCTTCAAAGCCTTACAGACTCCGCCCTCTTTGGCTAACAGAACGTCTAAAGCAAGACGGTTCTGAAGAACCATTGCCCTTATCGATTGCATCTCTCCTTCCACCAGCATCAATGATCTTGCAGTACTGACAGATAATCTGTCTACAACTGTTGCCAATCTCCTGATCTTAACATCATTAAGTATCAATCCTAGAAGAGGGAACATAGCGCCAAATACATCTCCAACTACCTCAGCATCACCTACATCTCTTCTCCCTCTTGCCAAGGCTTTTCCCTCTATGATCTCTAAGTCCTTTGCATGATATATTTTGGGGAAGACAATTGCCAGATAACATGAACCGTACCAGTTGTCAGGTAGCTTCACGTAGGCACTTCTTCCACATACAAAATATACATTAGGAATCACTTGCATTCCTTTTAAGAAATCCTTCGTGTAGTATTCTAATCGAAAGGCATGTTCACAACTGACTTCACCTACAAACACATTCTCATAGTAAGTTTTACTCCTGTGTAAACATAACTTCCCTTTCTGTGTTCGATCTAAAGCTATTGGACCATTACTACCCTTCCTTTTGTGTGCCTTCTCCTCCTCGGTCCAATCTGTTTTCCACTGTCCTGACATTTTCAGAATCTTTTGCCTTCTGTAACGGTCATCAACTTGCCCTATAAACTTCTTCTCAATCTCTGATACTTTGCAAGTTAGATTGTTTCTGCGTGCATATGAAGTATCTAGAGGATCCCAAGGAATGAAGAATTTCGCCAATCTATCCTCCTTCTTGTAATAGTCCCATTTGTTCATTTGCTTATAGTTCGGGACTTCTGGTAATACTGAGTCATAATTTGAAAAGTAATATTCAAAACTATCTCGTCCGTAAAATATGCTAAGCAATAAACTACATGTAATGCCATAAGTCAATGGAAGATGATGGTATCTAATGCCCTCATCTACAGAAGCAGGCAGTTGCATGCAGACATAGCAATCCTTGGCCTCCATGACATCGATGTATTCATACAACAGTTTGGCATAAGCGTTGGTTTTAAAGTTGCCCTGCGACTCATCTACATGTAACCTACGGGCCTCTGCTGCCAGCAACGCTTTCTCTTGAATTGCATTGTCCTCCTTCTTACCAGCAGCAGCAGGTTTCGATGTCACTACAGGCTTTGCATCTGTTGTTTTTGTTACACTCGCATGTCCCATTATGTATGATACGGTAACTACTATAACTATAAGAAGAATCACTCCCGCTAATAGTGTGCCTACTATGCATTTTGCCTTACGGTTCGGGCTACCGGCCTCCATGTTCTCAAATAGTACTGTTTCTTCTGAAAAGTCTCTTTTCGTTTATTTTCAATCAGTTCTCTTTTGTTCATTCAGTCAGTTTCTTACGCTGATAAACCCCATTTGCAACATAGTCTTTTATTTTTCAGCAACAGACAACCCTAGCCCTTCTCCGTCAACTAAATGAAACGTCCCTAAGTTTTCTCTTCTTCCACTAGGCGCTAGGTTATCTTCTCTCTCTGGCTTATTTACAAAGTCTTTAGGTATCTACGATGATTCGTGTTCCAGCAGCTCTAATAGCGTATTCTAACAATTCTAAACGAAGGATAGTTTCCTCGTGTGCTGGTACTGGATGACCCAAAGTCGGAAATTCCAATCTGTTCAGTACTAGGTCCTTAATTCTGCTCAAATACGGAGGGATGGGGAGAGTGAATGCTAGCAACCCTTCAGTCTCAACTCCAGGTGCCAACAACCTTACTTCCACCGTTATGATTGGTTCAAGGCTGATCACCTTCACTTCCCTCACCCTCCCGGATCTCTGTCCCCAAGACATCTGCTGCCAGGTAGGTCCACTCAGGAGTAGCGTATCTCCTGCAGGGCACACGCACCCTCCTTGACCTTCTTAGACTCTCTGCTTCTGAGTCTGATGCACCTTCGTCCAAGTCTGAGTCTTCGGATATCGGAGCGAGGGTACTCTCTGAAGCTGATCTTAGGCTTGGCCTCCTCCTTCTCTCCGGCCAGCTAGCCTCTCCACGCCTTTCCCTCTTGCTCCTTGTCCTTGCACCTGACTCTTGATCACTTACAGCTTGATCAGTGTCTGTTTCGTATTCACAGCTATTTTCTCCTTCTGTGGCAACGTCAGTTTCGCTGGTGTACTGTCCGTCTTCGGCTTGGTCAGACACACTCCCAGCTTCCTCTGGCACCCCCACAGCTTGGCTGGTCCCCTCTGTGGCTTCTCCGTCCTCAGCTGGATTCTCGTCCGAGAGAGGAGCTGTTTCTTCCAGGGGTGCTGGAACTCTCCGAGTGTGCGAGGCGTGTATCCAGTTGGGCAGACCTCCACACTTGACTGCAGTGTTTGTTACCAGTATGACCTGATAGGGTCCACGCCAGCGCACGTCTAAGCAATTCTTCCTGACGTGCTTCTTCACCACGACCCAATCCCCAGGGCACAGGTCGTGGCACAAGTCTTGAGACGATGGAATTTCCGCAGCCTGCACCTGAAGAGACACAGAATGAATGGCGTCAGATAGTCCCTTACAATAGTCCAGGATCAGATCATCTGTGATATTTAACAGTGCGGCAGTAGGAACTGATGGCAGTCTCATGGCCCTCCCCATTAGTACTTCGTGCGGGGAGAGTCCTGTCCTTCTGTCTGGTGTACTACGTATGCTCATCAGGACTAGTGGCAAGGCATCAGGCCAACTCAAGGACGTTGATGAACAAACTTTAGCAATCCGGGATTTTATTGTGCCATTGATCTGTTCCACAATTCCCGAAGCTTCTGGTCGATAGCTACAGTGCAATTTCTGGTCTATATCCAGAGCTGAGCAAAGCATTTTCACAATTTCGCTGTTGAAATGTGTTCCCCTATCTGATTCCAAAGAGGTCGGCACCCCGAAACGCGTTATTAACTCCCTAAGCAATAACTTTGCTACTGTGAGTGTGTCACACCTGCGTGTAGGGTAGGCTTCGACCCATCTAGAGAATATGCAAACAACCACCAAAACGTATCGAAGGCGATTGCATCTTGGCATTTCAATGAAATCCAACTGCATCCTATTGAAAGGGCCACCGGACCTTCCAATGTGACTCAGTGTAACTGGTGTTCTTTTCCCTATGTTCAAATGCTGACAGGTGATGCATCGTTGGCACACTGCTTCTGCGGCCACTCTAAACTTCGGGTTATACCACGTTTGTCTGAATATCCGCAACATAGCTTCTCTACCTAGGTGTATTCTCCTTGCCATTGGACTAACTAATTCATTTGGTAGTACTGCTCTCCCATCTGCGGAAACCCAAAAACCCATTTCACTTTTCACACAACCTGCAGTTTCCCATGTCTGTTTCTCAATGTCTGGTGCATTTTCTTGCATGCCTTTTAACTCGTCCCAAGTGTCTACAGTTTCTAGTACCATAGTTAATTCTGTCCTTTCCTGTATCCCACTCACTTCCACCTCTGTGAAGGAATATCCTTGCTCTGCACAGTAGCGTGCGACTTCGTCAGCATACCTATTACCTTGTGACACAAAATCCGTATTTTTGGTATGAGCTGTACATTTAACGATGGCAATAGCTGCCGGACCTTGTAATGCTTCCAACAATAAACGTACAAATTCCCCATTTCGGATTGGTGAGCCGGAAGAGGTCATGTAACCTCTTTGAGACCACAATTGCCCGTAGTCGTGAACTACCCCGAAACCATATTGGCTATCGGTGTAAATGGTGACTCGAATTTTGCTACCTGCTAAACAGGCGCGTGTCAATGCAATGATTTCGGCTACCTGAGCGGAATGTACTCCTTCTAGGCAAGCGGCTTCCACAACTCCAGTAATGGTGCTCTCAATTGACCAACATCGTCCCTTACACATGAGCCATCAACAAAGAAAATTTCATCGGGGTCAGTCAATGGCTCATCCACGATATCTGGTCTTGGTTTGGTGCATAGTTCAGTCACATCAAGGCAATCGTGATCTTCACATCCATCGTCTTCTATATCATTTGGAAGTGGCATCAAAGTGGCAGGATTCAAAACAGAGCATCTCTTAAGGGTCACGTTCTCTGCAGCAAGAATGACTTGCTCGTAGCGCGTGAGCCTACTATTTGTCAGATGCTGTGTCTTGGTCCTGGTCATTAACAGTTCAACAGAATGCGGTACGTACACCACTAACTGGTGTCCCATAACAATATTCTCGCACCTCTCAATGCTGACACCCGTTGCAGCAACGGATTTGAGACATCCGGGCAACGCTGCGGCTACTGGGTCTAATGTAGCCGAGAAGTATGCAACTGGTCTACGAGCATTTCCATGGATTTGGACCAAAACTGACAAAGCACAACCCTCTCTTTCACAACAGTACAGTAAGAATGGTTTTTCGTAATCCGGCATTCCTAGAGCAGGGGCACGACATAAGTCCTCCCTCAACTGCAAGAATGCCATCAAACAATCCTTGTCCCATGGTACCGGATCACTCACCTCCTTGTGCGTCAATTTTTGTAACGGTTTTGCTTTCAGTGAAAAGTTAGCTATCCACTGTCGGCAATACCCAACCATTCCTAAAAACATCCTGACTTCTCTCTGTGTCGTGGGCGGATTCATTTTCATGATTGCCTCTATCCTGTCTGGTGACACCTTCCGCTTCCCTTTTTCAATTCGGTGACCCAAGTACTGCACTTCTGTCAAACAGTACTGTAACTTGCTCGGGGACACCTTGTGCCTGTTCTCAGCTAGGTGATTCAGTAACGTGATGGTGTCTATTTTGCAATATTCCTCAGTTTCTGATGCAACAAGTAGGTCGTCTATGTACTGGACTAGAACCGAGTTCCGTGGCAGTACTAGACTTTCGAGATTTTTCTTCAGCAGCTGGTTAAAAATCGATGGGCTTTCTGTATACCCCTGTGGGATATGACACCATGTTAATACGCGATTTTCTATTTTAAAAGCGAAAAGAAATTGGCTCTCCTCATCCAATGGGATTGAAAAGAAGTCCTGGCAAAGGTCTATCACTGTGAACCACTCGGCTTGGAATGGTATCTGAAACAATATCACTGATGGATTCGGTACCACTGGACAACATGAAACAGCTATGTTATTAATCTTTCGAAGGTCCTGCACTATTCTGAATTTCCCACTAGGTTTCTGCAAACCCATAATCGGGGAGTTACATGGACTACCCACGATTTCTTTCAGTATTCCCTGCTTAATCATGAATTCGATCACGGGTTTTATTCCTGCAATCGTCTCCGGGGTCAATTTGTATTGTGGCGTTCTTGGATATTCGACATTTGGTTTTACCATGATTTTCACTGGTTCTACTCCTTTGATCAGTCCTATCTCTTCCCCAGTGAAATCCCACACCTCAGATGACACCGCACCTCTCAAGTCCCATGGAAGCTCCTCCACCGTCAAGGTAGGATATAGCTCCACGCATACCTGTGAGTTTGCTACCTTAAAATCGGCATCATCATCGTTAGTCTGCACCTCCACTCCCTGAGGCGTGCAATATATAGTACAATTTAGTTTGCATAACAAGTCTCTTCCCAACAGACACACAGGGCTAGAGTCACAGACCACAAACTGGTGCTCATCTCGGTATTTCCCTATTTTCACTGATACTGGCTCTGTCAAAGAGCTAGTTATTCTTCTGTTTGCGACTCCTACCACTTGAATGGTTTCCCCTGACATGGGCAAGTCCGGGACTACTGCTGACCTTATAGTGGATCGGGTGGCTCCTGTGTCCACCAAGAAGGTTGTAGGACACCCTGCAACTTCAGCCTCTACATACGGTCCTCTTTGGTCCACCTCCAGAACTGCCCCAAGGGTACAGTCCTCCATGTTACTCACACGCCGTCCAGTCAATGGATCAACGTAATAGCATTCCTCTCCTCCTACAAAAAGTGGCATTTGTCTATAGGTTTTTCCTCCTGTCGCTATTCTGGGTGGTTGAGGGAACTGGGCTCGAGGAGCCGGGGTCCCCCCTTTGACCACCTTTCCATTTTGCATCGCTGTCCCCTTTACCAGACTGCTCTGATCCTCTTCCTCCGGTCCTAGTTCTCCAATCTCAATATTATAGGGACACTCGCGTTTCCAATGCCCCACCTTGTTACACTGATGACATCTAGTCGTCTTTTTCAATGTCGCAATGTCTAACCTAGGTCTCGAATTTGAATTTTCCTTGCTGCCTTTATTCTGGTTATTTTGTCTCCGACCCATGGTCCCTGTTCCCTGTTGCTGCTGTCCACCCTTTCCGGCTGTCTGCATCTGTACCAACATCAGCTTCTCCTTAAGCTTCTTTGCTTTGGAGTCTATCTCATCACTGCAATACCTTGCATATCTCAAAATCTCATCTAATGGTTTGTTTTGTCAACAAATTAAATGTTGCTGAATCATCAAGCAAATATCAGGTCTCAATCCCAAGACAAATTTCGATACGAACTGTCCTATGTCTTTTGGATCCATTACATTTAATCCGCTGTATTGTTTGAGCGCTTTCAGCAATCTTTCATAATATTCATGAACTGTCTCTTTAGGTTCCTGCCTGGTCCGATCTATTTTGACCCAATCTATATCCTGCAATGGCACTTTCTCTTTCAGCCATGTCATTACCCTTTCGTACTTTTCCATAACTTTTGGTGATGGTCCGTTCGTATGAGTATCCCTCTCCGGTTCAGACGTGGGCCATTCGACACTAACCTTACATGCCGTCCACAAGTCCTCTGGTACTACGATGTCAAACAGGGTGTTCAGGTCAACCCACAGTACCTTAGAGATCTTTACGAACCTTTCTACCTGCTTGTACCACTCCACTGGATTCTCCCTCAGTTTAGGAAAAGAATTGGTAAATGCTGCTAAGTCTCCCCTACTCCAGGGTACGTGCACATAGCTCCCATTCGCGATTTCTCGCAAAGGGTATGCTTCCATCTTCTGTAGCCCTCCCTCCGGGGACATCCCTATTGTGCTCCGCCTGACGGTCCCTTTCTTGGACCACCTTTCTTCCCACTTATCCAGATCTCTCCATGTCCTTATCCCTGTTATCAGTTCTCTGATGTGTGTTTTTAATCCTATTGTTCTCCTCTCTTCAAGGTCCTGATCTGAATAATGCAACCTATGATTACCCTGTAATGCCTTTGTTCTCGACAGGTCTACCATGTACTTGTCTGCTAATTCAGCTAGTTTCTCATGTACTGCTCTCGCTTTCCGAGTAATATCCTTTGCTATAAACAGTACCTCATCTTGCTCGTACATGTCAATCCTCTCCAAAGGCAACGTACCATCTATGATTTCATCTAAATCCGATTTTAAACTGGTCACATCAAGTCTCCTTGCTTTTATGTCAGCTCTCAATGCATCATTCCTAAAGGGTCCATTGACCTCTCTCCCGTCCCAGCTCCGAGTCCTACGCCTAGGCTCAGGTGAGTTATGGGGAGTCTTCCCATGTTCCCATCTTTCTAGGTCCTATGCCTTTCAATCTTCCCTCGGTGTGTGGTGAAATAATGCTCTATTTCCCACCGTCTCGTACTGTCTGTTCTGTTTGATTTCCCTAGACACATGGTAGGGCCCTTCACCATTTCCCATGATTTCCCGGTTCCCTTGCTGTCTGGTGTCGCTCAGCACATGATAAGATCCCTCACAACTCCCCATGTTCCCGCGATCCCGTTCCTGTCCGTGATCGCTAGACACATGGTGAGACACCTCGCGGCTCTCCAAACTCCCGCGACTCCAGTGTGGCCTAGTGTCGCCAGGTGCATGGTGAGTACACTTAAATCTATCCCTGTACTCCTGCGTTCTTCGATCTCCCTCGCTGTGAATGGGGCGCGGCACCCCTCCACATCCTGTATTCCTATCTTCCTGTACTCGTCTGCTTCCACCACTGGTATGGCGGGTATCTCCTTTACCTTCCTGACTCTTCCCGTCCCACTCCGGGCCGCTTTCGCCAGCCCCGCAGTGAGACAAGGTTCTGCTGTCTTGGCTTCCCCATTCGGCTTCCGCTCCCATCTTGTTATTCTGAATCTCTACGGCAGCATCCTATTCCTTCAAGTACTCCCTTAACTCTTTAAAGGATTTCGGTCGTGGTCCCCTCAGATCCGTCAGCCCTCTCTGACCCTCTTGGTCTATTATGGGATCCCCTGCTTGGTTTAACGGAGTGCTTCAATCCCTTGGACCTGACAACTGCCTTTGGGAATTAATCGTGTTGTTCCTATTCTTCATTTCTGCTCTCTCCCTGTCTAACCGCACCTGTTCCTCCTCTCGTGCTCTCTCTGGGTTGTAAATCGATACTACAGGACCTATAGTAACAGGTACTTGGAGAGCGTCCGGCAGTTGGTAGGACTTAGCACGCTCTGTTTCTGGCACCTTTTGTACCACAAACCTTCCGACCACTGTCTGTACTGGACTAGGCTGAGGTTTTTCCTCACTGTTGGCGTACCCTCTTTCTAGTATAGGAGGTGGTCTATTTTCTCCTGTACCAGTCCCGCCCCCCTTTTGGAGCTCGGGACCTTCCATCTCTCTGTTGTACGGAGGGGGTCTATCCAGCAATAACCTATTTATCAGGCTGTCCTCTGTGTCACTCTCCTCGTCCTCCACTAGTGGTTTCTTTTCTCCTGTGACTTCTATTACTGGGTACAGTTTATCTACTTCAATTCTCTGTATTCTCCACCTTTTTGCTTCTTCATCCCATTTAGCATCCTGCACTGCTCTTACCGATCGTTTTACTCTTTCCTGGCGCCTGTTCAAGCTCCGGTCGTACGCCGCCCTAAACCATGCATTAAGGGCTTCAAACTGTGTTGGTCTGGGACTGGGTAGAGGTCTTGTCGCGAGCATTACTGCTTTCAACTGATTCAAGGCTTCTAACTTAAACGTTCCATATTTCGGGAACGCCAATTCCTCATTCCCTTCTGTTCTCTTACTCCACTCAGAGATCCACAGTATAGTATGCAACCCAACATTCGTAGCCATGTAATGAGCTGGTGTACCCTCCGGCGGGGCCTCTTCCCCGTCCACCGCTTCTCTATCGTCTCTCTTAAAGGCCGCTCTCAAGCGCCTAAAGCATTTCATGATCAATTCACAATTTTCCTACTTCGTTACGTTTGTTTACTTCCTGATGACAATCCACCAATCCTAGAGCGGTTCTTACTAGCTGACCTATCACAGCGCGGCTCTTGACAACCGGCCTATCCCAGAGCGGTCTTACACCAACCGGCCTATCACAGCGCGGCTTTCTCTGACGTCACTCGTCTCCCTTTCGCAGCAGTTCCCCTCCTTTCTCAGCTCGTATCCCGGTCATGCACGCGTCCCATTCATACTCCGAAAAAGGATTACTTCCGACCAAGCGATCACTTTCCTTGACTGTACGCCCACAGTCTAACTGTAATTGTCACCTCAACTGACGAAACGTCTTCCGTAAAACGTTCAGACGATCGCCTTAACTGATAGGTTACTTACACACAGTAAACGTCCGTCCAGCGTCCGTTACTCATACACTCACTCTTACGTTCCCCCTATCACAGTCCTGCGGGCGATCAATGGTACCTCATGACCCCCTTCATAATGGTTGACAATTACTCTGGATGTCCGATACACCCGAACCACTTAAGCTCTTCTCTGAACTTAAGATTTTCACCAGGTTGCGCGCGCTCACAACCGTCTCACAATCACACTACAGGCATTCAACTCCGCTTGACATTACAACACAGGTACAACACAAAACACCGCAATCTGACAACGCATGACCCTTTATACTCACTCTCGACCGTCTCTGCTGCTTTTCTCTCTCACACCGTCAGCACCTTCTTCGGCAGGCGATTCTTCTGCTGGTCATCTCTCGATCTATAGGGGCCTCCGGGTAATCTTAACCTAGTCTAGATCACCTTCCTCAAGAAGGCAACCATCCTCTATAGCTACCAACTGGGGGGGTGGGATTTTTGATCTCTTATCTGAACACTCTTGATCTAAATCCCTGCTCAGGTCGACTGAATCTTTGTTGCCTGTCATTGAGGAAAACAGGTAATCCACTACTAGGTTAATCAAACCAATAATTGCACGACTCTGAAGAACCACTTACCACGGATCAGTTTTAAAGTTTTATTGTAAAGCCAAAGTTAGCTGAAGGTATAAACATCTCAATATCAGGTTCAAAAGGTACACTGGCATCAACAGAAACATGAATTCTCTGAATGATCTTAAACGACAGAAAAATACCACCAATGCTAATTCAAGGATTAATAGATTTGCCAATATAGACACAAGCTGAAGCTTGCGAGACATTTACAGAATGAAGAAAATATCAGGTTAGACTGTCCCTACACTAGACTAGGTGACATCCCTACTTAGCAGAATCTTAACCTAAAAAGGTGTCAGCCGTGGTGACTTCCAAAGAAGTTCACGCACTTCTCTTAGTCTTAGATGAAAACCTATGCATAGCAGTCATGTCCTCTCTGCCTACCCATCCGCTCTCTTAGGGTCCTCAGGCCATCTGCTCTGCCTCCACCCCAGGGTGCTGTCCCTAATACAAAATCACAATCATAATTCGGAACGCCCCTCTGAGACGCCCCTCACGTGGTTTCAGTTCTGGTTTCTTCCATGATGGCACTCCTCTGGGCCTCTCGTTAGCGTTGACCTTGCTTCCCAGGCTCTTTCTCCAGCTCGCCGGTACCCCCCAGAACATTCCAATACCCTCCTCCAGGCCTGTGCCTGGCTCCCCAGACAGAGCTCTATTCATCACCCTCTTGATTGGGACCCCCTCGCACCTGCAAACAGACACCCATGAATAGGGCCCCAAATTCCACTCTTCGGTTATCTATCTCCGGCCATAAACTTTACAAAGGAATGACAATTTATGCTGTAACGAGACTCGATTTTAACTAACACGTGCAGATCAAAGAAGCCACTTTATCTTTCCAGGCCTACTAAATTATCTTGCAAGCGGCCTGTACTCTACGAGCCTTTATTTCTAAAACTAAAACAATTCTTGTTAATACACTCTGATTATATAAAACACTTCTATAAAACATGAATATATAAAACACTTCTATAAAACATGATTCTTAACATGTGGGCATCAATTACTGAATAATGGTAAATCCATGTCATGTTAAAATGTAAGTACACGTTGTCGATCTTCATACACTGCCATGAGGCCTGCACATTTCTACGTTTTGCAACATTACATATACTTCAATAGCAGCTACATAACATGGATTCCGATTAACACTTCTAATCAATTTTTAATAATTACCCACATTTCTACATTAGTTTCACACTCTATATATGATTCTCTATATTAACTAAACATTCAGATACATATATGATGATATGATTTCAATACTTTTAAATGCTTTAACTGGGTTCGTGCAGCAGGGTTGTGAATATGGTGCACTTATACGTTTTCTCAGATTTGCGCTCTCTCACCATCTTGGTTGAGCCGTAATCAATCTAGCCGCATAGTTCTGCACCATCTGAAGGCGCCTCAGCAGATAGAGGGGTAGGTCTAAATATATGGAATTTGCATATTCCAGGTGGGAGAGCACAGTGGCGATCACCACCTGGATAATGGCCTCTGGGGTGAAAAAACTTCGCACCTTCCGGATTTTCCAAAGCTGGAAAAAGCACTTGGAGACCACCTGACCCATTTACGCTTTTAGTGAGAGATCACTATTCAGGGTGACTCCAAGTGTCTTTGCTGAAGAGGAGGGGATTGGGGCTTGGCCCATATCAGATGGCCAATAATGCGGGCCCCAATGTTTAGCACTGTCTCCTGTAAGCACCAGCTCAGCTTTTCCCGGGTTTAATTTTAAATTATTTTGGTTCATCCATGCTTGGATGAACCTCATAGTGGACTGAAAGTGGGAAATGGAAGTTTCAGAGTTATCGATAGTGAAGAGCAATTGCAGGTCATCTGCATAGTTGAATACCGTCACCCGTTTATCTCTTAGGGCCTGGATTAAAGGGAGGATATAGAGATTAAACAGGTGGGGTGACAGCGAGTAGCCCTGTGGTACTCCGCATGTGATGGTCTGTTTTGTACCGGCCAGATCTCCAAGAAGGACTGCCTGGAATCTGTTCTCTAGGAAGGACTTCAGCCAGCAGGCTGCTATGCCCCCAATGCCGACCCGGTTGACACGGTCGATCAGGATGTTGTGGTCGACCGTGTCAAACGCGGCCGACAAATCAAGTAGCACCAAGGCCTAGGGGGGAACGTCTATCAGCTCAGCCCCGGAGAGTATCTAGAACCGTGACTACCACTGCCTCTGTTGAGTGGGCAGGACGAAACCCTGCCTGATGGGGATCCAGGCAGTTCGATACCTCCAAGAAATTGGACAGGCATCTCGCTACATGGGCCTCCATTACTTTTGCTAAGAAAGGAAGCAAAGAAATAGGGCGGTAGTTTGCCATGCAAGTTGGATCAGCCCCAGGTTTCTTCAGGAGCGGTATGACCGTCGCTTCCTTAACCCCTTCGATGCTGATGACGAGCTCAGCTCGTCATCAGCCACGGGGGGCGTGTGTGGATGACGAGCTGAGCTCGTCATCTAACGCGGCTTTTGCAAAAAAGCTGCGTAGCGCAAAAATCACCGCAGCAGCGATGCGGTTAAATGCAAGGGGCACTAGACCCGAGGTGAGTGAGTCATTCAACAGAGTGTAGGCCGGGGCTGGTAGAGCAGAAAAGCACTCTTTAAGAATATAAGGGGGACATTTGTCCGAGGGGGCACCAGATTTAACTCTTACTAGCAGCTCCTGGAATTGCTCTGGAGTGATGGTAGGAAAACTATTAAGTAAGACGGTGTTGTTAGTGATATGAGTTTCAGATGAGGTATTAGTGAGTGGTTTTGGGATACTATCTTTGATGTCCGCGATTTTGTTTGATAAAATAGACGTTAAGTGCATCACAAAAGGTCTGGGTTGGAGTCACACTAGGACGGACGCTATCTAAGTTAGTCAGTTCATTAAGAATAGAAAAAATGTCCTTAGGTTTATCTAACGAGTTGAGGATGCGGGAGGAAAAATAGGCAGCTTTTGTTGAAAGGATGGCCTTTAAGTAGTTTTTCCTGGCCGTGATAAATCTGGTTTTTAAATCAGGGGAGTAGCTGCGACGCCATTGTCGCTCCAGTTGGTGCAAGCACAGTTTCTTTACTTTTAATTCTTG
Organism: Lissotriton vulgaris; assembly: GCF_964263255.1. Lineage (NCBI taxonomy): Eukaryota > Metazoa > Chordata > Amphibia > Caudata > Salamandridae > Lissotriton > Lissotriton vulgaris. The sequence continues at coordinate 432,140,591 of NC_141695.1, read as the reverse complement.
CGAAAACCATCGTTGGGCGTCTGCGCTCCGGGCCAACTTAATTTCCTTATAAGGTACTTGAATATCGCTTGCTGCTTGAAGCCAACCAGCAAGGTTGGATTCGGATAAATTGATGTTAGGGTGAGGAAGTGGGACAGTGTTGGCTAATGTATGTAGAAACTCAGTTCTATCTAATGTATTCCATTTCCTTGCTCTACCACCAGCTGGCGTGGCGATTTTCTTAATGGGGAAGCAGGTAAGCTTAAATTTGAGAAGAAGATGGTCCGACCAAAGGCAAGGGATAATTGCCGGGGTTGTGCTTAAGGAAAAGTTGGACCAAATCTGGTCCAAGATATGTCCTTTGCAATGGGTTGGCGAGGGCACTTGTGAAAAGTTTAAGTTTGTAAGAAGCTCTGTGAGCTCACTTGAATGGGCTCCTTCCAAGGGGTCATTAAACCAATAGTTAAAATCGCCTACCAGAAAAATCCTGGCATGTTCCATAGCCAAATTAGCAATTTGCTCACTTAACATAAGAGGGAAGGATGGCATGGAGTTAGGGGGTCTGTACAGAAGTACACAAGAAATGGTAGTATTGAGAGTTTCAAGTTTTAGTACTAAATGTTCCGTGTTCGGTAAATTGAGGCATGTGTGCATAGCAATTTTCCATGTCCGGTAGATTGAGGCATGTGTGCATAGCAAGTAGGCTGAGTTCTGTTGTCCTGTTTGCCCTTAGGGGGCCAGGACTCCAGGACTTCTTAGGCTTGGGGGGTTGGGACTCTTTCTCCTGGGAACTATTTTGGGGCCCTTTAGAGAACTCCTTACGGTTACCCTTGTCCTCCCCACCCTTCTGCTGGGGACCCTGTCCACCCTTGGCTGGGGTACTTACCACCCCCTTGTGGACCCTGGTGCTAGTCCAGCGGTCCGCCTCCTTAGCAAGCTCACTGCGATCAGTTAACTTGCTGTCTAAAAGATGCTGGCGTAGCTCTGGAACACATAGACTACTCAAGTGCTCCCAACTAATCAAGTGACACAACCCCACATAATCAGTTACCTTGCTGCCCTTTATCCAACCTTCCAGTGCACGCGTGTACAAAATCACACACTCCACCCAGGTACTAGAATCAAGTTTCTTGAAGTTCCTAAACTTCTGGCGGTACTGTTCTGGAGTAAGTCCATACCTGAGGCATAAGGCCTCCTTCATAGCTGGTTAGTTTATGGTACCTGCTGCTTCTAAGGGTGCCAAGACATCACTCCCAGAGGCCTCTAAATGCTTCCACAAACCTGCCCCCCAACTCTTCTCAGGCACTTCATTCATCTTCAAGGCAAGCTCAAAGGATCTAAACCATGCATAGATATCCTCACCCCTCTGATAATTCTGCACCAAATCTTTGGGTATGTACAACTTACCCGCCTGCACTTGCTGTGCGCTCCCACCATGGGAACTGGACTCCACTTGTTTAGATCTGAGATCCAGCTCCCTTAGACTCAACTCATGACCCCACTTCAGTTTCTTTTCCTCCAAAGCAAGAGCGTTCCTGCTCTCCTCCGCCCTTTTCTCAGTGGCAAAGCGTAACTTCCTTTCCTCTGCTTGGGCTTTGAGTTTAAAGAGCTCTAACTCATGGGCCCTCTTCCTCTGATTCTCCTCCAGCTCCTCTGGAGAAAAGTCCCTACTGGAGTGGGCGCTGCCAGCCCTAGAAGCTGGCCTATTTACGGGTAAATCCTGGGATCCAAACCCATTCTCCTGCGCATCTCCCTCTCCAGTAACATCTTCTGGATCAGCTTGTTTGGCCTCCCACCAGGCCCTTAAAGCTTTTTCTAGCTCTTCCTTGTTTGAGCTGCCCCTCATGGGACATCCAAGCTTTTTGCAGAATTGTTTCAAGAGCTCCTTCTTGTATGTGAGCAAATACTGAATCTCAAACTCCAATTCCACCTCTTCACCTACTTCCTTCTGAGACATGATGCTTCCTACGCTTTGCGATGTGATCTGTGCTAAACTAGACTAGTGGTGTACGCAAAATCACTGTAGGTCAAGTGCAAATACCAGTTCAAATCCTCACCGCTGTCAAAAATGTTAGAACTGGGGGTCTCTAGTTGGCAGAGGTAAGTACCTTTGACCAAATAGGGACCCCTACTTCTAGTCAGGGTGAAGGGATACACACTGTAGATAACCCCTGCTCACCCCCTAGGTAGATTGGCACGAGCAGACAGGTTTACCCCCAAGGCAATGTGTAAGGTAGTTGCACTTAACACACACAATAATTCCAGAATGCACCACAAACTGACACCACACAGGTAAGTATATCAAAAATATAACTTTATCTAGTTTTGGGCAGTTCACCAAAGGTAATGCAGTTACACAAATCACCTGACTCTTCTTTATATTGGCACGTAGTTAGGAAGTTATCTAGGGAACTTATCCCAGTCTCAGTCTTCAGTTTAGCAAAGCAAAACTACACGTAGGTTGTGGAACCTAAAGGAATGGTTCAATGTTATTTCTAGCGCTGTGCTAACGAAGCCGTTCTTTCGCACTTGCCCCCGATGGTCTATTTGCAGTAAAAGACCCCCACACGGCCCCTGCTGGTCCCGCTAGCTCTCCGCCCGCTCTCGACAATCCAACGAGCGGCGGGGAGCTTAAATACCTTGATTATGCGGGGACGGCAGGCCGGGATCGGGGAAAGGCAGGCGAAGTCCCAGACGAAGACGGGGGATTCTTTAGGCACAGACGCTCTCCCGGCACCTTCTACATCGTCTCCTCACCTCGCCCAATCCGTGCGCAGCTCCTGAGGCGAGCCTCCCGTGACGCCGAGGCCTCTCCCGCCTTTCAGCCACTCACAGCGCGGCTTATTGATGACGCGGCCGCCGGGGGACTAATCCCAGCGAGGCGCCGCCAACCAGGCTTCGGTGGTTACTGAGGGGGCTCGTCTCGGCGAGCCAATCAGGACGCAAATCCTTCGGTTCCTTCTCCGCGGCCCCAACGAGGGACAGCGAGATCTCTCAGTGAATGTAAGCCCTGGGCAGCGGCAGTGATTAGCGGCCCGGTGATTTTTAGGGCGCAGGAGGTGGGCAGAGCGCTCGTAAGGTCACAATAAGCCTTTTGGACACTAACTCCCGAAGGGGGAGCACAACGAGCCTCCGGTCTGCTGCAAGACTGTGCCGATGAGCACACCGATCCTCTTGCACGGCCAGCAGTCTCAAATCACGCACCCCGAAGGGAACAAGCACGATCTTCACAGCGTTTATGTAGTTTCTGGGAAACCTTTTGACCCTTGGTTTCAGGACAGGAGGCCAGCTCTTCTCAAGCCCTTTGAGATTCTTGGAGACACAGCACACAGCAATGTTTTGAGGTCAAGCAGACAGGGGTTCACAGCACACAGCAAAGTCCCCTTCTTCTCTCCTTCAGTTGAACAGCAAAACAGGTCAGCCCCAGAGCACACAGCAAGGGGTCTTCCTTAGTTTCCATAGCGGTTCTTCTTCTGGCAGAGGTTTCTCTTGATTGTAGAATCTGAAAAATCTGTTGTCAGGGGCCCTTCTCTTATACCCATAAAAGTCTTTGTGCAAGGGGGCCCTGAGCCCGGTCTAAACCAGTTCTGGGTGTTGCTGGAGTACTTTGTTTTTCTGGCTTCTTCCTTCTTTTCAAATTGAGGGGCAGAGTCGTCAGCATTGTGGCAGGCAGGCACAGCCCTATTCACTCCCAGGTTCTATCTCCTCCCACCACTCTAGTTGCAGATGCAGTCATTCAGCCTAGGGCTGACTCAGACAACCTCCTGGGGGCTCCTCAGCCCCTGTCACCCTCAAACCAGACAGTCAATCCACAAGCAGGTCCAGGCACACAGAAAGGTCAGACAAGAGAACAGCCACTTTCTAAAAGTACTGTTCTCATACAAAGAATTTAAAAACAACCTTTCCTAAAAGATTTGTTATTAAATTCTGAGTTCAGGGATATCAATCACTTATGTCCTATCTTGTTTCTATGGGAAGATAGGCTGGTAGCCATTGGGACCAGCCTCCCCCATGTTAGTCTGTGGAGCAAGATAACCTTGCAGCAGTGATCACACAAAATTGCTCCTGTTCACTACCAGAGCATGTTACCTGCACTAGTACATGCTCTACCTTTCATATACACTGCACCCTGCCCAAGGGGGTACCTCGAGCCTTCCATAGGGGTGACCAATGTGCACAAAAAGGGAAGGTTTATGCCTAGCCAGTGGGGACACTGACCAGGCGGACATGGCAGTTCACTGACTGCACACAGGCACTGCGGTGGCAGGCCTGAGACACCATTTTAGGGCTACTCATGTGGGTGGCACAATCAGTGCTGCAGGCCCACTAGTAGCATCTGTCATCGCCAGCCCTGGCACACCCAGTGCACTTTACTAGGGACTTCGTGGTGATACAAATATGCCAATCAGGTAGATCCAATCAATATGATAATTTCCATAGGGAGCACTTACACTCTGGCACTGATCAGCAGTGGCAGAGTGTCCAAAGCATCTAAACCAGCAAAAACGAAATCTAGCACAGCATCAAAAATACAGGAGGCAGAGGCAAAAAGATAGGGAAAAAACCACACCAAGGGTGTCAGGTCTAACAAACACCAGAGAAGAAAAGCTCCCATTATAATTTCCTCCCCGAGAAGAGCATCAATTTAAATTAGTGGAGCCAAGTCTTCTGTAAGTATTATATAAAAAAAGCAGAAACGGATTTAGATTATCCGTTCAGTATCCATTTCTACTTGCCCCCCGTTCCCTATTCTCCAGTGGAATCCTCTTCATGTGAAGTATCCTGTCTCTTGGCAAAGGCTACTCTCTTGTTTTGAAAGGGCTGCTTAGACGCAGGGCCGGCTCTAGGAGTTTTTGGTCCCAGGGCAAAAAAGAAATTGTGAGGCCCTTTAATTTGCATATGATGTGACATCACGAAAAGTGACATCATAGGAAGTAACACTAATTTATCATAGAAGCAACATTGCAAGAAGTTACTTATCTAGTGTGGATATCTATAGAATGGCTAAAATGTCAATAAAACCCCTAATAAAATAAGTATTAGGTAAAAAGTACATTACATTAGTCAAACTGGGTGGAAAAGCTTGTGCTGACGTATCTCCACAACTTAAACCATTGCTCCAGTGTTTGTTCAAGAACTATGCAGCTGGTCTTTAAGTGACTCCAAAACCCTTGTCTTTACGCCAGTGAAGTACAAAGATGAGGCATTTGGGGGCAGATTTACAAGCCCCTTGCGCCTCATTTACGCCGCCGTTGCGTCACTTTTGTGACGCAACTCCAGCAATGCGCCACAGATGCGTCACGCATCTGTGCCGTTCTTGCCCCATGGTGCGTCGCATTCTAAATGCGGCGCATCCTTGATGGCGGAGCTGTGGCGCACAATAACTGGCGCATCCCTGCTGATTTGCAGGGATGCGCCAGTTATTGTAAATATGCCCCTTGGTTTTCAGCAGGAAAGGGGGCAGGGGTGAATACAAAGGGATACATGCTGGATCGGGCGAGTCCTCTCCAAGTGCTGCAGCACAGAACAAAAAGCACAGTTGCAAAAGATACGAGGTGGAGACGAATCAGATGTCTGGCACAGTTGGGGTGGCTGATTATAGACAGGAAGGAACACTAAAGGTTGGACAACACCCACACACTGAGCTCACAACCACAGCAAGTAGTTTCAAACTCCATCGTTAAGTACTGCAAAAATCTGAACTAACTAAAAGATAAAAAGACGAGGTGGCTAAAAAACACAACCATTTGTGGCCAAGGACAAACTTACCAAAATCTACACCAAACCAGTCACTGTACAGTGAACATTAAAGCAACACAACAAGAGGGACTTATTATTGTAGATTCTGCAGCTTACACCTATAAGAAAGGAACATGGCCGTGCTATCACAATCACTGCCATGCCAGTAATGGTCCAGGAGACATGGTTTGTAATCTCTGCTTTGTTACTAGGCAAAATTGTGGGAGCTTTTTGAATTTCTTCGGCTCCCATACTGTGTGAACAATGTGCACCTTTAATGTCAACCTACAACATTCTAGCCAGTGTGTGGTAAACGAAAACTTGACTGGATATCATCTTGGGAGCTGGAGAGAAGGCTCAGTCTCGTAGTCTAGTCACAAAAACGTAATAGGATGGTAACGTCACAGCCTTTGGAGTGTGCAGCGCTGCAGCTCCTTCCTCTCAGCCTTGAAATAACCAAAAGCAGGTCGACATCAGAACCTCTGTTATAGTCCACAGACTGCTGAAGTACTGAGAGCGGCCACCCTGCCAGGCCTCTCAGCCGGGCCTAATGGGCCTTTCCTATGTCGGTCCTGAGAACAGCTAAGGGCAGGACATTCGGTGTCCCACGCTAGCTCAGTGCTCGCAGGTACACAGCATACCAAAATGTGCGATTCACATTGCAGAACACTGGACGGTGACCCTCCACCTTTGAACAGCTGCAGCACAGAGACCAGGATTGCACAGAGTCTGATCGGCAGCCATTCAAAATGAACAAGATGACTTTATAGCATTTTCTAATATTGCTGACAAGTGGCTCCACATCACTTCTAACACATTTGGCGAATTCTGGCATTTTAGTCAACAGAATTTTGCATGCTGGGATTTTGAGTACTTAATGAAAGTGCTAGAAGCAAACTACAGGCACCACGATGTGTCATGGTGCCCCTTGGCGAGACGTACCAACAAAGACATTCCCTGACATTCTGCCTTTTTTTCCTGTAGAGAATCGCAGGGTAAATAGCTCAGTGGTGAGAGGGCAGAGAGTGTGCACATTTGCCATCTCACTGCTCGTGGGATAACATTAACAATCTTTTGAAAACAAAGAAACATGCTAAAAATACGTATTTTTCAGACAATAGGAGCAGCGCCTGAAAAGACACATAGAAAGGAAAAAACTGTGTATGAGCAACCCTCTTCCCTAAGCCCATTCTCAGTCTCGAGGCGGGTGTGCTTTAGGTGGAGCACCTGCACCCCACTGCAATGAGGCCTGCTTTGAAGAGGAGTAGCAGGTGGTACAGGACAGGCGCTTAACAGCCAGGGCTGCAGCGTTGACCATCTGAAAGTGGCAGGGAAGTCCAGAGGGGGGCCCCCTCCTGTGGTCTTCACTGCATTGGGCCCCGGCTCTGAGGCCAAGGAAAGGGGGCGCCCATCTTCTGGGCCTCGAAGCACTGCAGGATGGCGGCCAGGCCCATGAGGTGGGCCTTCTTTCCTGGGGCCTCATAACACTCACCTCTGTCAGTCAGTCAAATAACTTTATTTCGATTCCATATAGAAATCATAAAAGTGTACATAGAAAATTTTAAAAAGACATTGCAATTAATCCACCATAAAATCAAAATACATGTTTACACAAATTTTAAATTTCCATCAAGAACCAACTATAATAAACAAGCTAAAATCAATTTGTCCCTTCAGGTAAATAGAAAGATATTTACAAAAATTGGGAAAAAAGGATAGTTTCTGTTAGCATACGGTTCATGGCATCCCCTTTTACCAAGAATTATTGTTCCATGTCGCTTGCCTTAGGGACGGGTAGGGTCGGGGGTCGGGATAAAAATCGTACAAGTCCCAAATGCGAATGGGGCCATCTCCCTCTTTGGGTTGGGAGAATCGCAAATAGGGGACGATGTTCATAGTTTTGAATTTAATTAAAATAAGGTCACCCGGAATGTCTTTGGGCGACGTACCAAGCCACCCCACCCTCCTGACCCTCAATATGCCGCCATCTAAAGCAGGTGGCAATGGTCTGTGTTGTTTTAGCCAGGAGATGGTTTTATTTAACAAGTCCTTATGAGATTCAAATTTGCCCTGAATAGGTGCAGGGACCCCAGAAAGAACAGTCACGAAGGGGGCAGCTTCTGGAGGTAGGTTGATCCAATTCCTGCTTTCATGCGCAAACCTGGGTAATCTATGGGGTGCAGGTACGGAATTAGTAATAATGCTCCGGCATCTTGGATTGGGTGGAGAGATAAGGAGTTCAGGAATTTGCGTGGGTTTGAGGTTTTCTTTGATGCAGGGGGGAGTAGGGTGAATGGATGCGGCAGTTATTTCAGTTGGGATAGGGTTCCTTGATAATGTATTTTCAATGCTGGTCAACCTGTCTCCCAGCTCATTTATTTTAGTAATCAAGGGTGATAATGCGGTTGTTAGCAATTGTTCGATCTGTGCAAGCAGGGTCAATTGAAGTGGTGAAACGGGGTCAGATGTTTTGTTCAGCGCCTCAGTTGGCAATATTATTGGTGGATTGGAAGGTTGTAGTAAGGGAGTAATGCACATTTTATCGGTGTTCTCAATATCAATGTCATTTACCTCATCGGCATCTCTACCCACTATAGGGGGGGTAGGTACATTCAGGGCGTAGTTCGTTCCACACAGGGCATTCAGCTCCTCCCAGATAGACATGGTGTACAGACAGAATCAATATGATTAGATACAGTACCTCCAAGTTCGTAGGAGCCAAATGGGGTGGCCCGACCCGGCCTCTTCGTGCCTCTGATGGCCGCAGATGGCCCCGCCCTTGTCCCGGGCTTCCCCGGCGCTACCCGCGCGCTACCCGCGACGCTAGGGGCAGTCCTTCCTTTCAAGCGCCTTCGGGCGCACCCTGATTGGTGGAGGTGGCGTCCAGCCGCTGAGCTTCCTGGGGGATAGGGTTCCCTGTCCCGGCTGCCGCGCTGCGGTGTCCTGGCAGCGACGGCGATGGCGGGGATAGAGAGGCGCTAGGGTCTGAAGCGCAAGTCAAGAGGTGAGGGACAGCACTTTGGCCCCACGGTGCTGATACCGGAGTCTCCCGCTCCCCCAAGGGCAGTCCTTCCTTTCAAGGGCCTTCGGGCGCACCCTGATTGGTGGAGGCGGCGTCCAGCCGCTAAGCTTCCTGGGGGATGTGGTTCCCTGTCCCGGCTGCCGCGCTGCGGTGTTCATCACCACCCCCTTTTCTGAATCATTTTTGTCCACCATAAGCGTGGAAGGGTATACTCAGATGTGAGTCCCTAGCTCATTGCACCATCAGGATTCAAGCAAGCCGGGCCGAAGACAGCTGAAATGCCAGAAACCGGTCCCCGGTAGCTTGTTTCCTTCCCAGTATAAGAATTGGCTTGGTAGTTTGGTCTGCCCTGTTCCCATGATGCACTGGGACAGGGTCAGACTAATTTGCATATAGCCAAGTTCTGAGCTGGGATGGTGCAGTGAGCTAAAAAACGGTGATGGATCAAGCCCTGATCTTTGGACTGGGTAAGAGTGGTCTGCTTAATTCAGACACTCTGTTCATCACCACCCCCTTTTCTGAATCATTTTTGTCCACCATAAGCGTGGAAGGGTATACTCAGATGTGAGTCCCTAGCTCATTGCACCATCAGGATTCAAGCAAGCCGGGCCGAAGATGGCTGAAATGCCAGAAACCGGTCCCCGGTAGCTTGTTTCCTTCCCAGTATAAGAATTGGCTTGGTAGTTTGGTCTGCCCTGTTCCCATGATGCACTGGGCCAGGGTCAGACTAATTTGCATATAGCCAAGTTCTGAGCTGGGATGGTGCAGTGAGCTAAAAAACGGTGATGGATCAAGCCCTGATCTTTGGACTGGGTAAGAGTGGTCTGCTTAATTCAGACACTCTGTTCATCACCACCCCCTTTTCTGAATCAGCGCTGCAGGGTCCTGGCAGCGACGGCGATGGCGGGGATAGAGAGGCGCTAGGGTCTGAAGCGCAAGTCAAGAGGTGAGGGACAGCACTTTGGCCCCACGGTGCTGATACCGAAGTCTCCCGCTCCCCCAAGGGCAGTCCTTCCTTTCAAGCGCCTTCGGGCGCACCCTGATTGGTGGAGGCGGCGTCCAGCCGCTGGGCTTCCTGGGGGATGTGGTTCCCTGTCCCGGCTGCCGCGCTGCGGTGTCCTGGCAGCGACGGCGATGGCGGGGATAGAGAGGCGCTAGGGTCTGAAGCGCAAGTCAAGAGGTGAGGGACAGCACTTTGGCCCCACGGTGCTGATACCGGAGTCTCCCGCTCCCCCAAGGGCAGTCCTTCCTTGCAAGCGCCTTCGGGCGCACCCTGATTGGTGGAGGCGGCGTCCAGCCACTGAGCTTCCTGGGGGATGTGGTTCCCTGTCCCGGCTGCCGCGCTGCGGTGTCCTGGCAGCGACGGCGATGGCGGGGATAGAGAGGCGCTAGGGTCTGAAGCGCAAGTCAAGAGGTGAGGGACAGCACTTTGGCCCCACAGTGCTGATACCGAAGACTCCCGCTCCCCCAAGGGCAGTCCTTCCTTTCAAGCGCCTTCGGGCGCACCCTGATTAGTGGAGGCGGCGTCCAGCCGCTGAGCTTCCTGGGGGATGTGGTTCCCTGTCCCGGCTGCCGCGCTGCGGTGTCCTGGCAGCGACGGAGATGGCGGGGATAGAGAGGCGCTAGGGTCTGAAGCGCAAGTCAAGAGGTGAGGGACAGCACTTTGGCCTCACGGTGCTGATACCGGAGTCTCCCGCTCCCCCAAGGGCAGTCCTTCCTTTCAAGCGCCTTCGGGCGCACCCTGATTGGTGGAGGCGGCGTCCAGCCGCTGAGCTTCCTGGGGGATGTGGTTCCCTGTCCCGGCTGCCGCGCTGCGGTGTCCTGGCAGCGACGGCGATGGCGGGGATAGAGAGGCGCTAGGGTCTGAAGCGCAAGTCAAGAGGTGAGGGACAGCACTTTGGCCCCACGGTGCTGATACCGGAGTCTCCCGCTCCCCCAAGGGCAGTCCTTCCTTTCAAGCGCCTTCGGGCGCACCCTGATTGGTGGAGGCGGCGTCCAGCCGCTGAGCTTCCTGGGGGATGTGGTTCCCTGTCCCGGCTGCCGCGCTGCGGTGTCCTGGCAGCGACGGCGATGGCGGGGATAGAGAGGCGCTAGGGTCTGAAGCGCAAGTCAAGAGGTGAGGGACAGCACTTTGGCCCCACGGTGCTGATACCAGAGTCTCACCTCTGTCAAAAGAGGGCATATTGGAGCAGGTCCCCATGGTGGTGAGAAGGCGTGGGGCCCTGGGATGCTGCCCACACTATCTATGCTCAGCACCGGCCCTCCTTAGACGCAGCCGATCCCTGGCCGTCCTCTGCAGGTAAGTCTTTCCCTTTTCAGGTTCTTGGGTTGAGTGAGCTCACTCAGATTTGATCTCTAACCTCTGTGATCCTTTGAAGGACGAGATTAAGGCTTCTCAGATGATTGATGTCTCACTAAATCCCTAATCTTCCTTCTACCTCTCAAGCTATACCGCCCTTCTTATTCATCTCTAAGGTAATACTTGTTTTTCTTTTTCCTAAATCCACTCTGGATTTTAGCACTCTCCGCTTGGAATCATTGCATCTCTTGTGTCTTTTCTGTTTGATTATCATCATTTTATATTTAGCTGGGGTTTCTGTATCTTAGTCCCAAGGTGTCCCTTCCCATAGCGATATAAACTTGAGAGTTAACCTTTGGTAACCCCGCCGCTTTCTGATCAGACTTGAGGATTTATGGAACAAACCCCTTGCCAAAACTCGTAGAGATGGACTGCTCTTTATATTTCCAGGAATAAATTCAACTACTGTGTTGATATAACCTATTCATTTCATAAAGAGGTCGAACACAGGTGAAGCACCACGCTCCTCTTATATTTGTTTAAGGACCTCAGAGAGTGCAGCTATTAAGGGTGTGCCAAGTGTGTTGGTGTACAGTGTGCCAAACGCACACCCTCACGATTTGCACTACTGTGGATCCGGTGTCATTCCCTTCAGAAGACCCATCTTCATTATTTGGTGTTTATCCAGCCGGGTTCAATGAGGATACACCACATCCAGCTCATAGGTTTTCCTGGCTATCCAAAATGGGATTTTGTTTTGTTTAGCTGGGACCTGCCCCATTATTACATTTATCGTATGCGAATTAATGGAAGTAGCTTGTGCATGTGTAGATGTCTGGGTACTACCAGGGACCACATGCCTCGCTGCTGCAGTACATATTGTCTTATCTTTCTGTATTCATTTATTATTTCTCAACAATTCTGCAATCTCCATTATGGGAAGGGGGTCCCTCTCTGGATGTGTAGATGTGGCTTATGCGCGTCACATTTGCCCGGTCATGGTAAAAGCAGCCAAGCATACCTTCTGCACCATGCGGTACTCTGACTTGGAATGGGGTCACGTGCTCTGTGGAGGTTAAAGGCACTTCTGTAAACACGTATGGATCATAGTGGTATGGAGTATCTATTATTGCTTTTCTTCTGAATAGCTCTGCTGTATCTGCAGCCTCTATTTGAATCCATAGAGTACTTCAGTGGCATACACAGGGCCAGCTTCAGGGTGGTGCGACCGGTGCAGCCGGACCTGGCGCTGACTTTGGTGGGGGGCTCAGTGTCTGAGCATAACTTTTGGTTTAAAAGCATGTCAACTTCCTTGTGCATCCAGCAGTTTCCAGGCAACAATAAAAATGTCAAGGTAACTCTGCGGATTAATGTTCCCAATGGTGAGAGATCGAAATTTTGTCTAGTGGCAGTTTTGGCTCACCATAAAGTAGAGCAGGGGGTTAATGTGCCTGCTACAAAGAACGGGTATCATGCAGACCACAAAAAAGAGTGAACTATGAGTAGTGCTATAAAAATACATTAACAAAAAATTGACGACCACAGCGGTCTGTAGGATGAGCACCTCAAACTTATACAGTCCCAAACAATATCTTGAGTTCTGTGCTGTCAGACCTCAAGGACCTGCTGTGTTTCGGTCCCACTGGATTTCCAGATAACAACTTTAAGCAACGTGGAGGCAGCACCAGTTATATAGTAAACAGTTGAGGCATCTATTTGTATTAGAATTTCTTTTCTTTTTCTTTTTCAGAGGTGCACAAGACAGCCAACGCGTTTCATTCCCACCCAGGGAACTTTGTCAGGGCAGAAAGAATAATATGTTTAATGGAATGTCCCAAAGACTGCCAATGGGCAACGTCTGGTATAGACCAGTTTGGCTGTATATCAGCAGAATAATCGATATGGTAGCCAATTTCCTATATAACTTGGGGTAAATAATGATAGCTCCTTTTGGTACAGGTATAAAAAGGCTCGAAGCACCAACCTCGGTAGGATATATAACTGGTGAGAAAGAGGTCACTTAATAGTTTGCTGCTTTAACATCATATTAAAATCACCAGGTATCCATGAATCCCATATGCGTCAGTGGACCTAATAGCAAGAATAATAATAATAGAAACTGTTCTAGCCAGTGGTCCGATGGAGATGCTCTGATGTGTTTAAGCAAGCCTTGACAAGCTGCCAGAGGTCTCGTTCTAAAAGAAGTAAGTGATCGGTAGATTCGGTAGAATCCCCCGTACCGCAGGACGCCAGACGCTGGCATCCTGCGGTACGGGGGATTCTACCGATCACTTAATTCTTTTAGAACGAGACCTCTGGCAGCTTATCAAGGCTTGCTTGAACACATCGGGGCATCTCCATCGGACCACTGGCTAGAACAGTTTCTAGCCAGTGTGCGTGCATGGTGATCAGTGTGAGTGCATGGTGATCAGTGTGAGTGCATGGTGATCAGTGTGAGTGCATGGTGAGCGGGTGAATAGTGTGAGTGCATGGTGATCAGTGTGAGTGCATGGTGATCAGTGTGAGTGCATCGTGATTGCTGTGAGTGCATGGTGATCAGTGTGAGTGCATGGTGATCAGTGTGAGTGCATTGTGATCACTATGAGTGCATGGTGATCGCTATGAGTGCATGGTGATCAGTGTGAGTGCATTGCGATTGCTGGGAGTGCAGGGTGAACATGAAAGTGAAGGCGAGAATGAGAAGTGAGTAGTCTGAAAGCAGGGTGCATTCCCAGAAACTTGAAGCGTAGGGTTTCAGATAGAAGTTAAACTATTTCTATAATGGCATTAATCAGGGTTCGAGGGTGGAGGAAATAAATAATGTGCTGATCCTGCAACAAACTTCCAGTCTAATGAGTAGGGTTACCACCTCATTATTTTGATGGCCCAGAAATAAGCAGTCACCTACAGCTGTACTTTTTGCACTTATCTGTGAATATTTAGAACAGCAAATATAAATAGAAAGCACTTTTAATTGTGTTCTAGGGATGCCTCAATGATCCATGACTAATAATTAAAGAGAATAAAGACAGAAAAGTCACATAACTAATTAATACATACTTTTTTATTTATAACTCAATTTAGTGTCAAGAGCAGGTCTCTGGGATCCTTAAACAACACATAGCAGGCATGTTTCTTTTGGCAACCCAACTTTATATTTCTTTTCTTTAAATGCATTCTCACACTACAGCAGTAAGTGTAAAAATAGAAATGTAAGGAATAGGCAGAGTGGGGGCCCAGGGGGTACTGGAACCATAAAAAAACTAAGCTTTGGTAATCAGTTAACAAAGGCATGTAAATATGCTAATGGTCTTTAAAGACCTGTGAAAAACTCGGCTGGAGATAAGACTCCAGACACTGCCCAGCCGAGGCCCCAGGAGCGCGAGCTGCACTGCAGCAGCCCGGGCTGAGACACAGGATGGGGGAGGAGGGGGGCTGAAGCCCTGGAGGCTAGGGCAGAAGTCACACTGTGAAGGCGCGACCCCCTTTGCATCGCTCCACGGCCCCCCTGGGGGTCGCGCCCCACAGTTTGAATACCCCTGCCCTAGGGGAATGAATATACCCACACATTGCTGGTGTATTCCTCCTAGGTAGACCAGGAAATGTTTTCACTCTTGGATACTTCTAATGAGAACAACGATCGTGACTAGGTACCATGAGTAATACTCTGATTGTACTTATTGAGATTGCTGCATCTTTATGATTTTCTTTTTTACTTGATCAGTATGTAAAATATGCTCCTATGTAATAGTTTCTCTTTTTGTGTTGTTTGCAAGATGACACTTCTATCTATCACAATAGCAGATGTAGGTATGACTAGTATGGACCACTGACTTGTTACTTACTTGATTGGTTGTAATGTCTCTTGGTTAAAAAAATCAATAAAAATATACTCCTGTTGGGACTTTTATTACCCAAGGACCTTTACGAAGATCACAAGAGCAGTGGCAGCCATCTTGAAACGTTGATAAGGCGATGTGTGCCCCTATGTGGATGATGGTTCAAGGCAGCGCTGGCACCTGAGCCAAGTGAGGACCACCTACCTACTCTTCATAGGGGCAACCATTAATATGTCTGAATTGAATTCATTCTGCCACCCTATATCGGTCTTTTACATGCTTTGGAAGAAGCGGGGTGGACTGTAGGTGTAAGGACGCGCTGCTCACTATGAGTCTTCCTCCCTGTTCCGTACCTATTGAATCTCACCTGGTAGGTGAGACTGAGGCACAGACGAGGGTGAAGCCCGCACCCGAGATGGAGCCCCACTGTTTCCACTGGCATGGCGCATAGTGGTATATTAAGCTAAGAATATCCCATCTGTTGGAAGGAAGGGGTCATAGGGCCAAGAACATGAGGGTTTGTTCTAGTAATGTGGTGTCAGACTAGGAATAGAAGTATGAACTTTGAAGAGCAAGTCCATATCACATCTGTAAAGCATCCAACTATGACTCCTATCTATGCTCAGGACTGAGGACACCTTTTAATAGCTTTACTGGGATATAATGCTGAATCTACTGTAAACGTTCATGGAACTGAATTTCAGATTTCTCGAGAAATAGTATCTGTTGATCAGTTCTTAACTGAGCAACAAACACAGGGCCACATTTACAAGCCCATTGCACCGCCGGTGCGTCACTTTTTTTGACCTATCATTGGCAGAAGTGGCTTGCCCATATCTACAAGGTCACATAAGGTCACCCTGTGTGACTTTTCATAGCCTTGTAAATATGGGCAGCTTTCATGCATTACTCTGCGTGCAAGTGTCGTTCCAAAGTAACATCCATGGAACCTGACACAATTCCAGATTTACAACGTTTGGAAACCTGGGAGTGAGTAAGGAATCCTACACCTCCGCAGGGGAGGCATAGGAGTGGCGCAAAGAGGAGAAATGCTTTTTATTTCTCCCTGTGTTTTCCTCTTTCTATCCGTGCTGTATTCTGCAGCACCCATATAAAGAGGTCATCAATAATTGTTTTAGTGCAGGAAGGTGCCTATTCCTTCACAAAAACAATCATCCCTGCAATGCAGGCATCTTTTCAACATGTCGCCTATGTTGGCGCATGGCAGCCAATTGTGCACCAGCACACAGAAAAGCACATGGATGCGTCGTATTGTTGTTAATAGACACATCCCTGTGCTTTCAAAATGACCCAGCTCAGTGCAGCAAAATAGCTTAGGGCACCGCGCTGTATCATTTTGTAGAAAATTAGGCCCCCAATTTCTAGAGAAATCAGTAGTGAGTTCTAAAAACAAATCTGTAGTTTTTCCTAAGAAAAATCATTGTGAGCCATCACCAGACTCTGTACCGTGCCAGCGACTCCCCGTCAAAGCAAACAAAGTTTTTGTATCCATTCTAAATAAGATTATAGTGCCGACGCACAAGCCGTGTTCTCATAGCGCCTTGAACTATTTTAAAGTAGCCACGTATCCTGACACTGGACTTATGGACTCGTGGACTTATGTGCGCAGCTGGAGAAAGGCAAGGGTGGCCTCCTTCTTTTATCAATGGCCTACTTCACAGCCAACAAGAGGACCTCTGGTGCTCCACGGCAAAGTTTTCATTGACTTTTTATTTCCAAGCGTTAATTAACATTAGGCGGATATTTAGCATCAAGTTCTGAGCAGCTGTAAGGCAAATCTGCTCGCAGACAGTTCTTGGTATTGCGGCTGTAAATAGTGCTCCAAGATTGGCAAGCGCCGAAGCATGACACATAACTTCCTACTCCCCCGCATCTACAGGGTAGCACCAACATTAGCTTGTGGATTAATCCTCACTACCTTTCTTCAAACAGAGTGGATTAAGGCAACTGTGGACCTTGCCCTTCAGGCTATGATCAAGCGTGTGGCCACAGGAAGCTCGCCGCCATATCAATTCCAGGCGCATGTCCCATCGGGCAAGCAGGGTCCCAGCCCAAGCGTGTTTCAGAGCTTTTATTATTTATATTATCAATTCAGGAGGTGTTTCATGAGTGAGCAGATCTCCTCAGATGTTCATAATGACATAGTTTGATGTGTGTATTAAAATTTCAAGGCTTCTTAGTCCTACATTGTGATGGCTCACTTGTCTGCATGGAGCAGGAAACATTTATGTCAGTAGCATCTAAGAGATTACTCGCACAGCTAAGAGTTTAAGATCACATGCAACAAATGGAAGTATCCTCAAGTCCACCTTTACTGACGTTTGAACTGATTTCAAAATATTGGGCATCCATAATTCCAGAGCGCGGTGGCCAGACTCTTATTTAACATCTCTAAGAGATCCAGTATAAGGTCACACTTGCGTGACCTTCACTGGCTGCCTGTGGTCCACCGGGTGCAGTTTAAGGCTATCACTTTAGCTCATAGAGCCTTTGCATGACTCAGGATCCTCCTACATTAGGAAACGGGTGGCCTTTTACACCCCTCATCGATCCCTACGTTCTGCTTCCCACAGTCTGATGGCCACCCCCCGCTTCCGTCGTTCTAGGATTGGGGGTCAGTCGCTTTCGGTCAAGGTAGCTACTCTCTGGAATAGTCTTCCTGTTTTGCTGCATCACACCCAGGACTTCGGCTGTTTTAAGAAACTTCTCAAAACTCATCTTTTTAATCAGGCTATCTAATCTTTCTCCTTCCGCTTGTCTGCAGTTCATATCGCGCCAGGATACTCATGAGTAATTGAGCGCATTATAAGTCTCATATAACATAACATAACATAATTCCATTTTCATGTAGGGAGTTCTGTAAATGAGAGCATGTTGGGACCTTAAATCCTCACTCGTAACCTGGCATTGGAGAGTTCAGATGAATTAACTTAGGTAGTACAATAAGTTGCTGAACAGACCACCATTGCAGGCAAATTGGCTCAACAAAATAGTATTTCAGGATCAGTGCCAGAAGAGGGTAGTTATTCACTTTGCTTCTTCTCGGTACTCTTAATCTGTAGACTAGGTTTACAAACAATTACCTGGAAAAATTTTCCACCTAGTTTTGGGAGCCACAACTGTGTCCTAGTACTGAGGAATGAGACTGGCGAGGACACAGACTGTGTTGTGCTGCCTTTGCACCAATTTTCATCACTATAATCCTCACCCCACAACTCCAAACATTAGAAATCAGCGAGGTGCACCCTGAATATCGACTCCGGTATTTTGCACAAAAATAAGCATAAAATATTGAAAAGAATATCAACAGATAAGTAAGTCTAGGTTGTCCATAACTAGCTCCACATATACGTACCTGGAGGGTATATCTTCAAGATATGTAGATGTGGTGTTAGGAATAGTAATTCTATACTTTCCTATATGCACTTAGATTTCTATATTTTGTCCCTTCAAATTCTGTCCATAGAATTCTTGTACCACGATATTATGGTGGTTGATATTCAACAGTACAATCGAAATTCGCCTTTTGCACTGCTAGGGGCAACACCAACGCTGGGTGAGCATGGTAGGTGCTGTTTCTAGAAGAGGCACCAAGCACTCGAGTTACTTCAGTTGAGTAATTATTAATTACTAGGATCACAAGAACTTTCAGACCAAAATGGGCCAAATCACTGAGCTTGTATATAGAGAATGATAGTTCGATTTGATGCAGGCACAACTGCTGCACTGATTTTGTTAGATTTCCCTGCAGCATTTCACTCTATGCTCACACAGGGGTTAGAGGAAATGGGAATACAGAGCACTGCTTTATCGTGGCTAAAATCTTTTCCGCAGGATCACACCTTTCAGGTGAATACTAACCAACACAGGTCAAAACCACATCGCTTAACCTCTGGTGTGCCTCAAGGATCTACCTTGAGCCCTCTACTCTTTAATCTATATGTTCGACCACAGGCAGAGATAGTGGAAATCTGTGACCTTACACCTTTCTTGTATGCAGACAATACACAAATTGTGGCATCTCTTTCATCAAAGGATAATCAGAATGGGACGACCTTGCACTCCTTCTCATCCAAGTTTCTTCTTGGATGAATGCCAGTTTTTTTAAAGTGGAATGGAGACAAGACAGAAGTCTTGTCGGTGAGTAACCCCTCTCTTCTTGCTGCTCCCACCTGTGGCCTGTGGTTATGCCCCCCAGCCCAGTGCCAGTTGTAAAGAACATGGGTGTTTTGTTGGATGACAACCTTACAATGAGTCAGCAGATTAGCAGGGTGGCAGCCACCTGCTTTGGGTTTAGGCATACTGAAGATCATGTACTGCCTGCCCAGTTCTTGCCAGAGAACCGTTGTCCAGGCCCTTGTTATCTCTAGGCCGGACTACAGAAATGCTTTGTATCTGGGAGTAGCTAAACAGCTACTCAAGCTCCTCCAGATCGCTCAAAATGCTGCAGCATGCCTTGTATTACACCCCCACTCCCCCCCCCGTTTTTCCTCTGCAGCCAGTTTGCTAAAGGCTTTTCACTGGCTACCCATGGAGCAGCATGTGCAATTTAAAGCACTATATGCACTAATACTTACCAGGCACAGGGCCTCTTTATCTGAGATAATTGGTGTCTTGGTACTCCCCCATACACCCGTTATGCTCCAGTCATCTGAGGCTGGCCGCGATTCCTAGAATCAGGAAATCTCGCCATGAAGGTTGAGCTTTTTTCTTTTGACTTTGGAACAATCTGTCTTCAACACTGAAAGATTGTGACTCATTGCTGATGTTCAGGAAACTTTAAAAACCTGGCTGTTTCCATCTTCAACTCTTCTGAAATTCTTCTTCTATTAGTGATTACACATTGGAGTGACCCTTTGCGGTAGCTTAGAGCTGGGAAATATATATAGTAGGTAGCCATGTGCTTCACATAATACACATAATAATAAAAGTGAATAAAATGCACAAGGGACATCTCACATGGCCACACACCATATCTCAATTGATTGTGACTTGCTATTGGAAAGTCACAGAGTCTGCGTTTAAGTAGGTGAAGTATGTTTGTAGGCCTTCAGGATGTGGCATGTCTCCATTCCATGTTAAAGCATTGGGAGAAGTGAGATGCAATCTACAGTGTAACGACTGCAGTTAAGCTTAGCATTTCAGGTCAAAGTTTATTGGAAGGTTCATACACATCTAGACGGTGCATCAGTTCCAAGAAGTCTTTGTGGAGAGCAGACCTAAAGGTTAACAAGGTTCCCAGTTTGCTTGATCCGCGCAAGACTGCTGCTCATACAGTCCACATTGTAATGCACGGTTCCACAGGACTTTCTTTAAGTAGTGTTGTGTTTAGCATGGGCCCCCCATGCAGAACATTCACTGTAAAGGCTGTGGCTGCTGCTATGCACTCCGCATTACTCAACGCTATGAAGATACTGGCCCAGCTTCCTGGGCACCAGATGGTAGGAAAATCTCCAGCGATCGGAGAATGTTCTCATTACATCAGAGATACAGGTCCATGCCAGAAAACGTGCTTTGCTGCTCCACCGTGCCTGGAAGCGAGTTTATTATATATTTGACACTGTGACAGATACGGGGGATGGCGACGTTTGCACAACAGCAGCTACAAAGCTTACCCACCATTTTCCGCCTTAGCAAAATGCTCAGTGTGAAATCCATGCCTTCAACAAGCCAGGCAACAATCCGAGCAATCAGTAGACATTTGTCAGACATGGCTCCAGCAACTCATGGCTACATATGACTATGGAGGTTAAGGGAGAAAGATATCCTCATCTTTTGCGCGGGTCCTTCTTGAGTGCCTCTAATATTAACCATTCTACAGTGCAATGGAGAGCAGATCATTGTAAATGTCAGAAATCCATGTTGATGGAATAGAAAAGGTTGACTATTCTACGTGCCTTTTGCCGAAAGTATACCAGTCAATTTCTGAAGTCAGACTAAGCAAAACATTTTAGCATGTCGGCTGCTTGTCTAGCACTCCATCCATTGTAGAGGTGTGTCAGGCATTGTTTGGGGGCATACTACTTCTACCAAACTCATCCTTATCCATAAATCCTCTTTGTTTCTATGCAGCATGATAGACCATTTCAAAATCGGGCATCAAATGCCAAAGTTCATCCAAGTTCAGTCATTCTTAAGGCAGTGCTGTGTGACGGAGGAACAATGATAGCCATTTCAGTAGGCGAGGCTTGCAATGCAAAGTTCGGTATCAAGGATTCGGCACATAGTTGAGGCGATGTGTCTGTTCTGAGGGTCTTTGCCGAGGATGCGTTGCACAGTGGCGGTTCTGAAAGTTTGCTGGCTGCGGAGGGGATGCAGGTCTTTATGATGGTTCCAAACCATATAGGAATGGAGATGTCAGTTCTGCTTGGGGTTGCGCCGTGTAGCAGAGGAGATGTGTTGGTTCCGTGAGGCTGAGGTGAGTTTGATGCTCTTGCAAAGCACCTTAAGCCCACTTCCAAAGGTCCGGGACTGGGTGGCACCACTTGGCAGGGTAGATTCACAGATGGCAGAGTGCAGGTGCAAGTTGTTGGAAGCCTCTTGCGTCCCTGAGACTTCAGATCAGGAGGCCAGCCAACCATCCATTGAGGGCATTCTGGGTTCTGGGTTCAAGAGGTGCAGGTCCAGTCCTTCTCCCCCAGGCAGGAGGGCAGCAGGTCATCACAGCAGAGCAGCAGTCCAGAGGAGTGGCAGTTCTTTCAGCAGCACAATAGTCCTTCTTCCTGGCAGAGTTTCCACAGGTCCACAATTGTACTGAAGAGCTGGCGTCTGAGGTCTAGTATTTATACCCAGTTGTGCCTTTGAAGTGGGAAGGAGCTTCTTGATGCATGGGCCCTGCCTCCAAAGTAACTACAGGGGCTATGCAGCCCTTTGTGGGGGAGGCAGGACACAGCCTGTTCAAGTTTATGTGGGGCTGAGTTCACCGCCACCATCCCCTCATGCCAGTGATGGCCCATCCAGGCACACCTAAGATCACTATTGTGTGTGGCTGTCTAGGAGGAATGAGATCCAGAGACAGGATGCAGGCACCAAGGGCCTCATTTATGAGGCTGTGCGTCACTTTTACGCCGCCAGTGCGTCACTTTTTGTGACGCACCAGTGGCGTAAAAAATGCGCCTCTAGGTAGATGCGTCACTTTGTAAACTCCTGCGCAACATTATACCTGCGCCAGGTATGATGTATGCAAGGGGGGGCGTTTTGACGCAATAAAGGGTCATGGAAGTGACCCTATAAGATTTCACTGCGCCACTTCTAGGACACAAATGCGTCAATTTCTTACGCCTGCCTCACAGCAGGCATAAGACTGGTGCAGGCCCTTTCACATGGGGCTTTCCCCATGTGAAAAGTTATAACAATGATTTCAGTACATTCCTTTCGAAAGCAGGACTTATTCACAATATCAACCTTACAATGGTAGAGCACATTACCGATTCTGGACATAGACAGCATTTTCCTGAAAATGTAAATCTTGATACTTAACGTAACCCCCCCTCCCCAACCAGGGTCGCGCTAGGTGTACACCCCGCCGGTTCTGGGTACTAAGAGTCAGACCAGTTCTTATGGGTTTTGTGTGTCTTCTTCATTCCTGGTCACCAGGAGACTCCCGTGTATTATTGCTATCCCTGAACCATCTTGGCCTGTCTGTGACCCCCTCCATCTCCTCCGAAGGAAGGACCCCTCTCATTGGGATGTCTGTTATCATGGTGTCAAAAACAATATATGTGATCTGCGGTCTCTAGTACCAACTGCTAATCTAGATATATTTCTAGAATCAAAAGTGCATGCAAAGAGCTCTCAAACTGAGTATAACAAAAGGAGAATCAAGAAAGGAGAATGTAACTATACTATTCACTGCGTTTATATGACCAAATGCAGTGAATTGTATGAACTGCCTGTTTTTTAGCACTGTTTTTACTTAGGAATGCGATAGAGGGTATTAAAAAAAAGAAATATTTTTTCCTTCTCTTGCAAAACCTATTTTAATCAAGTATTCTTTTCTTTACCACTGCACGATCCTACTTGGAATCACTCTTATGGGACCGATATAAACATCTAAACGTTACTTTATGCTATTCCTTTTCCTCAGAAAAGACTCAACAGAGGATACAACTCACTCAGTATTCCTCTGTGCATGGTGAGGACAGAGGAGAGGTTGTTTGGAACCCCAAATTATGACAATGGTCACTTTGGTGAATGATGGGATTCCAATAATTCCGAATGGGTCCTTTCTTCTCACTATTTTTCACTTATTTCTCTTTTCTTGATCCTCCTTTTATTATACTCAGTTTGAGAGCATCTTTGCATGCACTTTTGATTCTAGAAATCTATCTAGATTAGCAGTTGGTACTAGAGACCGCGGATCACATACATTGTTTTTGATAAATAGAATAGGGGGATTTGATCCGTGTTTTGTTTATAAATTCCCTCAGACCCCATATGGTGTATTTTTGTTATCATGGTGTACCAGGCCCTTGCACCGTCTTCTAGTTTTTCCCCACTTCTGACTCTTTTCATTGGGATTAGCTCCGCTGTTCCCCATTCCCTCAAATCTTTTGCCAAACCTTCCACCGTGGGGGGCGCCAAACTCATCCATCTAATTGCTATTCTTCGTTTGGCTAATACTAGCCCTAACTGTAGAAATTTCCTTGTGAGTTTTTTCACTTTGGGTTTAGGGAGAAGCCCTAATAGTATCTCCTTAACGGAATGTGGTATCGTCCATCCCGTAACTTTTTGTAAGCAGTCTATCACCAGAGTATACGCTAATCTTATCATGTTTTAAGGAGAGAGCACAAGCACTTTAGCACTGGTTATCAGTGGTAAATTCGGCAGAGTCCGAAGACCAGAAAAACAAAGTCTGCAAAACAGGAGGTCAGAAGGCAAAAAGTTAGGGTAAAACCACACCAAGGTTGTGAGGTCTAACAAGCACTATAACAAATCTTTAAATCTGCACTGCTAGGTTAGGCATGGCATTATTAGAAAAAGTAATGAGTCCACCTTTTGACAGCCCCTACACAATTTGGCCACAGTGAATTTGTTCTCTGTATTGATATTCACTGTATCTGATCAGACCATATAGATATAAATAACTGATAGAAGATGATGTAACACATGATTACAATATGTATACAATGTGATCTAAGAAAAACTAAAGGGGATGATGGACAGAGCGTTGACAATACAAACACTCACCCCCAGTCAACTGATCTGGGTTTAATCCATCACCGTTCGTTAGCTCACTCCGGCACCCCAGTTCAGACATGGCCATATGCAAATCAGTCTGACCCTGTGCCTCATGGGAACAGTCCAGCCCGAACTGCCAAGCCATGTCTTCACTGGACCGGAATCAAGCTTCCCAGGACTGGTTTCTGGCATTCCAGCCGTCTTCAGCCGAGCTTGCTTGAATCCAGTGGCAAAGTGAGCAAGGGACTCACGTCTGAGCATACCCTGCCAACTTAGGGCGAACAAAGAAAAACCTAAGGGGATGATGGACGGAGCGTTGACAATACAAACACTCACCCCCAGTCAACTGATCTGGGTTTAATCCATCACCGTTCTTTAGCTCACTCCACCACCCCAGTTCAGACATGGCCATATGCAAATCGGTCTGACCCTGTGCCTCATGGGAACAGTCCAGCCCGAACTGCCAAGCCATGTCTTCCCTGGACCGGAATCAAGCTTCCCAGGACCGGTTTCTGGCATTCCAGCCGTCTTCAGCCGGGCTTGCTTGAATCTAGTGGTAAAGTGAGCAAGGGACTCACGTCTGAGCATACCCTGCCAACTTAGGGCGAACAAAGAAAAACTAAAAAAGGGGATGATGGACGGAGCGGTGACAATACAAACACTCACCCCCAGTCAACTGATCTGGGTTTAATCCATCACCGTTCTTTAGCTCACTTCGCCACCCCAGTTCAGACATGGCCATATGCAAATCAGTCTGACTCTGTGCCTCATGGGAACAGTCCAGCCCGAACTGCCAAGCCATGTCTTCCCTGGACCGGAATCAAGCTTCCCAGGACCGGTTTCTGGTATTCCAGCCGTCTTCAGCCGGGCTTGCTTGAATCCAGTGGCAAAGGGAGCAAGGGACTCACTTCTTAGCATACCCTGCCAACATAGGGCGAACAAAGAAAAACCAACGGGGATGATGGACGGAGCGTTGACAATACAAACACTCACCCCCAGTCAACTGATCTGGGTTTAATCCATCACCGTTCTTTAGCTCACTCCACCACCCCAATTCAGACATGGCCATATGCGAATCAGTCTGACCCTGTGCCTCATGGGAAAAGTCCAGCCCGAGCTGCCCAGCCATGTCTTCCCTGGACCAGAATCAAGCTTCCCAGGACCGGTTTCTGGCATTCCAGCCGTCTTCAGCCGGGCTTGCTTGAATCCAGTGGCAAAGTGAGCAAGGGACTCACGTCTGAGCATACCCTGCCAACTTAGGGCGTACAAAGAAAAACCAAAGGGGATGATGGACGGAGCGTTGACAATACAAACACTCACCCCCAGTCAACTGATCTGGGTTTAATCCATCACCGTTCTTTAGCTCACTCCGCCACCCCAGTTCAGACATGGCCATATGCAAATCAGTCTGACCCTGTGCCTCATGGGAACAGTCCAGCCCGAACTGCCAAGCCATGTCTTCCCTGGACCGGAACCAAGCTTCCCAAGACCGGTTTCTGGCATTTCAGCCGTCTTCAGCCGGGCTTGCTTGAATCCAGTGGCAAAGTGAGCAAGAGCTCCAGAAATCTGCAGCCTGTAGTGCAGGAGCATGAGAAGTAATTTTGAGAGGAAAGCTGTGAGCCTCATTTGTAATCAAAGAAAGCCACTCGTGGTCTCTGGAAAGAGGCTTGCTCATGTGGGAAATGTGCTTGGTCTCTTCATGGGCTGTTGTTGCTCCAGTCTCACCTCAACCAATTGGATCCGCTGTCATTGAATTGTAAATCATGGATGTTAGCATTTGTGATTTTTTTTCCGTTCTGCTTGGTGAAATTCTTTGACTGCATTAGGAACCATTCATAGCTCATGACAAGGTGTTTGTTTCAAATTCACTATTTCTTACTACAGCTTTTAGGTTATAGCACTCCTCTGCATCTTCGTCCTTTACTTACTTGTCATATTTGTAATAAGTGGTGTCCCTAGAAATGCTGCTGTGCACTAGGCCTGTTACTTAGTGCAGCACCAGTGGCTGCTCTTCTCTGTGCCTCTCCGAGTAAGGCATTGGTGCTGGAACAATTTTCAAAGAGGGGTTGCTGCCATTAATGTTACATTACTGAAGTCACAGGGGTTGTCAAAAATCGAAGGGGCAGATTTATTAAGATTTTACACTGTGTTTGCATCACAAAAGTGACGCAAATCAGCTCAAAATCTTTCTGTCAGACTTTCTTTCCAGCGCTAAACTTGATTAGCATCGGAAATAACATGAAGGTAACGCAAAACGGTGCATAGCGCTGCTTTGCATTACTTAGCGCCAAGGGTGCGTAATCTGGGTGGTGCATGGACGTTCCCATGCAACCAGCCAAGGTTTCTGATGCTAACAAAGCACAAATTACTAAATAAAGTAGACACGGTTTAGCATCAGAAAATAGCGCACCCTTCAACCAGGCGCTGTGAAGGAGAAATGTTTTGTTCTTTCTTCTTTTCCGACTTTGCATGTGTATTGCAGTGTACAGCACACACAAAGTGGGAAAATGTTTCAAATCAGTCTGGCATAGTCTTTCCAGTACAAAACCTATGCTTGACTCATGGAGACACCCTTGCACTATGCCGCATAGGTGCCTCTGTGGCTTACGGCAGCTGATTTCAGTGCTGGTTCCAGGGAGAGGGGAGGAGAGTGGCATATTTCAGTAAATGTGGTGCTCTCCTGCTCTCTCCTTCTCATGCAGTGCGGCATATGTAGCTGCTGCACTGCGCTGCTGAGAAATTGGTCAATTTGGCTCCCAGTGTCAAACATGCAGCAGGTCTATCAACCGAGCCATGCCTATTCAGTAGGAGAGTGGTGTTTGGTATGTAGCTGGTGGTATATTTCGAAGCACCCTGTCCCAAATATATAAATAAAGCATGGTCTGGTTGCAGACTGTCATTAGAGCACACTTTCCATTGAAATGGCAACACAAGTCACGCTCTAACAGTTTTACTGTTTACCATGTATGTGAACGTGGATTGTTATGAATTGTTTTTAAATTTCCGTTGGTAACCTGTGTTTTGCTAGCTTGTGACACTTTAGGACTGTGTAGCCATATTTACCATCGTGGTCCAGTCTAACACGTGATCAGAGCTTCCGTTTATTCTGGGTCATGATAACGACTCGTGAATCTCACCAGCTGAAGAAATAAACTGTAGTGGCGGTGATAGCAGAATGTACATATGAAAGGACGAGAGAAACTGTCCCAGACTGTACGATTTACTATGCAACATTTCATGTGCTGAGAACTCCCGAACTCCATATATTTAGAGCATGAGAAGATCTTCAAATATATTTCGTGGCAACAGTTGTTCCTTGCTTCATTCCTATTGGTTATAAGCATGAGATTTGTATACCATTGCAAGAAATGTATGAACTCTTTTTCCTAAGATATTGTAATAGTGCAATTTCTTTAAAGGAGTAAGACTCTTTCCCTATTCTATGAATGTTAATCTCTGCTAGATGTATATGCTTTGCTCGTGCGTGCTGTGCTCTGCTATGTCAGCTAACTAAAAGTGCCACATACAGCGGAGAGCACCAAAGTCCGGTAAGGACTACATCGCTCCATATCCAGTGCCAGTGCGCCAAAGAAAGAAAGTAAATATATGGGTTTGTGAGAAGACATGAACAAACGGTAATGTGTGGAAATCAGGTCTCAGCAAATATTTATCATTTGGTTATCACCTAGTAAAGTGTCTTGATTTGTATTGATTCTATTAAAATCTTTTTTTCCATCACCCTTCGGCATTACACAAAAGTGCTTTATTTGTACTTTCCTAACTTCTAATATATTTGAAATTATTTGTATAGTTCCTTTACATGTATTTAAATGTTGTTAGTAAAAAGATTATATTTCCTCTCACATTTACTGTATCCCAGCAAGATTGGCAGGTAGTTTACTTATGCAGTCAGAGAAAGAAAAGTAAACACCAATCTTCATGATAACCCCTTCCACGCTCATGACGAGCTGGGCTCGTCATGGCGTAGCCTCCTCGCACGCTGATGACGAGCCCAGCTCGTCACGTAACATGCGCTTTTGAATATCTCAGCGCAGGAGCAGAATTCTGCCAGCTTTGATGCGGTTAAAAGAATAAGGTGCAATATGTCACAAGTCATAGCCTGACTTCTGTCATTGAACACATGGCAAATGTGACAAAATAGAAACAAAAGTTCCAGGTATCTTTATTGCTCGTTCATCTTCTGAACTCCAGCATGATTATTTTGGGGGTGGTGCACCATCCCAGCACCCTTACTTCCAGCTTCAATGGAGCAAGGACTGTCTACTGCTGTCTACTGCAGAGCCAGCAATAGGCATTGGCACTGTGGACAGCTGCCAGGACCTCGCTCCTTCTCACAAAGAAGGGGCCCGCATCAGAGCACAGCCTTTCAAAAGACTCCAGTGTTACTAGGACCAGGGAACAGCAGAGATGCAACGCTGCGTGGCCAGGGGAGAGTGGGTCACCCTCCCTTGGACCTCGCAGACGTGGACTGACAGCCCTTCAGAAAACTAATCACTGCAACTGCATGATAACAGCGATTAGATGGGTACTTGAGGTACCCTTAAGTGTGAGGTTAGCCTTGCCTGTGCATGAATATAAAGCAGGGCGCCCTGCAGGGCTCTCAACAAAAGGATCATGTCTCATCACCAAAGGGCTCTACTCACCTAGGAAGGCGGAAAGGGAGATGGTGTCCTCAAAATTGAGAAAAGCATATTTGTTAACACATATTATGTGGCATATTTTGTGATCGTTTTACCTCATTATTTTGTCATTTTTACCATGTTATTACTATCTTGGCAAAGGTTTCACGAACACCCAAATACAGCAATAAGCAAGAGAAAGCTGACCAGTCAACCTTTGCGAAAGGCTTTCCACTGTTCAGCAACAACAGTTGCTGCGTTTTTTAATAACTATTTGCAGATTTTTATCTGTTTGAGTTAGATTTCTTTTTTTTAAGCTGCAGATAATGCAGAAGATGATTTATGCGGCAAATCCATTATTATGCAGAAAATTCAGCAACCACAAAATTTCAAAATTCAAGCAGGGAACCCCGGATTGATCCTAGGTTTTCTAGTTTTTCACAGTGATCTTCAGCCATTACATTGAGATCTCTTAAATTCTTAGAGGATGCGACTAGAACCTGAGTGATAGGCAGGGTTCATATTTTATTTTGGGCAGGTTTACAAATCACGAACCTTGGCCATGGAAATGAGAGTGCTGTACAAAGACACAGACTACGTTAACGTTGTTTTCTTCGAACATACAGCCTTATTCATGTAGGCTGAATCGGCTCGCAAAGGGCCGGATTCTGAGAATCCGGCCCTTTGCGAGTGCGATTTTTGCTTTTGGGATTCAGCATCCCAAAAGCAAAAATCGCTAATTGCGATGTCGCAAATGTGCGAGGAAATGACATTTAAGGAATCTCTATTTGAGATTCCTTAAATGCTATTCAACATCCTATTTCAATTTGCGATTTCGCTATTTCTAGGCGCAATTTACCGAGAGGTCAGACCTCTCGGTAAATTGCGAAAACTTAGAAAAATGCTTTTATAAGCATTTTTCTAAGTTGCATGTTGCACACACACATGTCCTTTGGACATGTGTGTGCGCATCAACTGTTACAATTTGCATTTAAGGGTGCTACAGGGTGTCCTTTGGACACCCCTGGCACCCTTAAAATCGCTATCTGATTTGCGAGTAGCAAATTGCTACTCGCAAATAAGGGATACTCCCCATTCATTCCTATGGGCCTTTTGGCCCATAGGAATGAATGGGGAGTTATTCCTTTTTTTGCGAGTAGCAAATTGCTACTCGCAAATAGAGAACATGTAGGAATCGCTATTTATTTAGCAATTCCTACATGAATGCCGTTTTGCGTGTCCTCAATAGCGAGTCGCTATGATTCGCTATTAGGGCCACGCAAAACGGCCCGTACATGAATCAGGCAGATAGAGATTTGCCTGGAATCACAGGATGCTGAACCGAGCCCGGGATTCATGCATGGCTCCCGATGATGCATGGTGGGCAACTGTAGCAACAGGACACATTGCCTCCTGTGAAAGTTGGGCTCAAGGTGCTAAGCGGACCTTGATCTGAGCAGAGACAGGCCTCTGACACCAGTTTTCAGTGGCTTCACAACCTATAATAGCTTGTAAAAGCGAGTGATGTTATGAGGTACAGAATCCTTGCAAAAATGTAAAGAAAATATTCAGGGAGTGGGAAAGTGGAAGGGGAGAGATGAATGTATATTACCAACTCTCGCAGAACTCGGGGCCTGGGAAGAGACTGGTGAAGGTGTACCTATTGGGCAATCATGCCTATCTGACGTAAGAGTTGAGATCTTAGTAAGAGGGCCGCAGTTAGGACTGACCAAGGTATAGACTGGTTGTAACATACGCTACAGCTAGAAGAGGCAGCTTCACCCATTGAATATTGGTCCATCGTGCTAAATGCTAAAAAAAGCCTTTTCATTCAAATCATCAAGCCTGAATCGAACACTTCCCACACTTGTTCTTTTCACAGCCTTCCAGCACAAGCAATTTCAGACACTGAGCTGCGAATGGAGATGGCAGTTCTTAGAGACTTCCTCCTACATTTCAATGTTGGCAGACAAGGATGACTGTGTGTCTATAGCCTCTTGCCTTCTAGAAAAACACACAGTATGTGAATTTAGGTCTGACCTCCCATGTTGCTAGTCTCTAATGCATCTTGCACCTTGTAAGCAGGGGATGGCTTTCAATTGCAAAGGTCACTAAAATGTATTAGAAGAATCAAGAGGTCAGAGGGAGACAGAAAAACATTGTCTTCCAAAAGACCAGCCCTTAAATACGGACAAGCTAAGCACAAATGCTTTTATGAAATGTCCAGAGTTGTCAAGTTCACTTGAGGTAAACACCATGCATCTTATTTTTTTTTTTGGTAAATATATTTTTATTGCAGCAAAAACAAGGATTAATGACATATCGTATACGCCATTCCAGTCATTAACCAGTGTACATATAGTTCTCCACTGCTTCCCTCACACAGCCATTTAGCTCACACCCCGGAGGTTGAGCGGCGCAATCGTGGAGAAAGGTCCGTTCTAGGGGATGCCACATGAATCAGCGACATCCTGTTGTCTGGAAGATGGCTAGGCCGCTTTTCGGACCACACATTCCCCCCTACGTTTGCAGTGTTACAACAGTTCCAACCAAACTTCGTCACCATCCCCGAACCAACCCCTCCCCCTTGCCCAACTCCCCCAACCCTCCCTCCATCCCAACTTCTCTCCCCCCTCCCCATCTCCCCCCCCCTTCTCCCCACCCCCCCACCCCCCCAGGCGTGTCAGAGTTCCACTAATGCGAGTCTGCATACGACTCCACTAACTCGGACCCGAGGCAGACCATCAGGAGTAATCAACTAAGACTGATAGTCATCACGTAGGAAGCAGGGAAACAAGGGGTGGAGGTCAGGTCACCACCACCTCAGGCGGCTACTCCGCCGGAGCAGGGCTATGCGCGGGGGGGTCTTCATCATCTAGGTCCAAAAGTTGGAGGTCGAGGACCAACCGCTCCCACGCCCTGGCCTTCTTCTGAGCCGCGTCATTGCTCGCCCTGAGTGCAGCCTGCATGCGGAGCTCCCCCTCACACCCGGCCCATTTGTGTAGCTCAGCCTTCCATCTCTCTACAGTGGGGCCCCTACTTGACTTCCATTGGGATGTTATGGCACGCTTCGCTAAGAGTAGGCCTAGGTCCAGAAACTTGCTAGTTATTTTGTTCTTTGATGTGTGTGGGAACCAGTGTAGGATGCAGTGTGCCATGTTAAATTGCAAGTCCCTCTCCGTGATCTCCCCCAGAGTATCCACTACCTCCCGCCAAAAGGAATACAACTGCGGGCAGGACCAGAACATGTGCTGGAAGTAAGCTACGTCTGCCGGGCACCGCGGACAGGTCGCCGGGTGGGTCGGGAAATATGTATGTAATTTGTCAGGGGTCAGGTAGGCCCTGTGCAGGACGTAGAAGTGCACCAGCTGGAACCTAGCGTTGCCCGTCCCGTTCCGGGCCCGTTCCACTATGCTAGACCATGCCTCCTCAGGAATCTCCGTCATCAAGTCAGCCTCCCATCTCGCCTTCAGAGATAACAGTGGGGTGATAGTCTCCGAGTCCATGCGTCTATATAGGCACGTGACAGCCTTGACCGTCCCCGCCATCATCACTACGTATTGGCAGCCCAGCGAAAGCGGCGGTTCCGACATGCCCGTCCTCCAGTGCTTGCGGATCGCCGTCGTCAGCGCCGCGTGGAGGAGGAAGTCCCCCCCCGCCAGTTCAAAGCGGTCTCGCAAGAGGTCGAAAGGCAGCAGCACTTCGTTCTCATATAGGTCCCCCATGGACTCCAACCCCTGCTGCCCCCAGCTCTCAAGTCGGCGCCATGAGCCCCCATGTGGGAGTGCCCCGCACAGCTTCAGCGGGATCTCAGGTGCATATGGGACTGTAATGTAGCCCCTCCGTCGATATCTGTTCCAGCATTTCTGTGCCGTCACAAATTCCTGGGTGAGGTGGAACTCTCCCATCGGAAGTCCCAGGACAATCCGGGATAATACCTGAACCGGTCCCGCCGGCTCCCCTGATCCGTCCTCCTCTCTCCTGGCTCTTGCGACCCACTGTGTCAGCCATTGCAGCTGGGCCGCTAGGTAGTATAGTTCATAGTCCGGCACCGCTAGCCCTCCTTCCGCTCTAGGACGGAGAAGTGTGCTGTGCGCCACCCTGCGTCTGCCCGCCCCCCCATAGAAAGCCGATCACCATCGACCTCAGCTTCCGGAAGTAGCTCACCCGGATCCAGATCGGGAGCGTCCTGAAGAAATAAAGCAGCCGCGGCAGGGTCACCATTTTAAGGAGCGCCACTCTTCCCATTAGCGACAATGGGAGCGTGCTCCAGAAGTCAAAGTTCACCTTAGTGAGCCTTATTGCTGACCCAATGTTGCCCTCGAGGATGTCTGCCTGATCATGAAAGATCGAGGTGCCCAGGTAGCGAAGACTCCTCTCCTCCCATGTCACTCCTTCCGCAGACTGAGAACAAAGTCTGCATGGGCGGGTCGGGAACAGGCAGGACTTTGCCCAGTTCACCCAGAGGCCTGACACCCCACTCAATGATTGCAGGAGGGACTTGGCCCCGCGCAGGGATGCTGCCGAGTCTGCTAAGAACATCAGCAGGTCGTCGGCGTACAAGGCGATGTGGTGTACTTGTCCGTAGACATCCAGCCCCTGATATGCCTGTCCCTGCCTGGCTCGCGCCGCTAGGGGTTCGACCGCTATGGCAAATAATCAGGGGAGAAGGGACAACCCTGGCGGGTGCCCCTGCCCACCATACACATCTCAGAGATTATTCTGCCAGTCCTGACCCTCGCTGTGGTGTTCCGGTAGAGTAACGACGTCCAGTCCACGAAACCCTCGCCCAGACCCAGAGTACACATGACATGGAAAAGGTACGGCCGTTCCAGGCTATCAAAGGCCTTCTCCATGTCGACTGTGAACACCGCCGCTTCCTCACCGTCGTAGGTGTCGGCCTCCAAGACATGTAGGAGCCGTCGTATATTAAGCGCCGTGTTGCGGGTCGGGATAAACCCGGATTGGTCTGCGTGGATCAGCGTGGACATATGAGGGAGTAATCGCGTCGCTAGGATTTTACTTAAGATCTTGTAGTCCAGATTGAGCATGGACAGTGGCCGATACGCCGCCCTGTCCAACAGCTGTTTGCCTGGTTTCAATAGCGGGACGATGAGCGCCTCACCAGTGGTCACTGGCAGGCTCCCCAGCCGCCTCGCCTCATTATAAAGCCACGTCAGGTGGGGCGCAAGGAGATCAGTGTAGGTGAGATAGAATTCCGTAGGGAGCCCGTCGGAGCCCGGCGTCTTATTTCTCACCATGCTCTTGATGGCGACTTTCACCTCCCTCTCCTCAATTTTGCCCCCGAGCAGCTTTGCGTCTTCTTCCGCCAGCTCTGGCAAGTCTAGTCCCTCCAGGAAACCCCGGAATGCGTCCACCGACGGCAGGACCCTGCTACGGTAAAGCTCCGTGTAGTAATCATAGAAAATCTCATTAATCCCCTGCTGGTCAAACGCGCCGCGCCCGAGTGGTCTCTGAGCTCGAGGATGACCGAGCTCCGGCGTGCCGGATTGGCCAGCCAGGCCAAGAGAGCTCCTGTCTTATCACGCTCCGAGTGCGCTCGGGTGAGATAGGCTTTGTAGTCGAAGCACCGTAGGCGCTCCACCGTCGCCGCCACTAGCTCCCGCCCCTCCAGTAGGGCCTCATGGGTGTCTGGATGCTCAGGCCTCGCTCTCTCCAGAACCCGGAGTTTCTCGTCCTCCCGTGTAATGTCTGCCAGCAGGGTCTTTCTAACACCCGACGCCGTCGCAATGCATTGCCCCCGCACTACTGTTTTAAAGGCGTCCCATTCAATTGTGGCTGAGCCTGCGGTGCCCGCATTGACCTGAAAGTACTCCTCGATGTTTGAGGCTATCGTGGTGCGGAAGAGCTGATCATCCAGCACCTCCGGGCGCAGCTTCCAGGCAGGGACTCGGGGGCGGCACTGCGACCAGCGCAGTTGCATAAGTAGCGGGTTATGATCGGAGATTGTGCGTGTGAGATACTCACTGTGGCACACCTCCGCATGCACGTCCTGGGAACACAGGAAGGCATCTATGCGGACGTGCAGGTCATGAAGGGCGGAAAAGAATGAGTAGTCCCTATCTGATGGGTGGCCAGCTCTCCACGAGTCAACCAGATCCCATTGGGATTGCCAAGCGGAACGCGCAAGCGCCAGTCTGCCAGCCGGTGCATTCGGTAGGGAGGGGTGTGATCTGTCCAGCGCAGTGTCAGTAACACTATTAAAGTCCCCTCCGAGGAGCAAGGGTCCTACCAAGAAAGGGGCCAGCCTGTTGGACAGCAAAGAGAGAAAGGCCATTTGTTCCACATTCGGGGCGTATATACAACCCAATGTCAGGTCCCTCCCATCTAGTTTGCCTTGCACCATAACATACCTCGCGTTCTGGATCAATTAATTGCTGTGTGCATTGGAATGGAACTCCCGCCCGTATCCAGATAGCCACCCCCCTAGCATACTCAGAGTAGCCAGTATGATAGACCTGCCCTCTCCACCTTCTTTGCAGTGCTTTCCCCTCCTTAGCTAACAGGTGTGTTTCCTGGAGGAAGGCGAAGTGAATGCCCCGTCTAACTAGATAGGAGTGGATCTTGTGGCGTCTGTGCATAGTGTGCATCCCTCATACGTTCCATGTGAGACATTTGTAGCCTAGGTCGGGTCCCATTGCAGTACCCATCGTGCTTCATACATCTTCGCAGCAACCTCCCTGACACGCCCAGGTCCCACCCCCAGCCCCCCCAACCAAACCAAGAAAACCCCCCCAACTCCCACTCCCCAGGACAGACAACCAATGTGGAATTCCCATCCAAACTCTAGTAAAGCGAGTGTATCTCAATAGAAGAGGGCTAGGGTGGCCAGTACGCCGACCCAGACAGGCCCGAAGCTCCCCGCTCACACCCCCTCCCCCTGGAACATTCAGGAGGTTCCCCCCCCGGCTCGTCCCCCCCCGCACTTCAGTGATAAGTCTCAGGAGGCATGTTCATCACAGCGTTCAGCCTCTGGAGGCAGCCTCAACTCACAGCCTAGAACCTTGTAAACGTGTCCAGTGCCGCCCAGGCCGCATAAGCCAAGGATTTCGTCCGCTTTTTGAGGAGTCACCACCGGTAGGTATGCCTCCGAAAGATCCTGTACACTACTGGAGCCAGGGCTAAGAGCACTATTCTTTGATTGCTCCAATGGACTACTGGAAGGGCTGGCGTCTCCCTGGCTGATGGCCACCACCGCCAGCACCGCCTTAGCTCTTTCTTGCTGCCATCCCAACGGGGATCCAGTTCTCCTCGTCGTCGTCGTTTCTGCAGAGCGCCTCCCAGGCGAGGTCGTCAGGGGGGCATCCGTGCCTGACTCCCCCCTAGTGTCCAGCCAGCTCCAGGCCTCCTGCGGCGTGAGTAAAAGGTGAGTGTGATCCCCAGCAATGACCCTCAGCCGGGGCGGGAACAACATAGCATATGACAGCTGCAAAGACCTCAATTTCCGCTTGACAGCCGTGACAGAGGCCCGTTGCCTTTGTACATCTCTCGTGAAGTCTGGGAAAACCATGACCTTGCTGTTGTCAATCCGCAGGTCCGGCAGGTTCATGGCCCTCTGGAGAATACAGTCCCGGTCTCTGAAGTGTAGGAGGCGCATCACTATCGGGCGCGGGGGACCACCAGGCTTGGGCGGTCGCGCTGGGACTCTGTGGGCGCGCTCTAGGGCAAAGAACGGGGAAAGTCCTTCTGGAGCCACCTCAGACCGCAGCCATCCCTCCAAGTAGGAGACTGCATCCCGGCCCTCCACTTTTTCTGGCACTCCCATGAGGCGGAGGTTATTACGCCTAGAGCGCCCTTCGCTGTCCTCAGCTTGGAGCTCCAGCACTCGGACCTTCTGCGCCACTTCAGCCAACGATGCTCCAGGCAAGTCTTTCAGGGTCACCTCCGAGGTCGCCACCCGCTCCTTTAGCTTCCTGTGGCCGTCCCTCAGGAGGGACAGGTCCGAACCGATTGTGTCCATACGCTTTTCAATAGCTTCCCGCGACGCTACAATCGCCTGCATAATGTCACTCAAAGAGGGATCTCGCGGGCATGCCGAGCCCCCCGAGCCAGTCGCCGGCGCGTCCTCCTCCACGAGATGGCCTGGGTCATCTAGTTTCAGTGCGTCAAAGCCCTTCTTCCTGCCTCCCCGCACCATGCTGCCGAGTGCCAAGATTGGTGTGCGTCTGTTGTGGCCTCCAGTGACCCAAGGCACCTCCGACCTCCGCTCCGGCGTCGTCGCAGGTGCTCAGCACCCCCGCGCCTCTCCTCTCCTCACCTGGCAGCGCACCAGCCCATCCGCTACCCCAGGGCGCAGGTCCCCGCTTCACCAGGTTAGGGGGGGGGTCCCTTCTCCTCAGTCGCGGGGCTAGTTCCTCCTTCTCCGGGACGTTGCAGGCTGTTGTGTTCTGCGCCTCCGGGTGCGAGGCCTAGGCCGACCCCTGGTGCGTGGGCGCCCAGCAGTTTGTCGCCTCTGGTCGAGGGGCCGGCTTTCGCCGCTGACAGCCCTGGCACCTCCCCGATGCCTCTGTGTGCCCTCCTCGCTCAAGGCCGCTCACCACCGACCTGTGGTGAAGGCAGGCGTCTTCTCTCCAGTTGCGAGGTAGCCCCCGCACTCAGCGAGGCCTCAGGCTTGACTGCCGTCAAGATCGCACGGGCAGCACCAACTTGGGGTCAGGCAGCCTGCTATGGTCCCGCCCTCCAACCCCGGCAACGCCTTGAAGCCTGCGATGTCCTCCACCTTCCCCGGCGTCGGGGGGCCACTGCCACGATGTGGGCTTTGCTTCCCGCTCTCTCCTGGGTTCTCCGGCTCCTCCAGCGCCCTACCGTCAGGCCGAGCAGATATGGGCAGCAGCCGCGATTTTGGTCGCTTGCCACTCTGGGTGTCCCATCTCGGGGCCTCTCACCTCTGGTCCTCTGATGATGCTTGCGCCGGTCCTCCCAGGGCGCGGGGCATCGGGGTCTCTGCCACAGTAGCAAGGCGGAACCACCATTCAGCCCGGTCTCACCACCGATAGAGCCCGGTCCGGCTTCGTCACCATGGGGCCCCCATCTTGGGGTCAGGCAGCTTGCTGCTGCATCGGCCGCCGAGCTTCACAGACACCTCTTCTTTGGGTGAAACCCTCTGCTTCCCCCAGCACCGGGGGGCTCCCACTGCAGCGCGGGCGATCGTCTCTGCTCTCCTGTGCTCCCCGCCGCCTGCAGGATCTTGTCGTCAGGCGTAGCAGGCAGGGACCGCGGCTGCCATTTTGGGCGCCCGTGACTCCGGGCGCTCCACAGTGTGCAAAAACGCTCGTTTCTGGCAGTTACGGGGACACCAGGGCCGCCAAAGTTATCCCCAGTGCTCTGCAGACCCTCCCATGTGTATATGGGGGTCCGAGGTCCGAGCCGGGGGTCAGGATATACTGCGGAGCGAGGCGGGAGCGGAGGAGCTCCGAAGTCCCGCTTCCAGCTACACCGGCGCCTTAGCCACGCCCCAACACCATGCATCTTATAAGAAACAAATGGTGAAGGTAATGTCATACAAGGAGGAAGAGCTGTTTTGAACTCCTCAGCAATAAGAACAGCCAGGGAGGCAAGACAAGGAGGGCATTAGAAAGTGAAAAGCATCATTTAGATTAGTGATCCACTCAATTGCTACCACTTCTAGTATCATCTTGTCATCACCGCACTACACTACACTTGTCATGCCCTGCGTGTTTGCACTTTGTCTTTTTTTGTCTCTGATCGCGCAGGCATATCTGCTTGTCACTGGTGTATTGCTTTAAACTTCAACACTAAGGCATAATGTGAGTAGGGATGGGATTATAGGTGGGTTCATGAAGTAGTGTGGCTCACTGGTTAGAGGCGGCAGACCCGAGAGCAGAGGACGGCCCGGGACCAGGGTTCGATTCCCGGTACGACAGGTTTCTGGACCAGGGTCAGCGGACTCGATAATTCTCTCGCTTCGGTGCCCACTCTGATCAGCGATCACACTCGGCAACTCTGGGCATTAGCTTGCCTCATCTTCATTAACGGCCCCACCAGACCGCCGGGGATGCCTGGTCTCACCCTGGAGATACCCATTAAGGGACCATCTCTCAGGGAAGCCAGGAAGGGTTTCGCAGCGGTCGAAGCGCCTTGGGACCCTCCGGGTAAGTAGTGCGCTATATAAATGCCTATACATACATACATACATACATCATTCAGCCTGTCCAAGTCACAACTTTCTTGATATGTAGACTCTTCTGCTCTCTTC
Source organism: Lissotriton vulgaris (assembly GCF_964263255.1). Classification (NCBI taxonomy): domain Eukaryota; kingdom Metazoa; phylum Chordata; class Amphibia; order Caudata; family Salamandridae; genus Lissotriton; species Lissotriton vulgaris. Next base: position 432,101,635 of record NC_141695.1, on the reverse strand, counting down.
TATTGTTGTTGAACTTCCAGCCGCTTGAGTTCTGGTTCTGCTTGATTGGTAAGCCGTGTGCCTCAGTACATAGTATCTCCCAAACCCTCATTGACTGCATGGGCCATTACCAACTATCTGGACCATGTTTCTAGTTTTGTGAATAGTTGTTAGGCCATAAATGACAGCACAGAAATGGGACAGAAGGGAAGGAGATCGGTTTCCAAAGCAAGACTGTCGAGTGCAATCGCTGAGCCCCTTCGGACAAGTGTTTTTTAGTACTCTATTGCTTCTGCTCCATTGTCTACGTGGACTTTTTGAATTGACCTACATCAGAACATCCTCACGGGCCATCTAGTAGCATTGCCCATAACAGGCATGAGAGCTCTGGTGGATTATGTCTACCTAAAAACATAAAACAGAGCTATCAGTGGCAGAGAAGGGAGTATGTTGTGTGCCATATTCTTTCATATTTATTGATTTGGAGGGGTAGGAGGTGGCTTGTGAACAGTTGTGTTGCACTTCCACTTGTCTTGCAGTCCCCTGTGTGTGTCTGGTGATTTCGCATTTGGGTTACTTTGTGCAAATTTAGCCCTCACTTGTGCTTATTGAACTGTAAATGAATATGTCACTATTCCCTATTGTTGTACATACGATAGAGGTGCCCTTTTTTATTACACCTGAAGATAACGAAAATGCTATAAAATAGCTTGGAAGATTTATTTCAACCCTGAGGTTCAACATATCCGTACTATGTTGAAGGAATTCAGGGACATCTCGGCTCAAAGGCTCTTGTCTAGAACTGGATCCAAAAGGTTTTTCATGTTTAATCCTGAAATGTTAAGGCAGCATCGAATGCTGTCCAAAAGCATTCTCCCATGAAAGAAATCACTTGGCCTACTTCACCTGCATTTTCTAAGTGCAGCATAGCGACACTTATGACATCTTCAAAATGTATTCAAAGGACTCTCACCTATTATCCGCACCCATCTGTTATCCACACATTTCCTTTTCAGGTCTCGGCCTAGCGTACACTGCGTAGCAGTTTCGCGCAGCCGAGATTTAATGTCAACAGTATTGGGGCTTGAACCTGCCCCTCTTCTCCATTGGCTGGCTTCCTAAATGGAGGCCAGCCATTGGAGGAGAGGGGCATCTCTCCGTTCAAGCCCCGTCTTTTTCTGATTCGAGGGCGTCTTTGTTTCGCTTCTTTCTTGTTTTCTTTCTCTCCTCTTCCCATTGGCTGGAATTTTACCTTCCAGCCAATGGGAAGAGGAGACAAAGAAAACTACGCCCCCGAATTAGAAAATTACCGTGCTTTCTCCGAGGCATTTCTGCTTCGCCTTGGAGAAAGATGGTGGTGTCATGGCGTTGTGCAGGTACGTTTTTTGGCTTCTGTTCCCTTGTTGTGCGTCTGTTCCCTCGTGCTTTCTGCCCCCCCCTCATTGTGCGTCTGTTCCCTCGCGCCTCCCACTCGTTGCTTGTGCTTGATCTCCTGCCCCTGCCCCCTCATTGCTTGTTGTGCCTCTGTGCCCTGCTTGTGATCCGGTTTTCGTGCCTCTGTGCCCTGCTTGTGATCAGGTTTTCGTGCCTCTGTGCCCTGCCCTGCTTGTGATCCGGTTTTTCTGCCTCTGTCCTCCCTGCCCCCCTCGTTGTTTGTGCTTGCTGCCCCCTCATTGCTTGTGTCCTGCCCCTGCCCCCTCGTTGCTTGTTGTGCCTCTGTGCCCTGCTTGTGATCCGGTTTTTTGCCTCTGTGCTTCCCTGCCCCCTCATTGCTTGTGCTTGCTCTCCTGCCCCCTCGATGCTTGTTGTGCCTCTGTGCCCTGCTTGTGATCCGGTTTTTGTGCCTCTGTGCCGCCCTGCTTGTGAACCGGTTTTTGTGCCTCTGTGCCCCCCTGCCCCCTCGTTGCTTGTGCTTGCTGCCCCCTCGTTGCTTGTGCTTGCTCTCCTGCCCCTGCCCCCTCGTTGCTTGTTGTGCCTCTGTGCCCACCTTGTGATCCGTTTTTTGTACCTTTGTGCCCCCCTGCCCCCTTGTTGCTTGTGCTTGCTGCCCCCTCATTGCTTGTGCTTGCTCTCCTGCCCTTGCCCCCTCGTTGCTTGTTGTGCCTCTGTGCCCTGCTTGTGATCCAGTTTTTGTGCCTCTGTGGCCTGCTTGTGATCCGGTTTTTGTGCCTCAGTACCGGTTTTCGTGCCTCTGTGCCCTGCCCTGCCCTGCCCTGCTTGTGATTTGTTTTTTGTGCCTCTGTGCCCCCCTGCCCCCTCTTTGCTTGTGCTTGCTGCCCCCTCGTTGCTTATGCTTGCTCTCCTGCCCCTGCCCCCTCGTTGCTTGTTGTGCCTCTGTGCCTTGCTTGTGATCCGGTTTTTGTGCCTCTGTGCCACCCTGCTTGTGATACGGTTTTTGTGCCTCCCTGCTTGTGCCTATGTGCCCTGCTTGTGATCCGGTTTTTTGTGCCTCTGTTCCCTAGGGCGTTACTGGGCAGAGAGCTCTGTCTGTGTGTGTGTGTGGCTCTGTCTGTGTGTGTGTGTGTGGCTCTGTCTGTGTGGCTCTGTCTGTGTGTGTGTGTGTGTGTGTGGCTTTGTCTGTGTGTGTGCGTGGCTTTGTCTGTGTGTGTGTGGCTTTGTCTGTGTGTGTGGCTTTGTCTGTGTGTGTGTGTGGCTTTGTCTGTGTGTGTCTCTGTCTGTGTATGTGTGTGGTTCTGTCTATGTGTGTGTGTGTGTGGCTCTGTGTGTGTGTGTGGCTCTGTGTGTGTGTGGCTCTGTACCCGCTTATACTCTCTACTACTCTCTAATGCTCACCTATTGCCATTGTAAATGACAATACCATTTATTTATGTTTAAAAAAACAAAAAATGAAAAAAATGCCATTTGCAATGCCAATAGCTCTAACTTTAAAAAAGCAGAGACCATTGCATTGTAAATGCTTGTTATATACGTACTGACCATCTAAAATCACTAAAGAGCTCAATCAGATGTACATGGGATGTATTAGAGCAAAAATCCTATGCTGCCATATGCAAGTTTAACTTTTGCCAACCCTATATAGATGCTCATGGACAGGACGACTTGTACTGCCAGCCCATCTAAATGATTTATAAAGAGGACATCTGTTCCATCGAATCAGGACAGGTCTGAGGGGGTACTTCATATATGTACATTCCTAGGCCCTGCATTCACCACTGGTACGTACTTGTCCATCTGTTGGTAATAATATAAAGCACAAGGACTAAGAGAATCGATTAGCAACTACTTACTTTACTTAACATACTTCCTCTTCATCATTCCCGCCTTTCTTTTTTTGCCACTATTGCCCTTTTCAGTTTAGTACAGGACTAGCAGGTAAAGCTGAGGTTGCAATGAATTGGCAAACGGATTGCTCTTAAGGTTTTATCACCTTTCAAGCTGTGCGTGATTCAGGCACCGTGTGTCTTTGCTCCATGTTTGGAACACATTGGGCCCTATATTTCTAACAGACAAGACTTAAAAGGTTGTAAATGGCACACACATTTTTGTGATGGAACCTACCTACTATGCAGCGTCGCAAACTCTCCAGGCACAGGGTGTCTCCAGGCACAGGGTGTCGTAGAATAACAGGCTTGCTGTATATTAATTAGGCATGCAGCTATTTGCAACACCAGTGATTCACTGCAAACCCATGGACGGTGGACTGCAAGGAATAGCTGTCTTCTTTAAATGAACTGGTGCTGCTTTAAAACATGTTTATAATTTGGAAACCCCTCGGTAGAGCTGCCAATGGGCCCATAAATCACTGCTCGCACCTCTCGAGTCATACCAACACAATTCGCAAAGTGAAGTTATCCTACAAGGTAATCTTCTTCTTTTCAAATGATTTACCAGCTCCTTAAAGGAGGCATTAACTTGCTAATGGTTTGTGACTACAATTGTGGTCACAAACCATCAACATATCTCATTGCAACGTGCAAATCAGATGGAACTCGCTTTTTTGTACCTTTTCTTAATCACAATTTTAATGAGCTGCAAAATCCCATTGGTGTTTTGGGAAATCTTTTTCAAACTGCAAAACATGTTCACTACATTTGGAATCGCCATGTTACGGTTGCAAACCCTATGATTTTGCAAACTGCATTCTTTGTGACCACAAGATGCTTTCCTATATCGCGCCCATAGTTTTTCCATGTCTTACATTATGCCAATCTATATTGCTCATAGCACCTTAAATCAGAAACATCAGTCTCAGTGGCTGCCCCCTTTCTATCTCACCCCAAAGCCTCCAGCCCCATTCTAATTAGAAGTAACTATGTTGGTGGCGGTCTACTGCATTATGGAGTTTTTAGATCAACCTACAGAAATGTCAAATCCAGAACATGGATTATCACTATGTCGTTAAGGAAATTGTATATAGATGAGTGTAGATTTGATATTCTTTCCTGCACATCTTTGTAACTTTACTATATTTATTTTTCATGTCTGTAAAAGTGGAGTTAAGAATAGTAAAATGATACTTACCTACATATACTTTCCTTGACTATGTAGTGGTAGTCGATATTCTGGATTTATTTTTTCTGGTTAGGCAGCACAACTGCCGCCAGACAGTCATGTAAGCAGGCGTGCAACACCCATTGGGCTCACCGGGCTTCAGCCCACCCCCCGTCGTTTGTGTCAGCCCGGGCTGACACAGCTTCGCGGGCTGGCGACGTCTAATTGCAGCCACACCCGAGTACTTCACAGGTCTTTAAAAGACTGTGTACTTGTAAATGAGGCTTTTGTTGTGTTTTCATCCCTTTTTACAGCCGCTCTGGTTACGGCTGGAAGAATTAGCCCCCCCAAATCTTTTTCAGCCCCCCCCCCGAAATTTGGCTCTAGTTGCCCGCCTGCATGTGAGCATTAACAACAGAGGGGTTTTGAGGAGGGAACATGGTAGCCAGCTAACACGCCCGCCGTGAGCTCCGTATCTCCGTTCACAACGAGACCATACTTGAGCACTCAACCGTACCTCGCCTCTGCCGCTGGCCGCGCGACACGAAGGGGAGATAACGCGAGACAGCGTCTTAGTTCCACATGCCGCGCGAAGCAGAACAATAGCGTGCCGGCCCCCTTTGCAACAGCCAATGAGTGGCGAGACTTGCGAGCGGGAGGCGGGCTCACGGGACGACCTATAACTAGCTGGGCTAGCATTGCTCGGTCTTTTCCGGTCACGTTTCCTGGGCTGCTCTGCGCTGTTGGTTCTCCTGTCCGGCCTCGGTGTGGCCGTCCTGCGCGTGGCCGTCCTGTGTCTGCCTGCCTCGTGGGTCTTGCGTCGGGTTTGTTCCCTGACGGTTTTGCGGTGAGTGCGGGTTTCAGGGGTCCGCGTTCAGAGCGGGAGGAGGCGAGGAGCGGAGGTTTTTCGGGACGTGGTTTGTCCCCGATGACGAGCAGCGGTTTGTGTGGCCGGGAGAGTTTGCCGGGGGTATCTGTTACGGCGGTGTTGGAGAGATGCGCTGAGTTTGAGGTGGAGCGTTGGCTTTAGGGACACTTGCGCCGTTGATGTGCGGGGGAGATTGCCCTAAAAGAGGCGGGCTGAACGCCCAGGTTGTAGACACTGGCGTTCGGGGCATTTCACCGGAAGCAGCGTTCCGAGGCGCTTGGCGAACGCTTGAGGTTTCTCCAGACTGGCTTTTCTGTTACAGTGCCGCAATATAATGGGTGAAAGTGGAAATGAATTTCGTCCTTTGACTAAAAGGGGGTGTGATTGTAACACTGCTGGATAACTTTGGCCGAGCGAAAAAACTAAAAGGTGCTAAGATTAAGGACTTTGAATGGGAGCGTGTATTGCTTAATAGCAGCAGCGGTCGAAAGGATAAAGAAATCGAACCCCCCATTTACCTTCCTGCTAACTGTGGGCAAAAGCCGGTTGGGAGTTATGCATTGATAATGGCTACCTGGGGATCTTCGATGCGCCGAGCTTCCTACTGCAGTGAAATCGAGGGGCTGCGCTTTGCAGTGTATCATGCCGAGCGCTACCGCAAATTAGAGGCCGGAGATGGCTCTCCTCCACGGGTATATATCGTAGGGTGTTCGCCCGCCGGGCCCGTCTTTTGAGGTTTGCTTAGGTCGGTTTCTCTTAAATAATAATCTTTGATTTATGAGCAGCGTACCGTTATGTTTGTAGATAATGTTAAGTCTTGTTTCAGCAAATTGGCGTGTAGTGAGTACCCCACGATGAATAGATGTAATTGTGCCTATGTTTCTTGTGTAAGGGGTGCATCCTCCTGTTGACGTGTCTGATTCGCCAGGAACGCGGTCGTTGCTTTGGGTTGGCCTCGCGTATTTGGTTATATGGAAGCTCACTACTTACCTCAGTATTCAAGGGTTTTGGTGTTTATTAATCCCTTTAAAACTTGGCGGTGGATGTTTTGCACTGAGACAGTCCATGACATACCCTTTTGGGAGGAACTGAGAAACTCCATTGCAGTATAGACGCATGAAACCTAAGACAGCACAACAGTGCTATTCGGCCCAGTGCACACCTCTCATTTCATCTGCAATGCGTCGCACCACACATGGCACTGCTTCTGAACTATGTGGACATCTTAGAATGGGATTGGCCTTAGTAAACAATTGTTTATCGTTCTAAGATAGCCAACATGAGGCTTCTAAATGTGGCATTCATGTTGGAAGTTAACAAAATGATACACGATGCAGAGCATCATTGCAATATGGCAGTCCGCCGCTATGGTTAATTGTATTTTTTATTTTATGATATAAGTAAAAAATGTCTGCAGCATGTGTAATTGATATTGCGCATTGTTGAACTTTGTTGTGCTCTATTGTTCATGAGTAAGTGGGTGAATGCAAAAAGAAATTAAGGGGTAGATGAATGTGTCCTTACCTAAGTGCTGGAGCTGCACATATGTAATAGATTAGTTACAATACAAATTCCTACGATCGCCTTTTGCTACCTGTATTTCCATTGCAATATTTATGTCCATATCTGGTTATATATCTAAATAGTTTGACGACCATATAGCCCATGTGTAGGGTATAAAGTGCAACATTGGAATACGTGTTTAAGGTATGAAGTGTAGTAATAGAATGGCTTCCATTTATTTTCAAAGTAACCTTTGTAATTAATTAGCCCCTAGAGCAGATGGACTACAAAGGGATCAGACGCAAATCATTAACAAAAACCTCTTTTCGGGTCCGCGATGTAAACATCACTATGTTAGAGCGTTCAATCAGATGCACTTAAAATGTGAAGGTTTGTTCCCTGCAAACGGGTCAACTGTTTTCGAACTATTATGTTTGCGTCTGGACTAGCATGGCTTTCCACCTTATAATCCAGATCCTACCCAGGAAGGTGGTCTTTGTACAGGCATAACATGGTCTACAATCTGTTCTCAGTATTCGTAGGCCCTCCGCATGATTCCATTTCATATTTTCCACATCAGGTATGCACAATTGACTACTATACCATAGTTTAAATGGTAAACTGTGAATGTATATGGACCATGCTTTAGATATATGCTTTCTTACACGTGTATGCTTGGTATAAATATAAATACATACTTGTTATACATATATCTAAATTCGTATACATAGCTAAGACTATGGCAGCCTTGACTGTAAAAGGACCAGCTTCAGTTTTATGTAAGAGGTATCATAGGGGTGCGACATCGCTTCCTGTGACGGCACTTTATTCGACCTGTAAGCAAGGAATGTCATGGCGAGTTCCACATGCTAATTAGTCCTTACACTGTTTTTAGGGTTTCCGACCTGCCGCCAGTCTAGAAGCTGTACCAGTAAGCCGGTAGAGTATCTGACAGAAACAACTGTGAACAGTCCACCGAAGGCTTTTCAGGGGGCAGTTTCTTTAACTTATAGGGATTTCTCAAATAGACCAGCGTCTGAGTAGGTAAGAGCGAGAGACACAAAGGCGCATGCCTGGGAGAAAATGGAGGCATATTTTAACAGATATTTGTATTTATAGCCGTGGGTTATGACATTGTCGTTTTTTTCTTAGTTACATTGGCTAAGGCAATCCCCAGTGCCAGGCTTGTGCTTTGCGTGTCAAGGATCGCCGCGTGGTGTTCTTTAAGGGCGACTTTATGTGGTATCATCTTGCTACACTAACGCGTATGTAAACACGGAGGGATGTTGGCAGACCGACATCGCCAGGGTACGGGGGAGGGGTTGCAATACCGCTATACTCCCTCCTGCCGGGAACCCATAAGGCCGCGGAATGCAATGCTGGTTGCAGAGGGTGGCAAGGGAGTCATGATCTGCCTATCGTCTGGTAACCTCCCAACTCTGCTAGCCACTTAATTCGTGATTTGCAGCCAAGCAGGGTGGGTGTTCTCCTTTGCCGGCCAGTGATATAGTATATGACTTATTACCGAAAATAGATACATTAATGGTGGTGAGGATAGCACCGTGTTCTTCGAGAGATGAAGCGCGAAGGTCTCAATGCGCTTTAGTTTGATAAGGACACAATTATTTGTTAGTGGCGGGAGTTTGAGTAAGATGCAAGTGCGTCAACAACAAATACTAAGAATGTGTAATTTTTGTTTTCAGTGGGATGAGACGGCAGCACTTGCATTCAAGTGGCCATTAAGTTTCAGGCGTCGTCGTGTTCTTTTGTTAACGCCGAAGACCTTCTCCGCCAGACAATATGGAAAGGGAGCAACTTGAGCTTCCTCTAGAGCCCCGTTCACTATCGCAAAGCTTTTGCTGCAGAGCTTTGCCTTACAGAATAATCATTACCAACACTGGAGCAAATTCTGAACGGTTTGTATCTCTGTTACGGGGATTGTGGCGTACCACTAACTCGATTATGCGACAAGGAATTTTAAACGAGAATAATGTTCTATGCGCTCCAATTAACGGTGGTATGTGTCTATCGGTAAAACCGATGTGGCGGTGTACTCAGTATTGTGCTGAAGTGGAGCAGAGTCAGGCTATACGGGGAAGTTCCGTCCTTTGCTCTCGTTGTTTGGGTGACGCGGTTCGTGAGAGTCCATGACGGCAGATGTGGTTGGCGGCTGGATAGTGGCGGCATGGCGCTGGTTTGAGTTAAATAGTTAAGGTCGCTTCGATCTCAGTGCCACTGCGTGAGACATCACTGACACAACATTTTTAGCGTATCAGACATTTATAGTTGTTAAGGTAGCCACAAAGTTAATAACACTGTGACTTCTGAGATTTAGCCTACTGAGGTGCCAGTCATAGCAGCCCCCTTTCATGGTAGAGAACTCCTACTTTCTGGCATGCTTAGAAGAATTTTAGTAACTGGCCTCCTTCCGCTGACATGCACCATGGTGACCGGTGCCATTTTCTGACACTGAATTATTTGTGCGTCTATAAAATATATAGAGACCCAATGAACGACCGGCACCTGCAAGGCACCCTAACACTCGAACATTGCTGTTAGTCTTATTACATTTCATTTATCTGTGTTAATATTTAAAATGTTGATATGTTTAAACTTTAATTCCTTACTGTTGCAGCTAGACTGTTTTTTGCGTATGCGTAAAGAGGAAGAAATAGTACAAACAACTGCGCTACACCATCTATTTCCGAGACCGTTTTGACTTAAGTGCTAACACACACAAGTGTAAGACTTTCAAGTCAATTTTGACATTGTTACAAGAATGTTAGGTCAGTGTTTCTTGCAGACTGAAGCTACTGAAATATGTGCACAACTCCATTGGTTCACTATGTGAAGGAGATTATTTTAACAATTTATGCAAATTTAATATGTTTGTTTTTTAGAGAGTATTTTATAATTACTGCGAGAGGCATTTCCGTCAAGGATAGAGTAATGCTAGTTTAGTGTGAGAATCTGAATTTCTGGCTATGGGAAGGGTTGAGCTGCCAGTGACAAGTTGTAGGAACTGGGACAAATGTGATAGGTGGATTCTTTAATTAATCTCAGCTATGTGTAATTACGATAGGATTCAATGCAGGCAGTCATCCTTTTCCCCAATAGCCAGGATCTAGCCTTATGCAAATCCTCCATTGCCCTGCTCCTATAGGAACAGCCCAGCCTGAACTGCCAGGCCATGTTTCCTCTGAGCTGTAACACATGCTACCCAAGACCAGTCAGTAGGGTGCATCTTGAGCCCAGTGGTAAAGTGAGCACGGGAACAATGCCTGGACTTACCAACAACTCTTTATTTAGAGACAATTCCCGCCATTGTTTTAGGGCGGATGCATTTATCATCCCTATTATCAAGGAAGATTGTATTTACCCTTCTTTCGAGGGCAAAGAATTGGATGCTTTGGGATGTGTGAAGGTTCCGAGCTTACCCATAAGTCTTAAGAAATTATGATAGCCACAAAAAGGGCTCATATGTTCGTGCATACGTTTTAAAATCGAGTTTCTGCTGAGTTATTTGCCCGGAAAAGCGGAGCAAGGGACACTTTTGATTACAGCTTGCGCATAATGAATGAGCACAGCAGGGTTTCGAAGTACTTACAAGGAAAAGCTAAGCAAGTAATGCACTCTCATACTAATTCAGCCTTCCTTTGAATCACGATGCATTGCTTATTCCACTTGAGGTAACTTTTCACCAGTTAATCCAAACAGATTCCCTTTTAGTAGAACATTGCCTTTCATTTAGCAGGCACATCGCATACGATGAGGGTTTGTACATGCATCGGTAACAGTGCAGACACAAGACATTTATATGTCACACGTAAACAGACCAAACTTATGGCTATGTCGCACATGCCTAGCTCAAACTCCGACAGCCATGTATAGGTACGCTATTCCTTGAACATACCAGGGGTTAACTTGTTTCGCATTTAAAATGTATATTATGTATGTGTCAGGGCATATTTAACTTACATATAGGGCTCTAGTCGAGGGTTCAAAGGTGTAACATGGGCACCGCACATTAGGTGTTTACATTATGTAGGGGCGTGACCAGGCGGCACCCACAACAGGCCCAGCAATGGCAAGAAGCGTTGTACTTCACGAGTGTGACACGAGGTCATGATTCGAAATGAAGGAGTCCCCCAAAGTAACATAATTCACCAATCGGGGATTTTGAGTGGCCTTGGGTAATCCCCTCAGCCAAGGGACTGGCATCATCGTTTATAATGCCACGCATGTTTGCCACAGGGATTAAAAATCTTTCCCTGGCTTGTCAGCAGTAAACAACATCACACCAGGATTGTCCATTTCAGGTTTTGACATTAGTACAATATTGTTCAGCTTACGTGACAGCATTCTGAAATAGCTCGCTATCCTTAACGTATATGTTGCCCTTAACTAGTCCGGGTCCAAAGCAGCTGACAGCATCACAACATCCACCAGGTAACCATTTTGGCGCAAAGGTGTCGGCATGTTCCAAAGGGAAGGTATATGACAATTCAGGCTAGCTGACTACGCCACTTTTGCTGTAGTTTTAATTCAACAGCGCCATCGTTAGGTCGGAGCAAGTTTATGTATACATTGAGAAATGCATCCATTTGTAGGATTGAGCTCTGGTAGCTCACTGTCGCCACCTTCTGGGCTCAGCCCCTTTCCCTGGCTCGCGATATAAAATAAATTGTGCAATGTAGGGGCGTCAAGTACGCCATCCTGAATGAGGCAGTCCTTCATGTGCTCGAGGTCAACTTTGTTCATTTAATTTATTTATGCGTTCTTCATACAGCACGGACGTTACCCGAAGGCGGATCTCTTCACAATAAGTACAAGAAATGACAGGGGACAATGGTACAAAAGAAGACGTCAGTTACAGGTGGTAAAGTGACAATTGTGTAGCAAAGTAAATAAATGAGGTAGCATAAAGTGCATGGTAGAAGGGATAAGTGATGAGTTGCAGGTGGTAAGGGATACGAAGTACAATGGAAGGTACAATACTGCAATATGTGCTAGACACCCAGGCCTAGAACAAACGTAAGGTAGGCGATGGTGGCACGGCTGCAAGGGAAATACTGTATAATTAGAGGTGAAACACTGCAATACAACAGAGAACTGTGAATGACATTTGACGGCTACGGGCATCTGCTAGTGCGTGCTCTAACCAATCTCAAATAACGATCCTGCAGTGAGTTGCCAGGACATCCACGGTCAGGTTATTCAGCATTGGAGGCGTCTTTCACAAGGCCACCGCTTTGCTTGACCACATATCACTGGTTTGCCATTACCAGCAGACACAGTAATGCAAATACTAAGAAATCTCCATAGTGGAGTGTGGAAGGGTACTATGATAGAGGTGCACCTAAAGGCTTAGTAAACGGGAGAGATTAAATAAATGACCCAAAATGCAATGGTCACCATCAGTCTGAAGCATCCGAATAATGGGCTTAAATTAAGGGGTTACAACGACAATGGGGGGTTCAAGGTGCACCTGGGGCCTCCCAACATCTTCGGGATACACCTGTGAGAGAATGATCGGGTGACGGTGGGGAGGAGAGCATTAGTGGAGAACATGCAGAGGGTTGTAACCGCTATAACGAACAAATTGGGTGCCACTGAACGGATATGGTCGGAGATTGTCCCCCGTAGGGCTTGGAGGGGAGCGCGGTCAGCACTTGCCATCGAGCAAGGCAGGAAGAGGGTCAACAGGGCCACGCAAGAATTCATGGAGGAGAGGGGCCTGGGCATTAGGCATGCGCTGATACAAGAAAGGACTGTGGGTTACTACGAAAGCGATGGGGTTCACCTGGCTGGGATTGGTATGGATGTCTTTCTTCTGACTTACAGGAAGCCCCGGGAGCTGCAGGGTGCCAGTGATCTTGAGGACACTAGAGAGCAACGGGAAGTAGCTAGGTGGTGGGGGGGCTCTGTCATCGACGGGGGCCTCCTCCAGAGCTGTGGCGGAGTACAGGGCGATCTGGAAGCAGATGGACAGTAAGGGTACCTCTGCGGCAGAAGGATACAGTCAATACCTCTGCCTGGCACAGTAGGGGTGCCTGAGCCAAGAACCTGGAGCCGAGGGGGTTCCAGGAAACAGCGTCGGCGCCCCGTTAGTCCTTCGGGCGGTCGGGGGGCCTGAACCGACCGGGGGTGTGCCTCATCGCTCCGCCCTGACAGGGGGGGCGGGAGTAGAACGAAATAAAGTATTAACGTATTGCACCGTCAAGAGCATCGACTTACCGTGCAAATTGGCTAATTAGGCATGCGGGTCAGCGAGGGGCTGCCGCATTGGATCGCCTGTAAGATGACCCACCTTATCTGCTACTTGTTATGCAAAATAAACCTGCACCAACGTTTCCCACACTTATGTCTCATGACTCTCCTTGGTATGAAAGTGGTATGGGGCTCAAGGTGGAGAGAGCGCTGGCAGTGTGGGCACTATGCCGCTGGCCGCGCGACACGAAGGGGAGATAACGCGAGACAGCGTCTTAGTTCCACATGCCGCGCGAAGCAGAACAATAGCGTGCCGGCCCCCTTTGCAACAGCCAATGAGTGGCGAGACTTGCGAGCGGGAGGCGGGCTCACGGGACGACCTATAACTAGCTGGGCTAGCATTGCTCGGTCTTTTCCGGTCACGTTTCCTGGGCTGCTCTGCGCTGTTCCCACCCTGGCCCTGACCCAGCAGCAGAGCGGCAGGCGAATTGTGAACAACTAATGGTCTGTTTTGTGTTGCAGGCGGAGTCACAGGGCGATCTGGAAGCAGATGGACAGTAAGGGTACCTCTGCGGCAGAAGGATACAGTCAATACCTCTGCCTGGCACAGTAGGGGTGCCTGAGCCAAGAACCTGGAGCCGAGGGGGTTCCAGGAAACAGCGTCGGCGCCCCGTTAGTCCTTCGGGCGGTCGGGGGGCCTGAACCGACCGGGGGTGTGCCTCATCGCTCCGCCCTGACAGGGGGGGCGGGAGTAGAACGAAATAAAGTATTAACGTATTGCACCGTCAAGAGCATCGACTTACCGTGCAAATTGGCTAATTAGGCATGCGGGTCAGCGAGGGGCTGCCGCATTGGATCGCCTGTAAGATGACCCACCTTATCTGCTACTTGTTATGCAAAATAAACCTGCACCAACGTTTCCCACACTTATGTCTCATGACTCTCCTTGGTATGAAAGTGGTATGGGGCTCAAGGTGGAGCGAGCGCTGGCAGTGTGGGCACTATGAAATCTCCATGGGTTTTCTCTCCCTCTTCCTTTCTGCCTCCCAACATTTTGCGGAGGGTGGTGTCTCGGCGGTGGCAATCATAGTCATTGGTTCCCTGCGTTCTCTCGCTGCTTTGCAGATTCGCCATGAAAGGCTCACGGCTGCACGCATTGGCTTTTGGGGGCTCCCAGGCAGAATCGGCACAGGTCGGTCAGAGGTTGAGAGTATTTCGACCCCTGTAGGTCTGCTGGTGTGAGGGTAGACAAACAGGAAAACCCCTAAAATTCACGGTAAAAAAAACTCTAAGCCTCACACGTCTCCCGGAACGACAATGGGTGTAGGAGCACAGTTAAGAAGTGAGATTACGACAGATCCCACGGATCAAACTGTAACTAAGCCGTTACCTGCTCCCATGAGACCAGGGAAAAACAGATATGCCTTAAGGAACATTGACTTTGGGGGTGGGGGGGGGCAACAAGTGTAGGGAACTGGGAGAAACAATCAAAACAAGGTATTATAAGGCGCTAAAATTCCCACCTTCGAGACCTCTCAGATTATCACTTACTTTCAGGCCCCACCACAACCAGGAATTCAAAGACCACCTAGGAGGGGGATAAAGGCGGTACAGACACCAGTTAGTAACTCAGGAGGGAAAGGTAAAATTACCCCATAACTGAGATCCTTTTTTTTAATTAAGGAAAAGGAAAGTCAGAGCAACACCTCTAATTTTACTCCAATAAGCGGGGCAAATAGCCCTGAATTTCCATCCGGTATGGAATCATCAGGGGTTCCACATTATGAGCTCAGCCCCTCATTATTTCTAAGCAATTTTCAGTACTTGCTGTTATTTCACTAGTTGATGACCTCCCAATAGATGGCCCTCAAGTAACCTCTGATATAGAGAACACAAGCGCCCCATGAAACCCAGAAGTGGTAGGTGGGGCACTGACGACAGTCATATCTTACTCTCCTTATCGAAAGATATTAAAGAAAAGTTTGCGACCTCATAG
Source organism: Lissotriton vulgaris (assembly GCF_964263255.1). NCBI lineage: Eukaryota > Metazoa > Chordata > Amphibia > Caudata > Salamandridae > Lissotriton > Lissotriton vulgaris. Next base: position 432,086,627 of record NC_141695.1, on the reverse strand, counting down.
AGGAACAAGGCAAAGTTTCAAGAGGCTTGCGAAACCCTAGAGGAAAAATTGGTTAATATTACGTAAAGGCTAGCCACAATGGAAGTATCTAAATGGGGGTGCTGCAAGAGGACGTGAAATGCAATCATAATGAGGTTCGAATGTTAAAAATGGGAGAAAAAGAGATTGGAGTTAAAATGTAGGCAATGGAAAACAATTTGAGACAAAATAATCTAGACTTCTAAATGTTCCTGAGGGCACAGAGGAGAGAGCATAAAAAGTTTCATTATTGATCTGATAAAGGAAAGTATCCCGGAAGGGTCAGGATTCAATTTGGAACAAGATATTTAGAGGGTGCATTGAGACCCCTTTAAGAGAAACCCAGAAAGAGCAAAACCAAGAAAGATCCTAATAAATCTTGCTCCTATACGATTAAGGAGGTGACTCTTACAGTAGTCCTCAAAACAGAACAGTTGAAGAATGACTGGTCCTCTACTATAAGATCTGATATTGCGAAAGTCACTCAAACCCGGCAATGGGAACTGGGGAGATGCATACAAGATCTGAAAGCCTTGGGAGTAAATGCGCAGCTAAAGTTTCCAGCATTATTGAATGTAAGGTGGAACAATAAAATGTACAGTATGAGAGAGGTGTCCGAAATATCTCATAGATAAAGACTCAGGAAGGTTTAAAAAAAATCAGAGGAAAGAGCTCAAAGGTTATAATGAAATACCCAGATTTGATGAAGGGAGGGTTCCCCGGGGCGGGAAGGAAAGGGGAAAGAGTAAACTCTTTGGCGATCTACTTGAGCATGGGTTTGGGAGCATAGAGGGAAACAAATGTAGTTCTCATAAGTACTAAGGAGCTAAATATCAACAGGAGATGGTGTACCTACAGATACATTAATGATCTCAGCTGCCGAACACCTACACTTCCAGATCCACACCAACCCCAAGACCACACTCAGAGGAACCCTCATCTACAAACCCCTGGCCCCGCGCACACAATTCAGCGAAACCATCGCCGACTTCATCAGCCCGCATGCCCTAGCCTCACCCGAATACATCCTCCTAGAGGATCTGAGCTTCCACCTGGAGAACAACAACAACAGCAACACCACCACCCTGCTCGACAACCTCGACAACCTCGGACTCAAACAACTGGTGAACACCCCCACCCACTACGCCGGCCACACGCTCGACCCCATCTTCTCCGCTAGCAACCACATCTCCTTCAGCCACTCCACGGGACTACACTGGACAGACCACAGCTGCATCCATTTCACCTTCAAGAAGACTACATCCCACCACCACACGCAACAGATCCCCCCGCAGATGCTGGAGCAAAGTCACCACAGACCAGCTAACCACATCGCTGAGCCAGAACCCACCAGTCGACACCCCTGACACCAACAACGCAGCACAGAATCTCGCACAGTGGATCACCAACTGCGATGATGACCTCGCTCCTCTAAAGAACCCCCCAGGCAAGACCAGCAACAGGAAAACCACATGGTTCACCAACGCCCTCAGAGACTCAAAGAAATCCTGCCGAACCCTCGAAAAAACCTGGCACCACGAACAGACGCCAGAAAACATGACAGCCCTCAAGAACGCCACTCGGCAACACCACCAGCTGATCCGCACCACCAAAAGGACATCGTTCAAAGAGCGGCTGGACAACAACACCCACAACAGCAAGGAACTCTTCAACATCGTAAAAGAGCTCTCCAACTCCAGCGCTAGCAACAACAACATCGCACCATCGCAAGACCTCTGCAACTCCCTCGCCATGTTCTTCTACGCAAGATCGCAGACATACACGACAGCTTCAGCTTCAGCACCCAGACTCCGCCCCCAGCCACTGAACCAACGATCACACCCACCACCCTCAGCACCTGGACCCCCGTCAGCACTAAAGACACCACCCACGTCCTGAACACCATCCACTCTGGCTCTCCCTCTGACCCATGCCCTCACCACATCCGGAACATCATAAACAACTCCTTCGCATCAGCCACCTTCCCAGAAAGCTGGAAGCACTCAGAAATCAACGCCCTTCTGAAGAAACCCACAGCTGACCCAAAAGACCTCAAGAACTTTCGCCCCATCTCTCTCCTTCCCTTCCCAGCAAAAGTAATCGAGAAGACCGTCAACAAACAACTGACTGCATTCCTCAAAGCAAACAACTCGCTCGACCCATCCCAGTCCGGATTTTGAGCCAACCACAGCACCGAGACCGCCCTCATCGCAGCCACCGACGACATCAGGACCCTGATGGACAACGGGGAAACAACCGCTCTCATCCTCCTAGACTTCTCGGCCGCCTTCGATACGGTCTGCCACCGCACCCTAACAACCCGCCTCTACAACACTGGGATCCAAGGAAAAGCCCTGGACTGGATCACCTCGTTCCTCTCTGACAGAACCCAGAGAGTCCGCCTCCCTCCCTTCCGCTCCGCGGCCACCAAGATCATCTGCGGCGTACCCCAAGGCTCCTCGCTCAGCCCAACCCTCTTCAATATCTACATGAGCCCCCTCGCCTCCATCGCACGTAAACACAACCTCAACATTATCTCCTACGCTGACGACACCCAGCTGATACTTTCCCTCACCAAAGACCCAGCCACCCCCAAATCGAACCTCCGGGAAGGAATGAAAGACGTCGCCGAATGGATGAAGCTCAGCCGTATGAAACTGAACTCAGACGAGACGGAGGTCCTCATCCTCAGACAATCCCCATCCGCCTGGGAAGACTCCTGGTGGCCCACTGCGCTGGGCACCGCACCGACACCCACGGACCACGCATGCAACCTGGGATTCTTCCTAGACTCCTCCCTAACGATGACCAAACAAGTCAACGCCATCTCATCTTCATGCTTCAACACCCTGCGCATGCTCCGGAAGATCTTCCAATGGATCCCCACCGAAACCAGAAAGACGGTCACCCAGGCCCTCGTCACCAGCCGGCTGGACTACGGGAACGCCCTATACGCAGGAACCACAGCCAAACTTCAGAAATTACTTCAGCGCATACAGAACGCCTCCGCACGACTCATCCTCGACATCCCTCGCCACAGCCACATAACTGCCCACCTGAGAAACCTGCACTTGCTCCCAGTCAGTAAGAGGATCACGTCCAGGCTCCTCACCCATGCACACAAAGCGCTACACGACATGGGCCCCGAATACCTCAACAACCGACTTTCATTCTACACTCCCACCCGCGTGCTCCACTCCACCAGCCTCGCCCTCGTCCCACGGATCCGCAGAACCACAACAGGAGGAAGATCGTTCTCCTACCTGGCCGCCAAGACATGGAACTACCTCCCCGCACACCTAAGACTGACCCAGGACCATCTCACCTTCAGGAAGCACCTCAAGACCTGGCTATTCGAGCAGTAACGGCACCCCCTCCCTTCAGCGCCTTGAGACCCTCACGGGTGAGTAGCGCACTCTACAAATGTAATGATTGATTGATTGATTGATTGATAGATGATAGATAACAAAGAGACCCATACATTAAGGGTATTGACATGTAATGTGAATGTGTTAAGGGTTTGTGGAAGGAGAAGGAAGATTTTAGAACTACTTAAACTATCCAATAATGACATTATAATACTGCAGGAGAAACATTTACACCGGGAAGAATGGGATGAAGTTCTTAAGAGGAATGAATGGATTACACACCTCATATGTACTAACCAAACTTGTAATGTAAAAGGAGTGGCAGGTTTTTTAAAAAAGTTCTGCACAAGTTAGGTTGGAAAACACCATTGCAGACCCAGGGGGCAGATGGCTAATTTGCAATGTTAACATACATAATAAAGGTTATGCCTTTGTAGGGTGTTATGGTCCATCCCCACTCTGAGGCTTATACCATCATCTTCTCAAAATAAGAGACCTGATAATAATGGGCGTAGATTTTAATACTATACTGGAACTGGATAAATTCACTACTAGGCCCACATTGCATTCAGCAAAATTGAGAGAGAGTATACATCAACTAATAAAGAACCGGGGGCTAGTGGGTACCTGGAGATTAAAGAAGGGTTGAAAAAGAGAATACACTTTTCAGAATAAAAAATATTCTCACTCCTCTAGAATTAATTTTTTCTAAACAGATGTTAATTTAAAAAAGAACGTTAGTAGTATATTAAACCAACCAATACACCTATCAGGCCATGCAGTGGTAAAATTAGAGATCTTGTTAGAGAATTCTCTCTCCCAGACTAGATGGACTTTAGAAAGAACCCTCCTAGGAGATACCGATTTTGTAAATCCTTTGAAAGCCAATACAGTTGAATTCTTTAAGTTATATGAGCCCTCAGCCCCGAGGCATATGGTAAGGAATGCATATAAAGCCTACATTCATGGAAGATTAATCATTCTCGCAGCATACAAAAGAAAAGAGGGCAGGACCAAACTTCTAAAACTTGAATCGAGAATTAAGGGAATTCAGGATGAATTAGTAGAATGTGTACAGGCCACTATAACTGCAGAACTTCAAAGTAATCTAAGAGAGGCAAAGGAAATGCTATTATCTGGAGGAAAACGTGCAGAGAAGGTGGAAGGCTAGTAAGTTGGCACATTATGAATATGGAGAAGGATGTGGGAAGTTGTTAGCCTGGAATGCGAGGCAAGGTAATATTAGAAACAAATTAAGGAGGTAGTCAATAGTGTGACCAAATGAACGATGTACAGAGGATCATAATGTATACACAGATGATACAACAGCCACACATACAGTGATCAGGGAGTGGTTACAGCAGGATAAACTCTTTAGTCTGGGTATAGAAGAACATGCATCCTTAAATCAGTAAATTACTAGAGAGGATATAGGTAAGATGATAAAAAACGTACAAATTGCGAAAGCACCAGGCTCGGATGGACTGCCAAATTAGGTGTGTATGGTGTTAAGGGAGGAACTCAAACCATTCCTGAAAAAGTTAATGACCAACTCCCCCTCCTTCCTTCCGGGAATGAGGTGATCATAACACTAATACTTAAACCTGACCAAGATCCCCAAAAATGTGAGGCATATAGACCAATATCACTGTTTAATTCAGACTATAAAATATTCACCCAAATTCCTACTAAAAAGGTTGGACAAGGTCTTGGGTGATATCACACATGAAAATCAAAAAGCTTCATTAATGGAAGACCGCTCTCAGTACTAACTCAGCAGTTGGTGTGTGCAACTGATGTGCCGGTGGTTTCAGGGACTTCCTTAACTATAATAATGGCTGACACCGCTGAGGCCTTTGTCAGTTTTAGACCTGTCAGCCCTAGGGTGGTTTTCCCCTACATTTTTTTGCCCTCTTTGCCTCCCACTGGACCACACATTTTTGTTGGACGTAGGACTCTGGGCCCCTTACCACTGCTAAACAGTGCTGAGGTGCAGGTGCTCTCCCTTAAAAGCATGGTGACACTAGTGTATCAGCCATAGGCCCTGCTACTGCAGTGAGGCCTACCCTTAATTTGCATGCTGGTAGTCTGCACGGTCTGTGACTTTTTGCAACTGTAGCCTCTTGTCCCTATTTACAGAAAGGTAGGAAAGGGAACACCCTAGAGCCTCCTGTATTTTTCCAGAGACTTCCAACCCCCTAGATTCTTCCAGAAGTGCTGCACCTCCCGGTCACCTGACATTAGGGTTTAATAGGGAGGGTTCTGGCCACACATCTCTGTTACCCTACTGGACTGGGAAGAATCTCTGGTGGAGTGAGGACTGCTGCGCCAGGAGGATTGCAACTTGTAAGGAGGCTGACTGTTCTCAGGAACTGCTGCCCCAACTTGCTGAGCTGCCCTACGTCCTGCTGATCCTGCCCTGCTGGGGAGAACTGGAAATAACACCCCCAGAGTGTCTCCACAATATTCACAAGAACTGTCTTTGGGACAACAACGTTTTCAAGGACTTGCCCCTGCAAAATTGTGCCTGCGTGCAGCCTTGCTGGCCCTGCAACTTCTCAAGAAACTGCCTCTGCAACGGTGGGTGTGGAAAACCATCTATTTAATATCCCCAAAGTCACCGCTGCCAGCGCGGACTGAGCGCAATATCTGAATCACCCCCATGGTGCTGAGCGAGGTGTCTGCACTTTACTGGAAACCGGACATAAACGCTGGCCCCGAGATCACCGCAGTCGGCCCATGAGCCTCTGGGACACTGTGCTTGTCACCCCCACGGGCCCGAGTAGAGCAAGCTCATCTAAAATGCTCCTCAAGTTACCGCCGCAGCACGGGCAAAAAGTGCACCAGGACCGCTTTTAAAACCTCCCTCCGAAAACACTGCCACTGGCCGGGACCCTCGGAACCCAGCACACGTCACCGCTGACGTCAGAGGTAGGGCCGCACTGGGATTAGCGCCGGCACTAGGTAGCCCGGCAACGAGGGGCTCATCACGAAGTGGAAGCAGTGCCAAGTAAAGGAAATGTGAGGCGTCTCCAGGGAACCCAACCGTGTTTCAAGGATCAGCTGCTGCGCCTGGCGTAACGCTGGACTTGCTGCGGGATAAAGGCTGTGTGGACTACTGCCTTCTCGGCGATTGGAGGAACCTTGTGCCCGTGGCACGTAACGCTCGGAGCGGGGGTTGGAATTCCAACGGGCGGGGCAGTTGAGGGACTACTGAACACTCCCCCTGTGATCGAGCCTGCCCGAGACTGGCTTCACTCGGGCGCGGGCTGGCTCCCATGAACCTGCTGTTGGAACTGGCAAGATTTTAGGGCATTCCGGAGGGCGGGCCTGTGGGGGCCTAACTACTCTGCATCTTTTTCTGCCTAAAGTAACTCACAGCCCACTCCTACTGATATGATCAGGGGAAAAAGGAAAGTAACACACAGGCTCAGAGATACTGCAAAATCGCCTTCGCTTAAGGAACTGTTTTTTTATGAATGTAAAGAACTGTTCTGCCAAGGTGGTACAGGCTCATAAAGACTGCGGGCAGTGTCTAATCTACTCCAACCAACTGACACGCATAGACTGAGACCCAGGGCATTCCCATTTCAGCTGTTCTCCTCTTGCACCACTAAGACAGCGAGGTGGCGAAATTGGTCTCTGCTAAGTTTCCGGGTCAGGTGGACAATAAACAGGCCGAGGTTAAAGGTAGACTCCTGGTACACACTTTCACCCTGGGCACACATATCCTCACAGTAGCTACGGTATATGTTCCTAATTGGCTCAATGGTTAGAGCGGCAGACCCTGATGCAGAGGTCTAGTCCGGGACCAGGGTTCAATTCCCCGCCTCGGGGAATTGAACCCTGGTCCCGGGCTAGACCTGTCTAATCTACTGCAGGTGGAAACTGTTTTTGTTTGCCCCAGTACTTCCCACATAAGAGACATTACATATTGGAAACCTTTCACTATACATGGAACTTTCTTGTCGTATTTTTGGAGCTTGAATAATTTTTGGATAAAGATAACTTTATTTCTATATAAAAACCGGTGTGGTGTCCTTTTGTGAGTGCTTTTACTGTGCCACTGTCGGTGTGTGTTGCACAACAACTTTATAGATTGCCTACTGCGTTTCACCTACCTGCTTTGCGCCAGGCTACCCTGTCAGAAGCTGTGGTCCCTACTTGGACTAGGGTGCATACCCCTGCCAACTAGAGACCCCCGTTCTCACAGTCAGAGTTAGCTGGCCTTACTTATATGAAGTAATCGGGCGAAATGGATTAGGGAGAAATTTTCTTAGGGCAGTTAAAAGCATTTATTATGCGCCTACAGCAACGATATTGGTTAATGGCTCATTAAGTTCTCTCTTTCACATAAGTAGAGGTACAAGGCAGGGCTGCCCTCTATCACCACTGTTATTTAATTTATAGATAGAACCACTAGCTAGAACAACAAAATAAAGAATCTTACCCTTTCATTATTTAGGATGGACAAAAAAAGAAGCCTTATACACAGATGGTGTGATAACCTATACAAGCGACCTCAATACACCACTGGCGGTAATAATGGAAGTAGCAGAGAACTTTGGGAAAATCTCTGGATACTTGGTTAATGAGGATAAGACCGAGATTATGTCTTGGAATGGGCCACTGGATATTCCTTTAGGGAAATGGAGATTAGATATTTGGGGATCTGCGTGGTCAAGGATCTGGATGAAATGGCACACATCAACTTTGATAGACTTATGACAGAAACCAAAAACTTTTGCACCAGTGGGCCCCTCTCCCAATCTGCATTTTAGGAAGAACCAACGTAGTAGAAAGAATGATTCTTCCAAAGTTGACGTTCATTTTCAACACCCTTCCGCTTCAGTTCAAGGCAGAATGGTTTAAAAAAATTACAGGAGGTATTGGCCGAGTGATGGCAGAGGTGGTGTGGGCGATTGTCTCACTAGAACCGAGATGGCATATCCTGAGAGTTGCAGGATAGACAACATGGCTGCAATGGGCTAGGACCTGGCTGGCCTTAGCAGGTGGGGGGTGGCCAAGAGAAACATCGCCCAGGCTTGGGGGGCACCGATGACCCCCTCACTGAGCCTGGAAAAATGATATGGATTAGTGTCAGGGTGTGGAGCGAGTGATATTTTAGAGTCGGGGCTGCCCACGTAAAGGTGAAAAGATATGGGGGGCTTGGGCACAATACAGAGGCAAGTGGACAGTGCCATAGGGGGTGCTTTAACAATTGCCAAGAGACGGGATGTTCATATGACCATAGATTGTACGGATAATATCAGCCAGTAATTGTCAGAGATATTCGTCATGTTTTGGGATGCCTGTAATAATGTTTATCCTGTATTGCTAACATGTAACTGATGATGATCTGAAGCTTGGGGGGCGTGGCTTGGACGCCGATGGCGATGGTCGCCTGAGAGCTCGACTCCGGGACTGAGCCCGTGATTATCCTGCAGATCGGAGTCCGCGGGGCACCCTAGCCCCCGCAAACCATTGATCGGACCGATTGGGACCTGCTAAGGCACCCGGTGAAACTCGAACACGGGTTGATCCGACGGAAAATCGAAGTTTGAGGACCCGCGGAGTGCGGCCCAACATGGCGCCCGGACCTCTTCGTCTCCTTGGCTGGGACCCTTAGTCTGGAGGAGCGTCGTTGGCTACAGCGCACCCTCCACCTTCTATCTCCCTGTGATGTGATGGTCTGGGTGTCGCTCTGATTGGACTTTGGACACGGTGATCGCTCCTGGATGGTCAGATGCCCACATTCTCGTGGACCTCGATTCACGGACGCCTTGCGACCCTATCTGCGGTGCCGACCCCCTAAGCCGCACCCGGCTGCATCCCGCTGAGCGACTGGCCTCCATGGGCAGCACGGCGCCTTGGCGCCACAAAGTCTCCGGTGGTGTTGGTGACCCTCGTTCCAGATCCTCATCGGCCAAACGGGCCTGCCCGACCTGGCGCCGATTGTCCCCGCCTCCTCCTCAGTGCCCTCCGACGACGCGGTGGTGGCGAGGCCCGAGGTTGTGGAGGTCCAACAGGCCCTGGAGACGGAGATCGTCGGCCCTCGGCCCGAAGACCACCAGCCGAGAGAGACATAGTCGACACCCGCACTCGGTGGCACTTCTGACTGACTCTCCACCGTGGGACTCCTGCGCCATGGGAAAACCGAGGGGAGCCAAGGGGACCACCCCAGCCGCCTCAGACTCGGAGGCCCCGGACAAGGAGGAACGTGGGGACCCAGAGAGCTCTGGTGGTGCGCCATTGCAGCAACAATTTGACCGGGTCCTGGAGGCGATCGCGACCACGCGCTCGGCCCTCCAGCAGGACATTGCCCAGGTTGCGACGAGTCTGGGCCTCCTTAGAGCGGACCACGGCAAGCTTTCGGATAGGGTCAAAGAAGTGGAGAGCTCGGTACAGACCTTGGAGCCAGCACAGAGGACCCTGGCCGCGACGATGAAGGATGCCCTATCCCGGATTGATGCCCTGGAGCGGCGAGCGGAGGATGCGGAGGGTCGTAATAGGCGGAATAACATTCGAGTGGTGGGCCTGCCAGAGAAGATTGAAGATGGCGACATGGTGGCCTACTTGGAAGCCTGGCTCCGGGACATGGTGGCCCCGGAGGGCCTATCCTCCTTCTACACCCTGGAGCGAGCGCACAGAGTCCCAGCGAGGCCGCCGCAGCAGGGCCGTGCCCCGCGACCGGTGGTGGCACGTTTACTGCACTTTCGGGACAGAGACCTCATCCTCAATGCCGCCAGACATAATGGCCCCTACAAGGTGGAGAATAGCCAGGTGAATATCTTCCCGGACTACACATATGAGACCCAGCGCAGGCGGTTCTCTTTCCTGGCAGTCCAGCGCGAGCTCCGGAGCGAGGGCATCCAATACTCGCTCCTGTTTCCTGCAAGGCTCCGCATAATCGTTGATGACAAGACTCAGTTCTTTGATTCCCCGGAGGACGTTTGTAACTGGCTCGAACTATACAGAGCCGGAAAGGATGGCTTTGGCTCCTCATCTCAACTAGCAGTGGAGCCTGGACAGCGGCGGCGGTCCAAAAGGATTCGGAGTCGCCGTGGCCAGTCAGGCAGACCTTCGACTGTGGAGACGTCGACGGAGCGGAAGGGAGTGTTGGAGGTGTTGTCTGCGCTGTCTGGCTCACGAGATGGTCCCATTGAAGAGGAAGCGGACCTTGGTGACGAGGGGGCGCCAACGGACTCGGAGGAATCGGTGACCGACAGTGTCCACACGCCGGTGATCACTCCGAACTCAGTTGAGGACCTTTTGGATGGACAGGGATGACGGGGTGAGCTGAGTCCATTTGGGTGGGGGGCCGCAGCGGGGGTGGCGGGGGTAGGCGATTGCTCATGAACTCCGGTGAAGTGGAGGTGGGGTGCCCTGCTCGGGTCGGGGGGGTTTTCTTTTATTGTTTTGGGCTCACTTAAGTCTCGGTAGCCCGAGAATCGAGGGCCCACTGCCGGCGCCCAGCCCGCACCTAGCCCTTAAGGCCTTCCTGCGGTGGCGACTGCAGGATTAGTTGGGGACAGTGGGTTTGTTGGGGGTATGGTTTGGATGGGAACTAGATGGTACTATTTGGGTCCTGTTCTGGGGAGGGTGGGCAAGGGTTTGGATCGAACGGGGGTTGTTGTTTTTTGGTTGGGGAAAATGGCCGCCATCAGTGCTGGGTTGATTGTTGATCTTCCTTTGTTGGGACCCGGATGGAGAGACTTTGCACGAACGATATGGGACAATGGCTGATGTTGCTAATGTGAAATGCATCACTTGGAATGTACGGGGGCTTCACACTATGTCTAGACGTCACAAAGTCCACGCTTATTTGGTGCGTAGAGGGGTACAAATGGCGCTACTGCAGGAGACCCATCTTAACAAGGCGGAAGGGGCGGCGCTACAGCGTAGGTGGAGGGGGCAGGTCTTTTGCACTTCGTACTCCGCGTATGCCAGGGGGGCGCTGATTTGGATCAGAGCTGGGGTTCCTTTCCAGGTTACGAAATCAGTGGTGGATCTGGAGGGTCGTTACGTGGCCATTTCGGGCACACTGGGGGGGAGGGACCTAAACGTTTGCTGTGTCTATGCGCCTAATGTGGACCAGCTTGCCTTCCTTTCCAGGTTATCGGGCTCGTTGGCCCACTTCTTCTCCGGGCCCCTCCTGCTTGGCGGGGATTTCAATTCAATAGTGGATGTGGAGGCTGACCGCTCGCACCCCCCCTCCCTGACTCTCCGGTTCGCCGTGTGGCTAAAGGTCGGAGGGACTGGCAGACGCACTGGGGTCTGACGGATATCTTGAGGGCACAGCACCCCGACACTAGGGACTACTCCTACTTCTCAGGCCTGCATGAGTTACACGTCCGACTGGACGGGTTTCTGGGCTCGGCAGAATTGGTTTCAGCAGCGGTCCGGTCTGACTATCTGACCAGGACCATCTCAGATCATAACCCTCTCCTGCTGGACCTTCGCTGGTTTCCTGGGGTGCCTGCTGTACCCACCTGGAAAATGCGTCCCGAAATCTTGGAGGACATAGTCTTCAAAGCGGACCTAGAGGATAAGATCTCGGAATACTTCGCGTCCAATGGGGGCACTGCGGGATCGAGGGCGCTGGAATGGGACGCCTTTAAGGTGGTGGTCAGGGGCTTCTGCATTTCTAAGAAGGTGGGCATGAGGCGGATCATCCTTGATGATTTGGCTGTGGCCGATCGGAAACTCCGTGAGTTGGAACTCCGCCGCCCCGGGCGTCCTGAACTTCAGGAATGCACGGCAGCGGCGAAGGAGGCGGTAGCGGCGGAGGTCGAACGGCTGCGCTGTTTCGACTATAAGGCCTATACTGTTAGGTCGCTCGCGGAGGGGGACAGGTCGGGCGCATTGCTGGCGTGGCTAGCTAATCCCACGCGCCAGACCTCTCTAACGATATCCATGCGTACGGCGGAGGGGGCCGAAGTGCACACTCAGCCTGAGATTTTGAGTTGTTACCTGCGCTACTATGAATGCTTGCACCGCAGTCGCTCTGCCAGGGACCCCGACCTGATCGATGACTACCTGCGACCCCTAGAGCTCCCACTGGTGGAGCCTGACGTAGCGAAAGCCCTGGGCTCCGACATTGAACTGGGGGAAATTCGCAGCGCCATTAAAAAGATGGCGAGGAATAAGACCCCGGGACTAGACGGCCTTCCGGTTGAATTTTATGCCGCCTATGCTGATCTCCTGGCACCGAGGTTGCTGATAGTTTACAGAGAGGCGAAGCGGCTTGGTCGGCTCCCCGGCTCGATGTGCGAGGCCTTAGTGGTTCCCCTCCTCAAACCAGGAAGGGACTCGTCCGATCCGGCGTCCTACCGTCCTTTATCAATGCTGACGGTCGATTATAAGATACTGAGCAGCATCTTAGCATCGAGATTGCTAGGTCACATGAGTTCTCTGGTACACGAGGACCAGGCCGGATTCATCCCCAAGCGAAACACGACCATGAACATCCGTAGGCTGTTCCGCTTGCTGGGAGAACCGCTCGTGGACGCCCCATGCCCAGTAGTCCTCTCGGTAGATTTGGAGAAGGCCTTTGACAGCCTGGAATGGGACTACCTGCGCACTGTATTGCTGCGGTTCGGCCTCGGTGAGGGTTTCGTTAGATGGACCACGGTACTGTATGCCTTGGCGTCGGCCAGGGTACGGGCAGGCCCGCTGATCTCCTCGCAATACCCGGTGGAGAGAGGCACGAGGCAGGGTTGTTCATTATCCCCGCTTCTCTTTGCGTTAGCGGTGGAGCCACTGGCGCTGCTACTCCGGTTGGGGGCCCACTATAATGGTTTATGGACACCTTCGGGCCCACATTATATATCGTTATACGCCGATGACCTGTTGCTCTTCCTTGAGGACCCGGTTGCTGCCTTGAATGGCTGCGTCGGCGCTCACGGCATTTGGGGAGGTCTCGGGCCTCCGGGTGAATTGGGCTAAGACCTGTCTTTTCCTGGTTCGCAAGGGTACACCCAGCCCCGATATCAGCAGAGAGATTAGGTGGGAACCTGACTGCTTTAAGTACCTGGGGGTGTACGTCTACCATGAACCGTCTGACCTTCTGGATGGGAACATAGCTCGCAGCACTCGCGCGCTGCGTGGTAGCATGGACTTCTGGGCTACTCTACCGCTCTCGGTAGCGGGACGGATCGCTCTGCTTAAAATGGTGGCGCTCCCCCGGCTGCTGTATTATTTCCAGGCGCTGCCGATTTGGGTCCCACCAGCCACATTTCGACTGTTACGGTCAATGGTGGTGGGATTCCTCTGGGGATCGGGCCGCTGAAGAGTGGCCCTCAAGACCCTGACGAGACCGAAAGCTGAGGGTGGGCTTGCGGTGCCGGACTTTGAAAAGTATTACTTGGCAGCGCAGCTGCAGACTTTCACCCAGGAGGTCGCCAGGGAATTCCGAGGCGCAGAGGACAGGAGGGGCACAGGGATGGCTAGGCACGTTCTCTCCTTCATAGCGCTGCGACAACGTTTGGCCTTGCGGGACCTGACGCTCGAAGAGAGGACTATTCGATTATGCTGGAACCGAGCCCACGCCCGGGGCCAGGTGCGGATACCGTATGCGCCCGAAATGCCTCTGGGCATGCTGACGGCCCTGCCTCATGGCGGTGATTGGTCACGGTTAGCGGACTGGGAGGACGCGGGTCTACAGTTGGTGGGTGATCTTTACGAGGACGGGGCGCTATTGCCCTTTCAGGAGCTCATTGATCGCTTCGAAGTTCCTCGCGGCGATTTTCTCTTGCACACGGCCCTGGTCCGAGCGATTCAGGCGCACTGGAAGCACGGGCAGGAGGAACCTCCTACATCTCCGGTGTGCCAATATGTCATGATGTCCGCGGGAACGGATAAGGCGGTTACTTGCCTATACGGCAGACTGCTCAATGAGGGGTTGGCCCCCCTCACTACCTTAAGAACCCGTTGGGAGGAGGACATAGGGAAGGAGATCCCGGAGACGACCTGGTCCCAACTCATGAGGCGGGCCTGGAAGGGCACGCGCCACGCCCGCTTTCAACTGGTCCACTACTATGTACTCCACAGGGCATACTTGACCCCGGCGAAGATCCGACAATATTTTGCCACGGACTCTGCGGACTGCCCCAGATGCCATGCGCCTGATGCAGACCTCCTCCACATGTTGTGGTCTTGCCCGGGGCTGTCCTCCTATTGGCTGGAAGTGGGGGATACCCTGAAGGAGGTAACGGGGAGGTCCTTATCGGTCGATGCGGCAGTGGGCCTCCTGCACTGGTTTCCGCATACCCCCAAAAATAAAATCACTAGTAAATTCATCGATCTGGGGCTGCTTCCTGCTAAACGGGAGGTGACCAGGAACTGGAAGGCACGGGTTGGTCCAACGGGGGCCCGATGGCACAGCGAACTCTTGAAATGGGCGGCGGGGGAAAGTACGCTGCGGTACCAGTTGGCTAGGAGACAACACAACGAGAAGGCGCAGGAGGCAGCGCTAGAATGGGAGACATTAGTGCAGGCCCTCAGGGATTATTGCGCTCCCAGCGATTCCGAAAGTGAGGATGCAGCTCGCCCTGAGTCCCGATAGACGATTGCACTTTACATGTCTGTTGCTTTCGCCGGGGGTCCTCTCATAGATCCTGTTGCGGTTGTTACCGTGCACTGATGGCGGGGTTGGGGGGGTTCTGTTTGGTTCATAGTGTTTTTGGGGGGGGGGGTTTCTTTTGGCCTTTTTTGTAGGATGGTTTAGAAAAGCAGATGACGGATAGTAGGTCATCCGGACCGGCTTCGACTTCCTGTTGAGTCCCCACTGGTAATCGCCGCCCGACCCTTGGGTTGTGGGCTAAATGGCTGTGTAATGGACCATCCTGTTGAGGGACGATGGGATGTATCCTACTAATTTTGATCGAACTTATACTGCTGGTCCACTTTGTAATCATTTACTGATTCCTGCAATAAAAATATATTAAAAAAAAAAAAATGATGATCTGAAGCTTGTTTTTCATGTTTAATAAAAAGAATTTAAAAAAAATGACAGGAGGAATAGGAGTGTAAGAATCACATGTAAAAACTCTGGAAAAAAAGGTGGATGATGGAATTGTGCTCCCGGACTTCCAACTTTATTACTGGGCTTTCTCTTTAAAAAACATAAGGAGATTGCTAATGAACACCCAGGATATCCCGCCACATTTAAAGTTTTTAACAAAAAATATTTCTAAGGAAGGCAATCTTTTCTTATATAAATTTGGCCACCCCAAATATTTTAAGAACATCAAATTTTAAATTCTTATTACAGTATGTAAAGTATGGATACGCGTTAAAAGAATTCTGGGAATTCCATACTTTAGTACCAAGACTCCAATCTGGAAATCTCTGGGGACCCCTCTGTGATTCCAAGATAGTCTAGCTCCCTTGCTAGCTACGGGTATAGAATGGTGGGGCCAGCTGAGGGAGGATCTTTGGTATGGTGGGACACGCTACAGAGAAGCACGGAATATGAACTGTCTAGATTCAAATATTATTAGTTAGCAGGCTGGTCTCAAGCTCAATCGAATCTGGTTGAATTTGAAGATGAATTACAAAGTAATCAAAAATATAAGAAGGAAATATCTTGGGGTGTAGAATTTGATAAAATATCTACTTGTCCATGGATCAGGTTGCTTCATAAATCTACTTGTCCTGCAATAAAATCCACTTGCCTCTTTAGTGCCATGTAGTGTGGAAACACATGATGGCACTTATTTAATTATATAGGAGCTCTGATATAGCCTCTTTGATTATGCCAGGGCTCATACCATAGTAGTGTTTGAATACTAGCAATCCCCTTATGTTGCCAAGCTTCCGCAGATCTACATACTGGGGCTGAAGGTAGTGGTAAGTAATAGTTCCAGGGTTGGAATTCCCCTTTGAGCATGCAAACCTGCATGTTTTAAGGGTTTTAACAAATCTTCTCTAATCTTTTCCCATACTGAGAAATGTTGAAAATTTACTTCTCACAATGGCAGACATAAACCTTCTTCCAGAGTTGGGAAAAAAAGTGGTTGGAGGGAAAGTAAACTTGCAAACACTCAGATTTTCACATGAGCAACCCTGCAAATGCATATTTGCTCATGCTAAAATGCAGCTCACAGATATTTTCTAGGAGTACTATTTCTTACCCTACTTCTGTAAATTCATATGAATTCACGAAAGCCGTATAGCTGCACTTCTTGCAAGGACATATACTATGGGTGAACTTTGGAGACTTTCTATAATAATTTGGCCTCTAATTTGATCTGGCGTTAAACGTGACCTTTTGAGTTTATTAAATTCTATCTCTCTCTCTGTATCGGTTGGCTTCATTCACTGTGAGTGACAGCATTCTGCTCTTTCACAAGGAACATATTGGCACACAAAGTATTTTAGTTCCGTGCCAGTTACTACTATGGCACTGTGTGCTTTTTCAGACCAAAACTATTTTTGCTTTTGCCAATGTTTGTTATAATGGGGAGGGCCCAACAGCTCCCACACCAGTAAGGGTTTACAAAAACCATGCTTAAACTAAAATCTGACCAACAATTTAAGACCTACTGGCTTTGCCAATGCTAGTTTATTTTGTTTCCCATAATCCTATTGAAACTGTTTACACTGATCTTCCATTCTAAATATTTTTGGGAAATACTAGCATGCATCAACATTTTTCACTAAATGATGCTGCAAAGAAATGGTACCTGAAATTATACAATAGTTTATATTAGGGCCCGATTCACAGAATGAACTTAAGACTCAATCCTAAACTTACTACTATTTTGGTATTCACAGAATGCACTTACTACTTTTGGTATTCAGAGAAATGAACTTACTACTTTTGGTATTCACAGAAGTTAGGATTTTGTCTTAAGTCTGTCTTAAGTTTGTCTTAAGTCTGTCTTAAGTCTGCCTTAAGACTAACTGAAGACAAAATCCTAACTTCTGTGAATATCAAAAGTAGTAAATTAATTCTGTGAATGCCAAAAGTAGCAAGTGCATTCTGTGAATACCAAAATAGTAGTAAATTTAGGATTGAGTCTTAAGTTCATTCTGTGAATCGGGCCCTAAATGTTTTTTTCCTACTTTCATTTTTTTATGAACATTTTATTTTGAAAGCAAAGAATCATTATTCTTGCTTTCAAGTTTCTGCAAATATTTGCATTTAATCAGAGAGCATTCTGGGAGCATTATACATAGCCTCATATTTCTAAGCTTTGAAAATGTGTGCACACATTTTTGTACTGGATCCACTGTCAGTAGTGCAGTCAAAGCTTACATTTACTTAGAGCGCTCAGGCTAATAATAAAGTATTTCAATTAATGAACCATTAATACAAGTTTGAACAGCATTAACATATGGACACACATATTACCATAACTGCAGACAGCTCCCTTCCCTGATCCATAATGTGTTACTGCAAACTGGCAGTCAAAGGGTTTGTGCTGCAGGGGGTTAGGCCTACTTGTCCCAAGGACAAAATACACTTGAAAAGTTGTTGCCCCTGACCCCAAACAATATGTCCTGGGCGTCATCTAGATAGCATTTATTCACATTATATAGGGCATACTGGTCACCAAAAAAGCTAGCTAAGATGGGTAGCAGTAAGAGGAGGTACTGTCCGAAGTGCGCTCTGGAGAATGTGGATGATGTTCACCTTTTCTGGTAGTGTCCAGATATCCAGTCTTTCTGGCAGGAAGTGGGGGAAGTATTGACCAGAATATTGACAATAAGCATAAAGGTAAACCTTCCGTTAATTATTTTTGGGACACTGGATGGAGAGGGGGTTCATTTGGGGAAGCTCAGAGCTCAATTTATTTTCACCTTAGTCTATGTGTCCATGTCTATGTCTACGTGGGGTATTTGTAGAGCGCGACTGCTAATCCAAGGAGTGTCCTGTCGCTGGATGCCAAAAGGTAGCAGTTGGACAAAAGAGGGGGATAATGGCCCGGAAAAAGCCAAGTTTTCTGCTTTTTCTGGAACAAGGGCGCAGACTTGATGTTTCTGAGGGTCAGGGGCAGATTATTCCAAAGGGATGGGCCGAGGAAGGAAAGGGCCTTACTCCCTGACCTGTAGTTTTGGCCAGGTAGAGATTAAAAGAGCGGAGATTTCTCAGTGGGACGTAGAACAAGATTCAACGAGAAAGGTAGACAGGACCGTATAAGTCTTTCTGAGTCCCAAGTAGATGTGATTATTTTCCTTACTGGAAGCCAGTGGAGGTTCTTCATAAGGTTAAATATGGGAGCTCAAAAGTAGCTCGAGCTGCTGCTTTCTGGACCAGCTGAAGCCTGTCCAACAGATACCTGGGCATGCCCAAATAGAAGCCGTTCCTGTAATCAAGACAAGATACAATCAT
Source organism: Lissotriton vulgaris (assembly GCF_964263255.1). NCBI lineage: Eukaryota > Metazoa > Chordata > Amphibia > Caudata > Salamandridae > Lissotriton > Lissotriton vulgaris. The sequence continues at coordinate 432,067,901 of NC_141695.1, read as the reverse complement.
GGCTTGGATCACCTGTTGTCTGGCAGCCAGAGACAAAGAGAACAGACATTTCCGAAATAGACTCAGGAAGGTAAAACAGGTGCTCACTACTGAATTTACCAGGGTATGGAATAGCAGTTGGTTATCCAATTTAAAGCCCAAGTTTTTCACCACCTGATTTTTTATAACGGGGATGGGAGTGTCTGGTGACTAGAAGTACTGAAGCGGCATTTCTGTATCCATGCTAAAGAAAAGTAGCTCTTTCTTTCCCGCAATCCATTTCAGCTGATTTGCGGCCAGCCACCCAAATACTACAGAGAGGCAGGTACTAATTAACTTGCCAGAGCAGGGCTCGTTGTTCTTCCCTAAGAACAGCAACTGGGTGTCATCAGCGTAGGACACAATTTTTGCACCTAAGGATTCTACTATTGTAGCCATAGGTGCAAGTCGGCTTAGCTTAGTAGCTGTTGCTCTGTCTAAAATGGATTTCAGAATTACAACCCACCTGTGAGGGATGGAAATCCTCTGCTAGTCAAATAGCTAGATTTGATTTTCAAACTGGCTTGGCAGAGAGGGAAAGAATGTGGGCACCTTTTTTCTTAAATGTTATCTGAAGCAGAGTATAGTAGGGGGGAGTGGGTGTTGTCTAGGGAAGCATCCATTAGAAAGTCCAAGGATTAAGACAAATTTACATCAGTTGCTGAGGATAGTGGTGGACACCACAATTCACTCTCCAACTACTGGTTGAAGAAGGTTGACCAAAAGAGTCCATCACTCGGGGGTCATTTCCATCTGTTTCTTTCCAGAACATCCTTAGATCAGGGGTCCTACCCTTGTGTCGTACATGAGGACTAAAAGTAAAAAAAGAGGGGCTTTGGCTCCGCCCACATGTTGGAAGCCAGGGGTGAGTACACGTTCTGACTGGTCAGCAGGTGTGTGCTTCCACAAAAAAGTGCTTGCCCTTCATACAGCTGTGATAATTTTATTTACTCATCCACCTGCCTGAGCTTGAACATTTAGGAGCACACACATACGATTGTAATGCTATTAATGTTTCTTGGATAAGTAGATAATGTATTGAGCTTCTCACAGGCAGCAGCACAGATGGGAGGAGGGCAGTCTAGGCAGATGCATTTTCAGGTCAGTGCATTCATAAGCCAGACCTATTGGCATTGCCAGTGTGTGTTTCAGTTTAATGTAAAAAGCTCAGTATTTTGATAGACAACCCTTTTATCATTAGAAAACCTTGATCTTTTTTTCTTCTATCTGGGGTGTATTTTCTTGCTCTGAGTAATAGTGTTGTCCTTTATCAACAGTAAATATTTACGCCACAAATTCTCTCAATCAACCTCAATGGAGGGGGAAGCACACGTCTCTGGTGGATCTAGTATTTGTGAGAAGATCCTTAATACTTTTAAAAGGCTATTGATTCAGTGAAACTACAAAGCTAGATGCTCAATGGATAGTTTACTACGCTTTTTAAGCCTGGCTGTTCTACCTCCAAACTCCAATCTTCATTCCTCGTGCTGGGATTTGAGGTGGTTAGTCTCGGTTTACCTATGCCAAGCCACCGGTCAGCGATGTGTCCGCACTGAGCAAGGTTTGGCTGGGCACCAGTTCTGTTTTTCACCAGGACAAAATCCTAGAAATGAAGCACACAACTACCAGCACAGAATTTCATAAGAACATGTTGTCTTTATTTCAGAAAACACAATAGCGGCTCATTAGTATTGCGCTCTGGCACATGAGCATGAAACCAGTGGATTTTAGCAAAACAATCCATTTTTAAAAATATAATACACTCGTGTTATTTGCAATTCTGTTAAAATTGTCTACTGTTAGAAATACTCATAAGCCATGCTGGATGGCCACAGAGCTCCAAGTAGGAGCTAGCATAGGGTGAGGAGGGCAGAATATGATGAAGGAGCGGTGGAAAGGAGATGGGATGCACATGGTATATTTTTTATCATATTAAAAACTAACCCGGGTAATGGCCTTAAAAACCTGCGTAAATGGGCATATGACAGAAAGCCAGTATCTGCTAATTTGCTACAGTCCAGATCGTGTGAGCTCTTGCTGAGGAAATTCGTAGAAAAGCAGGAGTAAGAAATATAGAAATATATTTTCTTTCCTCTTGCATGTGTATTAATTATTTTCTTTTCCAAATTTTCAAGAAATTGATCTGGTTTTGTGGATAAGGCACTCGGTCTGGCGCCAGGTATTCCGATGTTTAAATTCTTGCTCCTCACCGATCCTCAGTGGAACATCAAGCATGCCCCTTCTTCCTCTGTTTTATACGGGAACTAACTTTCCCCCAAATCTGACTCTGTTAAATAGGACTATTAAACTGATCTGTGATACGAGCGTCATTGTTAAAGTGGATTTTTCCTGTGCATTTGCTCCACTTTGGTATTTCTTCTCAAACCAGGAAGTAGAAAGAGTATGTGCTAGACGGCTCCCTGAGATGCTCCCTGGTGCAATGTACATAATCTGTGACGCAATCGCAGATCCTCATTAGGCTGCTGACGAGGTTCACACTGTGACACAGACGTCTGCAGGCTCAATAGCACTATCCATGTTGACAGATTACCAACAATGCACTGGGAGCTTCTCAAAATTTGTTTTATGCTTCCTACTTTGAGTAATGCAAAAGTAACGTTTATTCCTGTGAATTACATCTGTTTCGAACCATACCCCACTTTGTAAATCAGTAAAACAGTCTCCCAAACGAAGCAAATTTGTGGGCAAATAAATTCCATTTTTAAGTCCAGTATAAATGATTAGGCCATGGAAAATAGGTCTCCGGGGACAAACATTCATAAATCACACGAGAGCATTGCGAGCCTTCAATAAATAAAATTAGGAAGATCTGACTTCTCTTACATTTTTTAACAGACTGCAATATTTTGTCATAAAGATCCAACAACCTCCTTTTGAATTACATTTAATTTTCATTCGTTTTCTGCAATGTATTCCGTGAGGCTATTTGAAAAAGAGAAATTCATTAAACAGGCATGTCGCCAAGGAAGGACCGGCTCCTAACGCCGCCAGTCATAGCTAAGTCTGACAAAAAAGGCTTTCTTCCCATGAAATCAGAGGTAATGTGCATTGCCTTAAAAATCGTTTTTTTGCGTTTTAGTTCTAATATCTACAATTCAAAATGCCACAGTGGCAGAAGTTTTATTACTGAGGGACTGTCAAAAATTCTGTCAACACTGAAGCCTAACTCAACACAACAATAGGTGCAGAAAAATGCATGCTGTTTAGAGCAGAAAAGGAGGAAGTATTTTGCCCAATAAAAGATGCACATTTTTAAGTGCATAAACCCTTCACCTATGATATTTCTGTGCAATGTCTGCTCCTGGAAAAATGTCAAGAGCCAAAACGGAGTTGCTCGCACCATAGCACAGAGAGAGGATAATACCAAAGGGTCATAAAAACACTCAACAAGAGACAAAGTACTCATACCCAAAAAGGCACTATATAGCGGGATCTGAACTTTCTTTGGAGCAGCGTGGACCCTCGTGGAGCCCAAGCTCTTCAAGAAGAGCTGTGATCTGACAAGAGTCACTGCTTTAAGGAAGTCAGTTCCAACAACTGGCAAACAGTGGGGCGGGAAATTTGCAAACAAAGTCAAGTGGGACTGAATACGAGTAGTCAAAGGCAGACTACACTTCCAAATGGGGCTCAGTGAGATTATTGTGTGTCTCTCCCACTCTCTCCAGTTGTAGGCAAGCAGACCATTGGGGCACTGGCAGATTTTCTGGCAGGCCAGTTCTTCTGAAATTCCAATAGGAGTCGGCCAGGAGTGTGTGTGATGTTTAGTTGATCCTGCGCCATCCATGCTCTCGCCCCTCAGAGACATTGGCCCACCCAGAAATCTCGCCTTTTTGGTTAGGTTTCTTCACCTTTACCAATAGCTAATTTTCAACCTTTTAAGCACATTTTAGTTGGTAAAGCAGCACTCGATGGCCTTGTTCTAGAGATCTGTAATGCAAATGTACATAGGAATAATGTTTTTGTGGGCTGATAGAAATTAGAGTGGTCTTCCCTACTAGCACTCTCTGGCCACCTCTTGCTCATCAAACAGTCTCTAGCAACTACCCCACCATCTCTTAGCTAAAGCTATGTGGTTGTAGGTACCAAAATGTAACGCTGGCTTTATAGGAGGGAGTAAGGGATGGTGAGACGGGATGGGTATCAAGGTTTTCTACATGCACAATCTAGAACAAACATATAAACCAGTCACACCAACGCCTCAGCTTGTTCACCATAGTATAAAAAATATAAAATTACTCATAGCTTTTCATTTCAGAAGCAATGTCTGAGGGCGGTTGGCAGGGACAGGGAGGTTGAAATTCCACTCTCATCCTTACTGTCAAGGCCTGTGGGTCAATACCCTGCCCCGGATGTTGTTGTGAAAGCGGCATGGCTGAGAAGGATCTTGTCAGCACCCTCCCAATATGGCTTATATTCTGAAATAAGAATCCTGTATGTGGTTGAAGCCTATTGGCTCTGCCTCCTCTGTGTGTCTGCCACCAAGCGGGCAGCTTGCATTTACAAAGTGCACGGCTAATACACGACAATAGCCCAGTACCCCATGCATGTAAGGGACAGTCTCTGAACTGTGGGTCACATTTATGAAAAGGTTCCATCGCTTTTCCACCACGCAACGGGGTGCCTATGCCACACAACCCTAAAATGCGATTTAGCAAGACACGCAAGGCCAGCGTGTGTGACCCTGAGTGGCTTGACAAATCCAGAGTAAAATGCAACGCAGAGCAAATCACTGCATTGTGTTGCTCTGCCCCAGGGAGGCATTCCATGGAATTACCATACAAAAACCCATGGATTTTGATGCATTCCCAGATGTACCATAAGTGGTGAACCTGGGAACGCCTCCCCAGGTGAGGCGGAACAAAGAGAAATATGTTTATTTCTCCGCGTTTCTCCTTGTTCTTTGAGTGCTGCATTCTTCAGCACACATAGAAAGAGGGAAATGCCTCAGGGGATTGTTTTTGTGCAAACAATACTGCTTACAATGTAGGCACCCTGGCACCATGGTGCAAGAGTGCCTGCATTGGTGTTAGGCATCACATTATGCACCAGCACTGGGAAAAGGCAGGAATGTGCTGTATTATAATAAATATGGTGCATTCCTGCCCTGTCACGCAGCGCAGCAAGGGATCTTGCTGCGCTGCGTGACATATTGGTAAATATGCCCCTGTGTGTGGAAATGTAAAACACACCCAGTGAATTTACTGGGGGGAAATGCTTCGGCCAGTGTTCGAAACCCTTCTAGGAGAAAAATCGCGTCACATGTGAGCAACAATTGATTTAAGTTCCCAAAACGTTGTAGGTATAACTGTGGTCACTGGAATTATGCGGCAGTAGACAACTAAATTATGCAACAGGATTGACTAAATTATCCATTAAAAGCCAAATTAGGTGGCATGGTGTGGCACATGTTGTAGCTGTTGTGCCATTTTAACACAATAATTTTCTCTGGTTATAAAATGTACCTCATTAGGACAAGTTTAACGCCTGAAATCGGCAACTGAAACATTTGTTGACGGTGGATTATGTGGTAATGCAGTTCATCCATATTCATGTGGACACACAGAAGCAGCAGTAGTAACGCATAATTCCAGTTAGCCTGGGTATAATCACGGGCACGGTTATTACAATCCTTAAACGCCTGGTAAAGCAGTCAGCATTTGTAGCGAATTGACAGTGTTATATAGATACAACATATGCAAAGTGCACAACGTTCGCAGCAGTGGCCTGGCTTCCATACATGTGGGATGGATGCAAACACTCCTCTGTTCGGTGACAACCAAGGGCACCTGTTCCCTCTTAGCATGGAACCACCTCATTCTGATGTGGGAGTATGGCCTGTAGGTGTACACGAGGTCTCCCAACAGCACTGCATCTTGCACCTGACATCTAGGGCACGCGGAGATTTGCAAGTTGCTAAGCGACAGCTAGAAAGTCATCTTCACCATAGAGACGATGTAAAGACATTTTATAAATGCAGGTCGGAAACTAAGGAGGAGGCAGCCTCAGACAGAAGAATGAATATTGGTGCATTGCTTCAGTGGGTGGGAGGGTAGGGGCTGCGGAGGGGCGAAGTGTGTGTGTGCTTTTATGCGGTTGTTTATACTGGTACACTAGTGGCATTCACACACCACTGAGTGTGTGATCAAATATCTTTTGTCATGTCACCAGATCGCCTTAAAGCCTTTAAAAGACCACTTCCCTAGTTATATCTCAAACACTGGAAAGTTTGGTACAGATAGGTCAAAATGATAAGTTTTCCAAAAACTGCCCTTTCCTATGGTAATCAGGTTGTGACCTTAACTCTCCATGAAGGGGGGCTACGGACCCCTGTCTAGGGAGAAGTGGTTTTGCTGAAGTGTGGCAGCAGCATTCGCACGGGCCATGTATGCAGAGCCTGTAGATCAGCCAGAGGGCTGAGAGTGGGGCTTGTGTCTTGAGGGGTGAGGGATGGACTGGCATGTAATGTCCAGACCTGGTGAACTCACGTGTAAGGCAGAGAACGATGGATATGTGCGTGCCAATAGGTATAGGTGGCCCTTTGTGTGTGTGGCTTTGGGGTGGTGTGTAGGCATATGTTACTGCTAACATAAGGCAGCTATTTACTGGCAGTGTCAGTGTTTGCTATTGTAAAAACTTTGAGGATACCATGCAGTGCCACAACGAGGAGAAGGCTAGATGGATGCACAGAGAAAGGCCGAGGTGAGAGCAGAGCTGTGGGTGGCAGGGACTGAGCTTCTGCTGCGGACAGCGGACAGTGCTGGGATAAGCAAATGTTAGGAATATGCATTTTGTAAAGACAAAGGAGTTGTATGCTTTGGCAGTGCCAATGTATTGCAATGGCAGATTAGACTGGTGCCTGGGTGAGGTTGTAACTGGCAGATGGTCCTCAAGGAGGTATGTGCCACAGTAAAGGTGGCAAAAATCTCGCCATGCCGCTGGCCCATTCTCTCCGTGGAAGGAAGACGAGGACAGCCTGCCACCTCAACCATTTCCTCGGCTCTCCCTATCCAAAGGCTGGCCAGAGTACGAATACAAACACTTCAAAGGTGACCCACAGCCATGGCCATGCCATCAACCACGACTCCTCGCCCTCCTCCAAAGGATTGGAACCAATACTTCAAAGAATCACACACAAGCAAGGAAAACAATAAACCATGATTTGCACCCTCTCCGTTCTCCAGTTGGATTCCTCGCAGAATTGGCATGTCATCAAGGACTGGAAAGTGCGCAGATTGAGTTCTGTGGTCCAAGTTTCATAAAGCAAATCCATGTCTGCCCTGCAGGGGCTCAAGGCTTGGGAGGGTCAGGTCACTGTGCATTTCTCTAATATTGTTCGGCAGTGAGTCCTCTCTGTCCATTTCAGGCATAACCCTGAAGAGCAAACCATGTCCAGGAACCACCAATCAGGTGGAAGCAAGTTGGGTGGGGGGCATGGAAGGGATAGGTGTCACAGGGGAGGAAAGGAGCAAGGTCAAGAAAGACATCCAAAACAGATGGGCTTCAAAACCATCAGCAGGTATTATACTTTTTTCTCCATTCCATTCCCCAAAAGTCTGTTTCAACTCCAAACCACAGTGATAGTATTAGAAAAAAAATAGTATATATATTTATATTTGTTGTATAACTATATAGAAACCACGCATCCAAAGTCATCATCTTCAATTTATCATTCCCCTCCCGCCTCTAAGCCGCCCTTCCAATAAATCACATCACAAAGAAATGTTTTAAATCGTCATAGAAAAAAGCAATTTTTCATCTATTAGCCCTTGTTACAGTTCAAAAGGGGTCCACCTGTACCAGGTAGGCTCCAGGGAGTACATTAAAAAGGTTTATCGTAATGTAGTAATTTTTTTCATTGTTTTTTCTGTGTTTATCTAGAAAAGAATGGAAATAACTTTTACAAAATGGAGGGAACGGAAATGTTTAGAATATTCAGTAAAGGGTTCTTTAAATCATTCCACTTCTGCAACTGGGAAAAAGTCCATTGGGATCGAGAGGTTACACTCATGCAATCTGCGTAGATTAATAAATTGTGGATGAAATTCCCTTTGTAAGAAATTGGTGAAATCTCATGTTTGCAAGGGAGCAAGGGTTCACGCCCTTATATCGATCAAGTTGATATCTGGAAAAGGGTATACTGAGCAACTCATTTTCACATTTTGGTTCACATTTCAGGATTTGTGGAGCAAAAATTCAAAGCCATTGCTGCCTTCCAATGTTATACAGTACTGTGATAATCTGATTTTAGTTCTAATTTTCAGTTCACATTTTACAAGGTTGAGTAAAATCTGACGTTTTTGTATTAATTCACTATATTCACAAAGTATTTATGCATATTGAGTGCTACTTCATTTTGTATGTTCAAGTTGAACAATAAATTTGAACTTTGTTAAAAATGTTAACAGAACTCACAATTTAGCTCTTGTTTAGGGGCATCTCCGAGATGTTGCCATTTTAAGCCACTTAAGGCATGAGTACCCGACAGATTAAGGAATATCAATTTGCACTTCAAAAAAGTAATAATTTAAATCCCATAGTTGAACTTCAATTTCAACTAGAAAAAAATGTTTATCTGTGAAACCAGCTTGAAGTCTGTCCCTAAGCCAGTCTTACTCTCCTCCCCATTTAGAAGCCAGCAAGAGAAGGATTTAGACCCTAGACCTTGCAGTGCACATAGTAGTAACATGCTGGATTTCAGACTGTAACTCCCAATGCAATTACAAACGTATTGTTTGAAAACGTTTACTTCTACAGAAAATCCCAGCCTGCCCCCCAGCCTGTTATTGGTACATTAATAAAAGGGGAGGAGAATGGATGCATCCTGCTTTCTCCAAGGAAGCCATCAAACCAACCAAGAGTGATTATTCTTTTAATTTGTAGGCTGACATGCGAGTATACTTCTCCTTACTTAAACAAAACCTCCCACATAAGGTGGGAGGTTTTGTTTAATATGAAGTATAAAAATGTGAAGGACAAGTCAACAAAAATGCAATTTTGGCTTTCAGGCTTTTGCAGTGGAGTTCTTAATGTACCTCTTGTAGTAGTGTCCTGTACCAAGTTCTGGGATTGAAAGGGCAAAATGAGTTGTATAATTCATCAGTTTGAGAGCTAGAAACGCAATCTGCAAACTCGTCCTCTCTTTTCCATTGCAGTCAGTGTTTTACTCAGTGGGATAGTCAGAAATTGTGTAAATAGGCGGGAAACATTTCCGCTACACCGTTGACTAAAAGCTACTGCCCAAGTCACTTCTTCCATAATATCTCCAGAATATAAAGCATGGGATTTTGACAGATGCTGTTGGGTGCTCTTAAACTCTTCAGGAAAAACGTCTTGGATTGCATGCCCCAGCAATGTGGTTTTCAAATGCTATTCTCATTTTGTACCTTTTAAATAAAAGCTGTTCCTTTGTGGCCTTCCATCCCAAATCCTATAACCCTAAGGTACTATCTCAATTGCTAGCCCTACTGTCAGAAGCAATGAATTGGAGCCAATGCAGGAACTCCAATCGTAATACAATTTCTGTACAACGTTGTATAATTTCACAAGAATATATGACGGATTTGTCAGAAATATGCGTTTTCTGTATTTGGCACACATCGTTCATATTTAAAGGATTTCATGAGGAAACCAATGATCCAGGTCAGACTGGCTTTGTCCTTCTGCAATCATGGGCAAGTTGTTGTCTGTTCTTTTTTGTGCTTTCTGGTGCGTGATGATTGACACAGCTGTGCGAGTGGTGGTTTACCAAGCACATTGTTGCTTTTTTGGATGCCCGAATTCGAGGACATGCTCATATAAAATGCAATTGAATAAACAAAGGGAAAGTTTAAAAGGAACATTTCCACCGAATCATTCAGCCTACACCTTTATTGTGATTTATTTGGAGGTTAAGCCCCAAAATGGTGGCATAGACAGAAAGATATGGGCTTGCAGATTTTCAGAGTGGTTTGCCCACTTCCTCCCATAGGTCCAACTGGGCTCTGAACAATCGCATATTCTATGGCATATTTCTTTTTATAGTTTTTCAGGAAAAGACAGACATCTGTCTTTGAATGACAACACTACATTTAAAGAGGTGTGGCCATTGATTGACATACTTGCACTTTTCTTTGGAACTACTGATTTTCAAAAATGATATGTTAAGCTGTGAAAAAGTGCATATTCACAAGTTTAGCTTGTGCATTGGTTAGGCGAGAAGGGCACACTATGGATAATGTTTGCAAAAGACAATTTTTGATGCAAAATGGAACACCAGAACTCTACCATGCTACACTAACATTGTGGCAAAATGCAGAAACTAAGGAAGCTTCTTAAAGTGAAGCCATAAATTGTAATGCTTCGGAAACAGAGTTTCCAATCATTTAATGATGTAATCAACCAAGATGCAAATGTGCTGTGTTCCTTTTTTAAATATACCTCTTTCAAGGGGATCCATGAACTTTAGGTATGTTCTTGCAAAGGGGTATGGAGACCTCAAAATGAACATGTTGTAATTTCTATAATAACAAATTGTAATTAAGATCTCCAAATTACAATATGGCTTTCCGAACATAAACACAGAATTATTAATTGAAATTCAGACTCAGAATTTTAGCTAGAAGTTTCATATTACAACATGATACTTGAAAATGTAACAAGGGAGTTCGATTTAAAATTTTGAATCATATTTAAAAATGTCAATACAAGTCTGGTGTGCTTTCAACTGCATGGTATACTATGTCTTCATATTCTAGGAAGCAACTACTTTTCATGTGAGGTTTATGCCATGTGGGGACACTTATGCCTCAAAGAACGAAGTAGAAAATTGTAATTTTCCTCCTTTGTTTTTATACTTTGTTGCTACCTAGACTAACATTCAGACTGTTTGTTATAGTAACGGTACACAATGGTAAGAAGACGTCCACTATGCAACACTAAACTTTATGTAAAACACAATTTGGATTTTTATTTTATTTACCTCGATGCATTCTTAATTCTTGGTGTTTTAATTGGAGTTTATGGCTGTATTTTGAAATGGAAATGTTTACCATAGTGTTAGGTTCCATCTTAGAACACATGCTTTTCCAGGGATCCCCATAATTATCAACATCAGGGAAGCTCTTGTGAAAGGATGCACACAGAAAAACGTTGATTTTTAAATATCTACACTTATCGGGACACCCATTACTGACAATCTCTTCATCTCAAAAATAGTTGTTGAGATACTTAAAACAAATAATTGCATTTGAATTAAAAAGAGATAATGAACCCATTTTTTGCTAGGATGGCACAGGGATATTTTAAATAGATTTGAAGCAGCTCTTCTACTTAGTCTTTAGAATGTGGAGCATAAGGTGTAGTAAAAATTGTAATGCAGTACCTACAGCTCTAGAATATATTCTGATGGTAAACTCTGGTTTGGTCTTTAGACTTCTTTCAAAGATTTGAGAGTGGATTCTCAGGATTCTCAAAAAATGTAATTAAATTAATTCTACATTCATAATCCATATTATTTTACTTCACATCTTTCATGATCTGTAGATAAGAAAACTACATTTTCCTTACAACCCATTTCTTAGAGTGAACAGATTGTTGCTTTTAGAATTCTGATTTGTAAATAAATGTACTAAATTATAATGTGAATTTCTGAACTGAAACATAGAAACATAGAATTCCCCGTGAAGCGAGTCTGCCTCATATGTTTGCAGGTCTAGCCTCAAAAGTGGATGAAAAAGTTAGAAGTCCAACAAGGTACAAACTAGTGCTTTGCAGTTAGTTGCAACTGTTCAGTGCCTTTTCATTTACAGAAAGAGTTTGCTAACACTTAACATTCATTGACAATCCCCAATCTGCCTGTATCATGTGGGATTTTGCAGCTAAGCCATGATAAAGCCAAGTAAAAAGTAAAATACTTAAGGTGCAGAAATCCAGAAGAGCAGTGCAACATGAGAGGTGAGATCTGAAAGATCTCCAACAAGAGAGAGTTGTTTGGACTATCGTCCCAGGTGATGTCAGAGTTCACTAAACAAGAATAACATTTTCATCCTTCCATTTTGGGTAACCTCCTAAGTCCTCAAACTTGAGAGGGATATTGGCAGTTTCATACTGGTAATCTCCATGGTAATCAGACAGGGTGTACCAATAACGTCAAAGTGATTAACACTTGTGACATGACTATAGGGTCTGCACCGGAAGACATAGTGAAACATCATCAACAAATAGTTTCACCGTTATGCACATCACAAATGTGAAGCTGTTTCTGCAGAATTTTGCCAAGTTCTATAAGTCATGGATACTCTTCCTAAAAAGAATAAACACAGGAGCAGAGACAAATATTGTTTCAAGGAAAGAGGTCTTTTTGATGTAGAAGTTGGGCTACTCTAAATGGGCATGGGATGGTTTGAAATAATATTAAACATGGTTTTACCTCAAAATTGGATCTAATAAAAGGACTGGGACACACACCATTGTGCTGGAAATAGGGGAGCACGTTTTGAGAAATCTAAAAACTTCCATATTTAACTGGTAAGCAGAGGGGCTAAATGATACCCATGCCCAGAATAAAGGAAACCCTTAGATAAGCATGGTGCCTGGTGAAGTCTTTCAGGTGTATGTTTTTGGTCTGTTCTGAGAGTAGCTAATGGAATATGTAAGAGTCCAATCTAAGCGGAGGGAATGGATGCAGAGACCAAGGGTACTCCAAAGGAAAACAAGACTAGGTGTCAATCATTTAAGAATACCTCTGAGGTGACAAAGCTAGAATTAATTATACAATACAAAGCAATCTGTGGAAATGTTTGGCTTACTGGATCGCATATTTGGAGATTTTCTGAATTTACAAATGTCCACAAAGGGCATAAGTCAAGCACCAAGTGACAGTGTGTCTAGCGGTCAACTGTGTGTGAACAGAGGGGAAAGAATGAAGAGACTGATGGGCGTAAGTATCCTGCTCTTCCCTCACATTCCATCAATGTAAGTTGTGTACAAAGAGAAAGCAAAGTGTTGTTTATTATATTCCCTTTAATTGATGGTGGTATTACTTCTCAAAAATAGCATTGTGGTCCAAATTAATCTATCTTTTGGATTTTGCTACTAAAATTGTAGAGAGTTGAACGAGAACTTTTAAACTCATATCAGGTTACTATTATGTATGTACATTTGTGAAATCTTCTTTTCAGATTGCAAATAATCGTGAAACCACATGTCTTAATTCCTAATTTCCCTTTTGGTCAGTTTGTCTCCGACCCTGATGTAAAGGTAGTAAGTCTAATTGGGCAGTGAACAATGGAGAGCTTTGTGTCTGGCTCATGAGCCAGCAATCTCCAGTAAGAACCTTGTATAGAATTTTTCATGAAAAGACAATTTTAGCACTGAAGTAAAGCCTGCAAATTGAAATCCATTATCCAAAAGAGCAAGATGGTCATTGTATGATGTGAAACTCAACCATACATATTGCGTTCCATTTTAAAGTTAATTTTTTATTACTTGCACAGTTAATTGGCTGAAACTGTTAGGGACATGATTACATGCTGAATTTTTGACAATTATGGTTCTGATTTCTTCAAAGCCAAAGCATGTCGGAACAAGAGACCCAAAACAGTCCCCTGTCAGTATGACCTGAGTCATGTCATCTCTTTCTATTCAGGAACTTGCATTCTATTAGAAAATATTTTATTAAAATGACTCTTCGCTAATGCTCCTACTATACGTAGAAAGTTGTTGAAGGGCCTCACCAACTGAAGTCCATAGCTTCTCTCGGAACCCAGCAACAGTTTCATATTTTTCACTTAAGGAATTTAAGATTGCTGCTAATCTGAGGGAATAAATGAATTTAAGGAGAAAAGCCTATGGCTTTATGACGTAATATAAAAGTAGAAAACCAAAGCAGAATGCCATTTTCTCGAATGAGCGCACCACATATGACAACAACAGGGGCATATTCTGTTTTGGAATGGTGACCTGTGCCGATCGAGGTGTAGTAGTCTTTGAACTTCACACACCAGATGGCATTTGAACACATTTTGGAGTATATGACTTTTCAGGGAGTAGATTTACATTTCTAAGGAATGTGCACATTTGTACAAAGCTGGGTTTCCGAATTGTGAAAGGGAAGACTTTCATAAAAAGTCAAATATATGCTAACAGTGCACCTGTTTGGTGGCATCAGAGAATGGATCTGTGAGAATTTAATATATTGCATATGAGTACATAACAAGTCAACAAAAATCCTTGCATTAGAAAAATTGCCCTTAACGGGACCACTGTGAATGCCTCTGCCACCACCAGGTCAAAAAAACTTTAAGGAGAAAACTTCAAGGGAGATCTCGGCTATTGACCTCTGCCACTAGAAAAATGCCTCTTAAGCAATTAGTTCACCTAGTTGCAGCAATGCTGGAGGTGAGGTTGGGAAGAAAGACAGCCATGGCTGCCACCACGCTGGTCCTAGATTCCCGAATAATGGGTCCCCAGCTACAGCACACGCTTTAAGACGGGTGAATTTGCTAACTACAATTATTTCTCTCGTTGGCTTTCTAAACTACACTTTAGAACATAATTTTTTTAAATCATTTTAGTAAGGCATTGTGCTGAATTCTATGGGACTTCACACAACCTTTCATATTAATATTGTTAGACTGAGAAGAACAGAGAAAGTCTGATGGAAATCAGTGCTATTGATTTCTCCGAGTTTGCTTGTGAAGATTCCTTTAAAACCCTAAAACGCAAAAGACCCTTACCCCCCACCAAACAAGAGAAACTGAAAATAGCTATAAACCCATAAACATGAAATTGTCAGTGTCCCTCCAATTTATCGAGCAAATCTTCTTTCAATGCCAAACTCTTACTAATTAATAAAGTGACAAGAAGGGGTTAGGAAGGAGGGTTGGCTTCTCTGTGCACCCCAATGATTTTTCTAAATAAACATATGTATTTTTATGTATTGAGTGCTGGAATTCATCATTATTATTTTTAAATGTGTATATTTTTTATCACGTCCCAAATACCTGCCCCTCAATGTGCTGCAGGCTGGACTTTACTTTCTTTTAACAATAACTCTGCTCACGCCTCCACAATTTCTAACTTCTTGTCCAGGGGCGAGGAGTTTTGAAAGTCCCCATCGCTCCCTTTTGCGATTTAACTATCCCTCGTTCCACTTTTGCCTGTCTCGGACGTCGGCTGCAACACCATTGCTGACGTCATATATAAGCGGCGTAAAGTGCCGCACGAGGCAGCTGGGCCGTTCTGAAGAAACAAAAGAAATTTACCTATGCTCATGAAAAACTAGAAAAAAAAATATACAGCATATTTCCCGCCATTCCCCTGCCACGGGCGAAGTCAATGGGGGAGAGACAAAGAAGGAGAGGGATTGGGTGTAGATAAGGGAGGCAAGGGGAAAAAAACAAAAAAAAAACAAAGAGAAAAAACGGCCTCTTTTCAGGTGAAAAAATAAATTCATCGACCATTCAGGCCGAGCTCAAACGGTGACTTCATTTTTGCTCCCGGTGCGCAAGTGCTGGCTAGGATGGTGCCCGGGGATAAACTGCAGCTGCTCAATGGTGTTTTGCCGCTTGGCAGCAAAAGCTTGTCGCCGGTTGGCCGTGTGGTTTCCCATGTCCCAGTTGCTCTTGGGTGAACTTGAGGTGGGATGAGAATTCATCTTGATCATGTGGTGGCGGTCGAGCACTGGGGTGCTGGCGCAGACATTGGTGTGGGAAAGTGCCTTCTGGTGGCCCAGCCGCAGGTCGTGGAAAGGTGGAGGCCCACCTCGGTGGTGCATTCGCTCAGGGGACAATAGGTGCTCCTGCGAGTGGATAGCCTCACGGGATAGCAGATGCTCATGGGAGATGACGCGGTCACGGGGAATGGTGTAGTCATAGTGAACAGGGTGATAGTTGTCTGAAAGGATGTGCTCTTGTGACATTACCCGCCTGGGGGTTTGGCTTTTTTCCGAATAGCCATCGCGATCATAGTTCATTTTCATGACGTGCAAGGGCAAAGTCCCACGTGTAAGCTCGGCCAAGTGTCTCCTCTTCACATAAAAGTCATCCATGTCTTTCTCTGCTTCAGAATAGGGATAGACAAAGAACAAAAAACAATGAGGACCATTCACAACCATTCCAAAATATACAAATTAACGATGACTTTCCTTACATCCATATATTTATTTTCTAGCTTTGATGTATTTACCAGATTCAACAAGACTTGTATACAACATTAACGCATAACACGGATACATGGTCGCATAACCCGGCCCGGTCATGTCTACTGTATCTGGCCACCCCACCTCCAAGCCTCTGCTTGGTTTTCTGAATGCTGCTACAATAATATTTTTATGTTTTATGAACTGCGTCTGGGTAGAACCGTGGGAACAAAAATAAAAAATGGAAGCAGTAAATACAGTGAATAGCTAAAAACCTTTATTCAGACTGTAAGCATGCCAAATGAATTTTTCAGGGCTGGTGCGGACCACTCTTTGGCAATCTTTGGCAATGTTAATGGCTATCTCCTGGCTTGACAGCATGGAACGTAACTTCAATCATTTCCTGATCCGTCGTTATAGTAAAATATTTCTGACACTACTATCCAAATAAAGGCTGCAATAAAGACATGTTTTCATGTGCAGGTCAGTTTAAAGCCCCATCTTTTCTATAAGGGATTGGTCATACCAAGGGTCCAGTGACTATAGTATTTCCGAGAATAACCATAATTTTGGTGGCTGTTGACAAAGGAATATATTGTTATCTTTTTATCTTTAGAATAAATGAGGAGTGCAAGCCCGATCATAATTCAGAGACCTACAGAATGTGCATAAAAGAAGTTTCCTGTATGTCTGATTTCCAGGGTTTCTTCTGGTTTCTTTGTCACATCTTCCTAGCCTCGTTTTTGAGTCATTGACCTCCAAATCTACGCTATTTCTAATATTCAGGAGTCTATCAGCTTCTAAGACTAGTCACATCTGTTCTAGCTTCAGCTCTTATTAATGACAATCCACTTGGAGTGTAACTGGTAGAGCGGCGTCGCTGTCTGTCTGCTGGAGTCCCTGCTTCCTAGACCTAGGTTGACTACTGTTCCAAAGCGAAGGGCACCATCAATAGGGGAGTTGAGGAGAATTCTACAATAGAGTACCTAATAATTCATTGTTATTCCGACAATAGAGTTAGCTCCAACCCAAGTTTACACATATGAGATACTTTTTGAGGTCAAACCCTTATGATGTTGTTGAAAGGACTTCTATACGATTGTGATCAATTAACCCCTTTACACCCTCACCCCCACTCCTTTCCTCCCTGGTTTGCTGTGTCTTAAAACATCTGGGAGTTCCTTTTGTCCCCTATCAGAAAGTTACTAATGAAAATACATCACATGTTTTGGAACTTGAGGGTGGTCTGGATAAAAACTCCTTGAAACAGATATCTCTCCGGGTGGCTAAGCCCTTCCAGTACCTTTCCAGTACCCTCGATTACACACAGCGGTATATCAAAAAAGAAGGGAGCCTGAATAAACAACTGTTTAGACAGGGAAAGCTAATGCAGTTTGAACTCACATGGGAACTGGAGGGAGCAGGAATGATGAGGTTAAAGGAGTATTACCTGTCAGAAAGTATTAAAAAGACTTATGTCGGAAAATCCCATGGATAGCCAGTATATTGAAACACCTGAATAGTCCTTTAGGCTGCTACATCTAAATCATACAGATGGACCCATAAGTAATGTGGACTTTTCGCTTCCACCTACATAGTCGCCACAATATATCTGGGTTGTGTGGCAGGTGAGTTGCATTCTATAGGCCCAGCCAAATTCCCAAGAGATATGTGTTTATCAATGCTCACCTGACACCTTCCTTTCAGTAAACAACAATGCACTGCTCCTAAGCAAATTCTCTGCATATTCATCCTCACCTGCAGTCAATTAATTAATTACAGTACTTGCCTTTTCCTCTCCCATTGCCAACCTTATAACACTTTCTGACAGGAAATACTTCTCTTACTCATACAAGCTTGTCTGATTTGTTATTGCTCCATTTGATTGCTTTCGCTAATGTAATGTTTTTATATGTGTATGTCATTGAAGTATGCTTATTAGCATAGTTTTAACAAATCACAAAAATAGATAAAAGTAGGAAATCAACCAACACCTCTCCTTTCCATTTCAAGTTCAAGCCTACCTAGACTGTTCCACGCTTTGGAAAGATGACTATAGTGTCTTCAGCAAGAATGACTTCACACTGCTTTAAGTTTAGTTAGCACTTTCTTGGAGATATTGAGAAGATTAGCGTAAAGTTGCGGACAGGCCTTTCACAGAGACTGATGACAACTGGCTACCTTGAGCCTATCATTGACAAGGGGCTACGATAGCAGAGATTGAACCCACATTCATCACGGACTGACCAGTTATCACTCAGGCATATTGGTTTTACTGGTGCTAAGCAGTAATTACAATAAATGATATGTTATGTTATATCTATTTATAGAGCGCACAAATACCAACAAAGGTGTCTCGGCACTATCTACTCCTGAAACAGAACAAGATGAAAGAATGCAATATAAAAAGACCTAGGGGCATATTATCAAGGGGGTTTATCTCCGCTTTTTTGGCTTTAAAAGCCAAGAAAGCGGAGATAAAATTATCTCCCTATTACCTAGCTGTCGCTAACACCAGTTAGCGACAGCTAGTAGGAGATAGCGACCATCTTGGGCCCCACTTTCCATGTCAGTGATATTTATCACTAATGACATGCAAAGTGGGCGTGCCAAGATGTTAGTGACTGAAAACAGTCGCTAACATCGCTATCTCCTATTACCAACTTTTGGAGATATTCGCGCTAAGCGCGAATATTTCCAAAAGCTAACACCTGCCCTGAGCAGTTCTTAGCCATGTTATCCAATGGGAGGTGGATAACATGGCTAAGAGCATTAGCTCGGTAATGCATGAATATCGCTGACTTTTCAGCGATATTCATGCATTGCGGCGATTTTTATCGCATTTGCGATAAACCTTGGTAATACCAAGGTTTATTTGTGGTAAAAATCGCCGCAGCTCAGCGGTAAATTTTTGTCTCTAACCATGCAATAGCGATAATTATCGCTATTGCTTGGTAATATGCCCCCTAGTTATTAAAAAGCCAAGTTTTACATTTTTTCCTAAACATGAAAAGTGAAGGCAAATCTTTAATCTGACATGGAAGAGAATTCCAAAGCTTAGCAGTAGCCACCACAAAGCTTCTGTCACCCCAGTTGGATCTATAGGTTCTGGGGACAAGTGATTGATTTGCGCCGACTGAGCGCAATGATCTATTCGGGGTGTAAAGTGTTAACAATTTTTTCAAGAATTCTGGTCCTATGTTATGTGTGGCTTTATAGGCAATGCACAGTGCCTTACATTTTTTTCTCTTTCTGATAGGCAGCCAGTGCCGTTGTCTGATTACCTCAGATACAGAATTACATTTCGGTGTGCCAGACAGTAGTCTAGCAGTAGCATTTTGAACTAGCTGCAGTTTGTTCAGGATTGATTGCTGAGCGTTAATCAGGAGACCATTACAATAGTCTACCTTAGACAGAACCAAGGCCAATAAGATCGTTTTCCTAGCTTCCATAGGGATTAACGGGAACCGTTTTTTGTCCATTCTGAGAATGTAAAAAAGATGAGCTGACTACTGAGTTAGCATGGTAGTTATTAGAAAGCTTGTCATTTAGAATGACCCCAAGATTTTATGCCTTGTCAACTGGGACAGAAGGCTGTCCGAGATTGTCTAGCCACCAACGAGAGGACCATGCCAGAGATAGATTTCCAAACACAATCCTCTCGGTCTTTGGGGAATTTAATTGAAGGCAGTGATTGGCCATCCAGGTACTCACTGCCACCATACCATCATGAAAATTAGACAGGACCCTGTCTCCGTCTTTATTGACAGCAAAAACAATTTGAGTATTGTCTGCGTAAGATGTAAGACCTAAGCCAGCCGATTTGATCGGTCGTGCCTGGTCGGTCACGAAAATGGTAAAAAGGGTGGGACTGATGGAGGAGCCCTGTGGGACTCCACATGGAAGAGAATATGTATGCAATATTAATTTCTATTAAACGTTGCACACAGTTTTCCATTCTAAAAAACGATGCCTGATGCTTGCAAAAATTCAACCTAAAATATTCTTGCGAGAGTAATTTTGTTCAGAACATAAAATATATTGCCATTTATTAACTCACAAGGAAGTGAAACATACGGAAAATGACTTACCAAGTCTCTTGAGCGAGGAGTATCTGCTGAGATCAGACTTCATGGCAGTTTCATAAGAAGGCGGAAGATGAGAGAGGTTGTGGAAGGAGCGAGAGAAGGACATAGTGTTGTACTTGGTGGAGGAATTTGGAAGCTGGGCATTGTTCATTCGACAGTCTAGACAGGAAGAGGCAGAAGAGATAAGCCACAAAGAAGAGAGGCAGAGAGAGTAGTTGCACGGAATAATGCTAGGGGTGCAGTCACATGAAAATTGGTTTTAGCAATAGGGGAATGTTCATGCATAATGGAGAAGAAAGAAATGTAATTGATAGAAGGAAAAATCATAAAAAAGAGGAGAGCAAAGCGTAAGTAGAGAGTATCTGAATAGAAAATTGAATGGTGACAAGAGTATAGAATTGAAGACGGTAAGGATGGGAAGGCAGAAGATGTTACCAAAAAGAGACCAAAAACAGAGTGTGGGGAAGACATCCAAAGTATGAAGCAAAATTATTAAAAAATGAATGGTTACAGAAAAACTAGAGGTCAGAAAATGTTGATAGTCGTTGATAGGAGGAAAAAGAGAAAGCGGGGAAATATTAGGATGGAACAAAGAGAAGAGTGACAATGACTGAAACCCAGATAAAGAGGAGGAATGGGTCTGGAAGAAAAATGGGGAATAAAGTAGAGAAATGGGATCTGAGTGAGTAGAGGTAGGGAAGGTCAAACAAGCAAAGATATAACGTGAAGGTTATTAAAGATTAATTTTGAGAAATTTACAGGTATTGCAAGGAGTGAAAATTTGATAATGAAGAAAAAAGACATATTGAGTAACATATAGAGAAATAATAAACAGGGAAGTGATTAACAGACAGATCAAAGAGTCAGAGAAAGCAATATGGAAATCGGAAACCTGAGAGCCTATTTTGAATTGAAAGACCATTAGGTTTCTCCAGGAAACTGATTAAAAGTCTGGACTCGGAGAGTACTCAGGTATGCATCAGCAGTCATGCACAGGTGCTCATGCATCTGTCACAGTCGCTACTGCGGAACAGGATTGGGGTGCATTAGCAGGCCAAGCGCGGCTTCAAGGCGTCAGAGTTGACGTCATTCAAGGTGGGCGAGCATTGACATTTGACAAGGATGAAAGATGTGCAACCCCAGCGCAGGCATCACAGAGGGAGCCCTCATCACCCAAAGCTTACTGCAAGAGCTAGGGCCGATAGACACCCATTGGTGGACACAGAGAGGGAGGGTGGAGGAGAAGAGAGCTCCGCGTCAACGCTGAAGTAAATCAGCAGAGGTCAGGGAGGGTGGACGCAATGAGTCAGGTTTACCCTGGCGTGAAAATATCATTATGAATTTTATTGGAGCCATTACTTACCGAGTGTGGCCGAGTGCTTGGGACTGTTGACTGTAAGATGAATAAAATTATGATGCATGTTATCTGAAAAAGAGAAAGGCATTGTGTCAGGGTGAGTGCCTCAGCGAGCTGCAGAGGGGCTGTTGGTCTTTTTCATTTATCCCAGCATGGATTTTCGATTTCAGCAAACACAGTCACATTATTTTCCAGTCCACTGGGGTAAAAGGCACAGCTCCCCCCTGATGTCTTCTGTAGAAAGAACCTTTATCGGTGGCGTTCACGCTTTGTTACAAAACAACAATTGATTGAGTTGTCAGACTTTGGTCAACCATGCTGAACCACAGCACTACTCAGGCAAGCTGACAGTAAAGGGAATAGCTGTGCCCTATATACCCTTATGTACTCATTCAAATGTCTAAATATATGAAGATTCTTTTTTGCTGGTGACACTGCTGCACATATGTCTTACCTGTAGGCCATAGGTTCAACACCTGGCATGCTGCATCTTCTCACACCCTTTGCAAGTAGCACAACTGAGGCCTTCATATGAGTGACTTGATAATTCCGAAGGAGCCAGTAAAAGGAGTTACCAGCCACATCCGGATTATAAATGTTGAGGAAACACCGTAGCTCCTTGGTTTGGCACCCAGACAGGCATGGCCCCTAGATAATTATCAGTTGTTACATCAGGATACTTCACTTTGCGTATTTTACTAAGTGTGTTTTTTCCACACTAGTCTCTGCATTGTGCAGTAGTGCATCCTATGTAATTGGCAGTACAAAGCAAGCCATTACATTCAATTAAATATTCGACTTCACGTATTACAAAATCTATGTAAAAAAATGTTTTTGTTGGAGCACTTACAAATACATACGTCAATAAGTTCTACAACACCATTCGACATTTAAAAAAAAGTATCCACCCCTAACTTCCAACCATCCTTCACCATAAACAAATCCACCTCTAAACACCACCCAACCTAAAATCCTAAAAAAATCCCACCCCTAAACACCACCCATCCCAGGACCCTAAAAACCCACCTTCGTCCCAAAACACCACACATCCCTCAAAACTAAAAACCTCTCACCAACCCTACCCTAAATACCACTAATCCCTGAAACCTAAAAACCCTCTCTACCCCTAAACATCACAATATATGAACACTAAAAAACCCTCTCCACCCCTACCATAAACATCCTCTATCGGTGAACTGTAAAACTCCTCTCCATCCTTAAATGCCACCATCCCTGAACTGTAAAAACCTCTCACAACCACTAGCCTAAACATCACCCACCACTGAACTCTAAAACTCCCCTCCACCCATAAATGCCACCATCCCTGAACCTTAAAAACCCTCATCTACCCTAAACCCCACCCATCCATGAATCCTAAAAACCTTTCCCCACCTCTAAACACCACCCACCTCTGAACCCTAAAACCCCCCTCGCCACCCTAAAAGCCCCCTCTCCACCCAAGACACCACCCACTCCTTCTCTAAACACCATCCATTTTTAAATCCTAAAACCCCTCTCAACCCTTAACAACCACCCATTTGTGATCCATAAAAACTCCTCTCCACCCCTAAATACTACCCATCCTGGAACCCTAATAAAGCCCCTCTCCACCCCTAAACTCCACTCATCTCACTACTAAAACCATTAAAAATGAAATCCCACCCCTAAACACCACCCATCGCAGGAGCCTAAAAACCCATCTTCGGCCCAAAACACCACACATCCCTCAAAACTAAAAACCTCTCACCAACCCTACCCTAAATACCACTCATCCCTGAACCCTAAAAAAACATCTCTACCCCTACACATCACAATACCTGAACACTAAAACACCGTCTCCACCCCTACCGTAAATATCATCTATTGGTGAACTGTAAAACTCCTCTCCATCCTTAAATGCCACCATTCCTGAACCCTAAAAACTTCTCACAACTACTAAACTAAACATCACCCACCACTGAACTCTAAAACTCCCCTCCACCCATAAATGCCACTATTCCGGAAACTTAAAAACCCTCATCACCCCTAAACCCCACCCTTCCATGAACCCTAAAGACCTTTCTCCACCCCTAAACACCACCCACCTCTGAACACTAAAACCCCCGTCTCCACCCTAAAAGCCCCCTCTCCACCCAAGACACCACATACTCCTTCTCTAAACACCGTCCATTTTCGAATCCTGAAATCCCTCTCAACCCTTAACCACCACCCATTTGTGATCCATACAAACTCCTCTCCACCCGCAAATACTACCCATCCTGGAACCCTAATAAATCCCCTCTTCACCCCTAAACTCCACCCATCTCACTACCAAAAACATTTTATAGTTTACCTGTATGCAAAATAACAACTCCCTTTGTAGACACATGCTATGCATTGACTTTTGATGTAACATTTACAACAATGTGAAAAGATGGAGGTAACTGCCCTATGAAGTATAAACACTGATATTAAAGAAACGTGAAATACTGGGGAACACATCTAAATCTAATTTCTGCATGTTACTCCCCCAAAATGTGGGATTCATATTATGTACCCCTCCTGAAATTTCCTGAGTTAGCAACCTCTCTCTCATACCCCCTCCCACCCTCCTCCACAATAATAATAAATCAGTGATAGGGAAACAGGGATTATTATGGGACGGTGAAGATAACGGCATTGGCTGGTTAATATCACATTCATTAAAGTTTCAGGGGGCAATTCATTTTGTGGGAAGTGTTTCATACATTTTTAATTTAATAATAGTGTAATGCCCCGGAGAGGAATGGAAATGCGACCTAATGAGCTAAGAGGTCCAGTGTATCTCCCCGCCTATACCCTGGTGTTCCAGCCTCCTTCTTAGTCTCCCAGTCTGATCAGAATTACTGACAGATGGACAGGCAGAGTAGATCTAGGCAGGGTGGGTGGAGGCTTTAAATGCTTTCAGTGGGATGGGAAAGATGGGAGGGTCCCCCAAGAGGAGTGGGGCCAAAGAATCATGACTAGAAATCCTTTCCAAGTGGAGTGGACTGTTCAATTAAGGGTGTGGCTTAAAACGTGAACTAAAATCCTGTGCTTCACACAGCATGCCATCTGACCAGCACCTCTCTGTAGGTTTTCTGTTATTGCATCTAGACATATCACACATCAATGAACAGATACCTAAAATAGGCCAGCACTTTTGACTTTGCCAATGCCTGTTAACAATATTAGGTAAATGAGTAACAACAATATTTTTTGGGGGAATAATTATAACTGAAAATATTTCAATTCTGAAAATATAATGCTGTGAACTGAACATTACTAAAGTAGGTGGAATGACTGGTCTTCAGAGTCCCCTTCCAGACCACTTTACTCTTCTGTCTCTCACTGTGTTAGTCACTTACATCCTTTAACTCCTCACATTACTCTGACATTCTCCATCTTCATATCTCTCAGGTCATCTACTTCCTCTTCACCTCTGTCTTTTCATTCTGCATTTACTTTCTTACATCACTTCCCCCTCACCATGCCCCCTCACACACACACACATGCAAACACACACAACACAAACTCTTTCACACACACACTTTCCTCACCAGTAAACACAACCATTTCTTCTTCTTTGGTGTGCCACTGTTTCAAGAGCAGTCTGCACGTCCTTCATACAACTTCACTTTAAGTGATAATTACCATTGATACATATACACCCATCAATCACTCTTCACACTGCGCTGAGAGGCCAAGGATTAGAAGCCTTTGTGATCAACTGGGAGAAACTCGCACTGCCTTCAGCGTCACTACTCTAGAGCTCGCTATCAGGCCCCATCATAAACACCCATCAGCAACCTCAACTCCCCTAGATACCTAGAGGCAACTCGGGTTACAATCTACATAATATATGAGTCGCAGATTGTATGAAAAACACTACAGAAACACAAAAACTGGAAAAAACAATTATTCTAAGGGAATGTAAGTTGAAGTAAACATGGAGAGTAACGCTGACAGGGCACTCTAAAGGTAAAATTGTTAGGTCACTGGGGAAGGGTGTAGGGATAATGAAAGCCGAAGGCAAGAATGGACTATGAAATGTGTAAACTTCATTGAGGGCACACAGTCACATCATTCATGCAAGGAGCACTGGACTAAAGTGATAGTGCAATTCTTTGTGTAAGTTTAGTGCAGCACTAAGTCACAAAAAAGCATTTAAGATGCTTGTGTCTGATGAATACTCTTTTTTCCCTGAACCTGGTCTCTTTTCTGTTAAAAAAACTCACTACCTTCAGTAGATCCTCGCTCGGAGGGCCTCAGCTAATCAAATGCCATTTCTTTCTTTTTCCATCTGAAAAACCTGATTCGGGGTTGTTAAAACCGACCTTGAGAGGGTTCATAGTGCGTACTATTCCAACAGGTCGATATGAGGCCCGGGTGAAATTTGCATTTTTGCTGAAATGCCCCAAAAATGATCCGACTTTGGCGTTTTGCACTATTTTTAGCACGAAATTCTTCCTTTAGCAATTTGAGCATGAAATGCTACCATTTTTTGGCACGAGCAAGAAATTAGTACTACAGAATACTTTGCAAAAGTACATGTGATGGGAACATCATTACTCATGTTCAAATCGTTCACATTCTTCCAATGATTCTGTGGTAGGATTTCTGTACAAATTAATGATCAATTACACATTCTAGCATAATAGCATAATTTAAGGCATTTTGTGTCAGAGATCGAGATATGAAATGCCAGAAAATTACACCAGGGTAAATGAAGTTTTGCCTAGGTCTATAGATGCTGTACTCATACCCCTCTGGTGGACAAAATGTGAGTTGCAATCAGGGTCTGTCAAACTTGGTATTTGCTTGCACAGGCACCAACCCTCCCTGAAATATGGTGTGCATCAGGGTATGTTGCGGATCATTTTACAAGGTTATATCAAATTATTCCTTATGGAGCATTTTCGTGTCTGTATAAGTGGGGCTCATTATTCAATTTCTATCCAGCAGCCTTTCTCCAATTTTATTTGCCCTCAATCATATCAAAAATGCATTACCGGTTGCACCGTTGCACTGCCTACACAGCTCGTTATCACAAAAACCCTATGGGCCTATTACCTGAGGAAAGGCTTTACTCCTATGGAGCCCTTAAATACATTAAAGACTCAAAGCAGGACTTTTGTGCCTCTGCTCCAGGACTTCGAAATCCCATTCTGGCTGTTCTATATAGCCTATTCCTATGCTGCTAGCATTCTGTGAAAATCTTCCTCAGTGTCTTTCCCAACTCACATCCATGATTAGTATAACTTATAAGATAGATAGGAAGTATGTTATAAGAATCTGCACTATGCTTGTACTGAACTGGAAACCAGTTCCAATAACTACAAGGAACTCCTCAACATCTTCAGAAAATATTCCAACCCCTCAGCAGCCACCATAACAGGACATTGGCAACAATCTCTCAGACTTTTTTCACAACAAAATACTCAAGATATACAGTAACTTAGAACCCCAACACAGTTCAGCAGTCCCCCTTGGAATACTGCCCACTACCACCAAGAACAATCATCAACTAACAGACTGGGATCCTCTCACTGCAGAAGTCACTGATGAAATTATGAAAACTATCAACTCTGGAGCCCCCACCGACACCTGCTTACACTGTATCTACAACTTAGGAGGAACTTTGTTCAGTGCTTACCTCACCACCCTTATCAACACCTCCGTCCACAGCGCAACATTTCAGGCAACTGGAAACATGCTGAGGTAAAAGCACTCCTGGAAAAACCCTCAGCAGACGCACAAGAACTCAGTAACTACCCACCTAGCTCGCTCCTACCCTTCTCTTCTCTTTCCTTCCAGAGTCATGGAGAAAGTGATCAACAGGCAACTCTTCAACCATCTAGACCATTACCACCTCCTCGACATCCCTCAGTCAGAATTCCGCTGCTCGGAAACTCCCTTATCACAGCAACCAACCACATCCAGACCATCATGGACACAGGGGAAACTGCTGCTGTCATCCTCCTCGACTCCTTTCCATCTTTCAATACCATATCTCACAGGACCCTCCTCTCAAGACTTCACAAATCCGGATTACTAGAAGCCACCCTGAGATGGATCGCCTTCTTCCTCGACGATAGAACTCAGGGAGTCAGATTCCTCCCGTATACCTCCGAACCCAAGAACCTCGCCTGTGGAGTCCCCCAAGGATCTTCCCTAAGCCCAACCCTTTTCTATATATATATGACACCTCTCGCCTGTGTCCTAAGATCTCACAGAATCAACACTGTCTCCAACATTGGCAACACTCTGCTCATTCTCTCCCTCACAGACTATAACAACACCATGAGGACAAACTTCACAACCTGCATGACAAACGTTACGAACTGGATGAAAGAGTACTGCCTAAAAATCAACACAGGCAAAATGGAAGTCCTGGTCTTCATGAGCAAGAGCTATCTATGGGACTCCTACTCTGGCTAGCCACACCACAGATCATGCCAGAAACCTCAGAATCATCCTTGAAGACAAACTGATGATTACCAAACAGGTGAACGCTGTAACATCTTCCTGCTTCCTCATACTAAGAATGCTCCTCAAGATCTTCAAGTGGTTGCCAACCAACACGAGCCGCACAGTCACCCACGCACTCATGCAGACTGGACTATGGCAGCACACATTCTATGCCGGCATCTCCAACCAACTCACCCAAGACTCCAGACCACCTACAAAGCCGCCGCCAGACTCGTCCTAAACATAATCTGAAGCACAAATTACTCCCCACCTCAGACAATTACACTGCTACCAATTCCAAAACACTGACAGTTCAAGCTACTTATTCACGCTTACATAGGCTCTACAACACCGGAACTGCCTACATCAACCACTGCCTTCACTTTTACCATCCAACCAGACAACTAGGCTCAGCCTCTCTCTCCTTAGCATACATCCCTCATTCGCAGAGGCAAAACAGGAGGTTGCATACATCCCTCATTCGCAGAGGCAAAACAGGAGGTCAATCCTTCTCCTGCATTGCCACCAAGACCTGGAATAACATTCTCCATCACGTCAGAACCTCCCCCTCTCTACTTGACTTTTGCAAGAAACTGAAGACCTGGCTGTTCAACTAGGAGCCCCGCTCGGCCTACACTCCTTCTCCAGCACCTGGATACGCTCATGGGTGGTAAGTTGTACTCTACAAATCAGCATATCATAACAATTCTACTGCCTTTACTTCCCCACCTTTACTTCATTCTATGTTAACTTCTCTCATCTATCCATACTATCTATGACTAATTTACTTCATTTTTCCTTCACTTTATCCCCTAGCCGTGACCCTAAACCTGACCATGTTACAATGATTTTCTTAACCTTATTTTTCATCTGATTAGATTACATAAATACTGATTTTTACCTTTACAATACATTGAATTACATTAAAATTGTAACTATATAAAGAGTTAATTAATTAATACAGACTCAAATCACCCCCTATTTTTATCTATTTAAATATAGTGACACAAAATTACCCAAATAAAACACTAACACATCCTATAACTAATTAAATTGAAATACTATAAAAGGTAATTTTAATAATATTAATTTATATTGCATGACATAAACATTTCCCCAATGGCAACTTAAATCAATTATAAATGTTACTCTAATCCCTAACCCCGATGGTGAGCTATTATTAAATAAATGTATTTTAATTAAATTATATTTTCAATTATTTACAGTTGCTAACCATAACCAAAAATAAAATAAAGGTATACTAATTTTAATTATTTACTAAACATTTTGAGACGTTTTGCACCCTAATAAATGCTACAAATTGTGAAAGATATTTTTACAACTGTTTTGAAGTTGTGGTAGTATAATTCAGTAACTGACGGGTAGTAAATGTGGAATACTGACAGTAGTAAATGTTTGGACAGCAGTCCACTACTTGCCTGCGGTAATAGGTGCAGAATGCAGCACAAATAGAAAGAGCAAATGTGAGGTGAAATGTATAATTTCTCCTACGACCAGGTTGAAACTGGCCTTAGTTTTTGGCGCTGCCCCATGCTTGTAAATATGGGGCAACGTCAAAAAACAATAGTTGTAGTGGCAAAACCCCCACTGCAACACCCTTTCCATGACCCTTTCACGATAAGTGAAGTGGGAAAAGAGCCATATTTACAAGGAGGCTTTAAGCCACATAAAGCGTCTTCAACGCCACCTTGTAAATAAGGCGAAGGTATTTCTCCACCAGAACGTCACAACAAGTGATGTTTTGGTGGCGATATCCCCTTTTAAATATGCCTCATAATTTTACCATCCGTATTCCATTCACTCTCCCTCTATCCACTGTTCACTTTTTAAACAGACATCAGGCAGGCAAACTCACAGAGCATGACCGGTCTTTCGATCTGTCTATGCCACTGTCCCTCCACATGGCTAAACTTTGTTAAACACATTTCTTTTAAGACCCTTGCCCGTTTTCCCCCTCACTTCCTTAACACTGCCACCAACACTGGCACAGAATGGCATCCAGCTGGATCTGACAGATGTGCCTAAACCACACCTTGAATCTGTGGCACTTCCTGCGACCCCCATCTCCCTGCCAGTGTAGTGCATCATAACAAGATAGCACCACTGGCCACAATAGAAGACAGAGTGAAGAAAGGCCGAAGGAGAATGCTAGCTCCCACATGTCTAAGTTGTCGCTGTGCTAGGGGTGGGCAGAGGGCATCAGGGGTGCTCCGCATCTCCTATAACTTGGACCCAAACATAATTGCAGAACTGCAAGTGAATGGGTTTGCACCATCACTCTCCAAACCTGTGAAATGGCTAGGGTTCTTGATTGGCACATTACTTATTTTAGTACCACACACCAACAAACTGGCGCAATCTACAAATGTCTTTGTTCACCGGGTAAAAAGGATGAAGTATCTACTCTCCAAGATGGCCCAGGATGGCCAGCCAAACATTCATGCGTACTTGGAGTGGGCAAACCACTCCTCCCCCTGCTCCTGTGTGAGCAGCCCAGCCCTGCCAGCAAAGCTGCTGCAGCAGGAACATGTAAATAATAATAACATCGAGTTATTATCATTTTAAGTTTCCTTTATTTCACTGCTGCAAAGCAGTGGGACAACGCTTCACCTTAGCGGAGGAGCTGCTACTGGTTCTTATACTAGAATTGCAATTTGTGACATGCATTGTACGCAAGAATATCTACATCAAACACTTTAACCAACTGAGCTTACTTGCCTAGAATACTGACGTGCAACCTGCTCTACAGCAAGAGCATTCATACGGTCATTCAAACCTTTGATTAAACGATGACTTTTGTAGTGAGTACATTAACCACCTGAGCTATGTCACCAGCATTATTTCCCTACCTTTCTGGATACACATTGTAAACATGCCAGCAAACTCGATTCTAGCGGGAGACTCCTGAAAATGCTTCCGCTTTAATAGAAATCAATGGGGAAAATACATTACCCGCAATTTTCAAAATCTCCGACTTTCCTGTTATGAAAGGTTGGATTGTATGACAGACGTCCACGACAGGCGCCTTGAGCCCTTAAAGTGGCTTAAAATTCAAAAGGGGTTTAAGCCAGACCAGCATAGCAAACATATTTTTTCTATCAATTTCTATTGGGTCATTCTTTGTACAAAAAAATGCATACCTACTCGCTATTGACTTGAAAAGGCCGACTCTAATTGAATTATGAAGTTGCTTCTTGGGTCCACGTAGCCCTCCTCCGGTTTGGGATTAAATAGTTTCCATTTCCAGCAGTGGCTGCCACAAGCCAAAGCTAATGACGTCACTTCACAAAAACAATTTTTGTAGAGGAAGTGAGGTCAAACGCCCTTTTGGCTCAGATAACATCTAACGATAATGCAGATTGTGCGTTATAAATAAGGCGCTAATGAAAATTATAATTGTCTCGTATTGCTGACATTGAATTCGTCCAATCCAAGACGGCTCTAGGTCTGTTGTTGCAGGCTGAAACCACAAGGTGTCGCTGGTGCTTCGCACGAGCGGAGAGAGAACAGACTCCATCGTTCCTTGTGCATCTAGTGGCTTGCTGTCCCGTTCGCCCGCTCAATGTGGGCTGATTTAGCCTCAGACAGTCAGCCACAGTTCATTTCAGCAGGGCCAGCTTCCTTCCGGCCTCTCGATGGCTACTCTTGTTCGCTGCACTCCCTAGCAGCCCGAGGTGGCAATGCACTGCGTGCAGACGGGTGTACGCAGCTGTCTCCTTTCTGTCTGTTGTCGAGACCTGCCGACCTCTACCTCCTAGCCTCTCGGATCTCCGCCTCAGGTTTGCTGTCGCTTCACCGTGTCTGTCTCTTCCTTTTAAACTGTTCCTGCTCGGTCTTCAGTCTTCTGAGGTCGGACAGGCGGCACCTCTCACAGAGTATCAAAGAGAGTGTCAATTAATTCCACGGGCACTTGCAGCCTGATTCATCAAGCTGAATTGCGCTCGCAAAGGGCCAGATTCTGAGAATCTGGCCCTTTGCGAGTGCGATTTTTGCATTTGGGATTCATCAGCCTGATTCATGTAGGTAAATTGCACTCGCAAAGGGCCAGATTCTCAGAATCTGGCCCTTAGCGAGTGCGATTTTTGCATTTGGTATTCATGATACCAAATGCAAAAATCGCTATGTAAGAATTTGCATATTTGCGTGGAATGGCATTTAACCGCATCGCTGCGGCGGCTTTTCCCGCTGTGCGCGGCAAATTCGAAATTACCGCGTTACGTGACGAGCTGGCCTTGTCGTCCGCGCAGGACAGGTAAGCGCGATGACGAGCCCAGCTCGTCAATAGCCTCGAAGGGGTTAAGGAATCTCTAATAGAGATTCCTCAAATGCTATTCATGACACACAACAAAATTGCGATTTTGGACTTTTGGGGCCGCTATTTACCGACAGGTCAGACCTGTCGGTAAATAGCAAAAACTCAGAAAAATGCTTTTAAAAGCATCATTCAAAGTTGCATGTAGCACACACACATGTCCTTTGGACATGTGTGTGCGCAACACCTGTCCAAAAGTGCATTTTAGGGGTGCTACAGGGCGTCCTTTGGACACCCCTGGCACCCTTAAAATCGCTATCTCAGTTGCGAGTAGCAAATTGCTACTCGCAAATCCCCATTCATTCCAATGGGCCTCTTGGCCCATAGGAATGATTGGGGAGTATTTGCGAGTAGCAAATTGCTACTCGCAAATAAAGAACATGTAGGAATCGCTATTTAAGTAGCAATTCCTACATGAATGCCGTTTTGCGTGTCCTCAATAGCGATTCGCTATGATTCGCTATTAGGGACACGCAAAACGGCATGTACATGAATCAGGCTGTTTCATCCCAAATGCAAAAATCGCTATTACCGAATTCGCATATTTGCGAGGAATTGGATTTAAGGAATCTCTAATAGAGATTCCTTAAATGCAATTCATCAACCAAATAGAAATAGCGAAATCGCAATATTTGGTCGCAATTTACCACCATGTCTGACTTGGTGGTAAATTGCGAAAAAAGAGTAAAAAGCACTTTAGTGCATTTTTTTCTTTTGCATGTTAAAGGACATGTGTGTGCGCAACACCTGTTCAAATGTGCATTTAAGGGGTGCTACAGGGTGTCCTTTGGACACCCCTGGCACCTTTCAAATCGCTATCTTATTTGCGATTAGCAAATTGCTAATCGCAAATAAGGAAATACTCCCCATTCATTCCTATGGGCCGTTTGGCCCATAGGAATGAATGGGGAGTTTTTCCTTATTTGCGATTAGCAATTTGCTAATCGCAAATAAGGAATGTGTAGGAATCGCTTTTTATTTTGCGATTCCTACATGAATACCGTTTTGCGAGTCTCTAATAGCGATTCCTTATGAATCTCTATTAGAGACTCGCAAAACGGTTCTTTGATGAATCAGGCTGTTGGTTGCTTAAGGAAAATGATACTAGTAAAGTAAAGCGATGTGCCGTGGATCATACAGTTTGGGCAAGTAGGGAAGCTGGGATTTGAATCTATCTAGGCTTCCTGGTTGTGGATCTCTCCTAATTCCCGTTGGTTGAACGTACCACAAAGGAAGCGGACTGCATTCGTGGATTGGTTTACTTGAGTGCAAAAACTAATTCCTATAACAAACAATAACTAACAACACTGGAATAACCATTAACCACAATGCGCTTCAACTCCTCCTCAGCGGTAATAAGCTCTATATTATTTTATTGCAATTACAATTAATGACACTGTAGAGCTACCTCCTTCTGTCTTCTGTTTAGCACCAAAGGTGAAACACAGAGACCTAACATACCTCTCTAAAGCCATGCTATGCACTCCACGTGTCTCCTAGAAGTGCTTTAACCCAAAATGCAAACTCTAAGGGGCTCTGAAAACTATTGTTTTGGTAATTAATTAATTGCGATCATATAGGTGTTGGGTCTCACCCAAGATGCCATTTTTAGGTCTCGCCTGTCAATGCGCATGCGCATTGAGCTTGCGAGACTATAGGGGCTTAAACAGAGTTTAACTACACTGGCTATTTGATGCTGTGCCCGTGCGCTTTTAGGTCAATGCGCAAGAGCATTGAGATAAAGTGCGCGTGCACAGCATCAAATCGCCAGCCATCTGTTCCCCAGCTTGGCGCCTCCGCTCATGCTCTCTCCTGGCTGCTCCTCCCCTAATTATTCACGGCCGGCCGGCCGCACTTTCACTTTCACGGCCAGTAGGCCGTGTCTCGTTTTATTTTTTTAAATGTGGTACACATTTGAATGCCATTGCATGCTGCACCCACGTTCTATGCGCACACCGCGATGTCACTGCCTGTTCTACAAGCCGCCTTGTTACTATATGCTACACAATACACACATGGATAGAATAGTACAGTGTATAAATGTACACCGCAATGTCATTGAATGTTCTTGTATGTTGAACACACCGTGATGCATTGTGTGCTCACGTTGTCCCAGCTCCGGGCTGCAATAACTATGCATGAATGTGTGTATGTATGATACATATGCACGGATCACAACCCCCCTTCCCCTCTCACACACTTTGTAAGCAGGGGCAGGAAGTGCTTAGCCAGACGTTTACATATACAACCCTTTACAAACTATGCATTTCATCCCCTCCTGCGCCGGCTTTATTGTAAATGAGACAGGACACATTTAGATTTGTTTTAAAAGGGAAGGGGTGCCCCAGTACTGTACTTAAGTTTGCTAAGTGCATCTTGGTACCCCTGCCCTCAGACATACTTCTATTTATGTATTTATTTATTTATTATGTGTTAAAAGCTCTAACATGACCATTACGGTATCAGAGCGCTGCACGGCGGTCGCAGTGCAGTTAAACCCCCGTTACTCGAAAGTATTACATGCACAACACTCTTTTTGACACGAACACACGTTGTGTTCGTCTGTGACACGTGTCTGTTGTGGGTCCCCAGCAAACAGACCCACGGTGCGTACTTACTGCATACCTCTCTCACACATACATGTTACCAAGACACTCAGGGCTCCCAGCCCCCCTGTTGTGATAAATGTGTTTTATTCTCTCAGAAACAGCCCTTGAAACACTCCGAAAACCGGCGCCCCGTTTGTTCATGAAACACACAGTACTTGGTTTTATGCAGCGCACCCGAATTTGTGTCCATGGATAAGGCGCGCATGTCCCAAAGAGCCACGCATGTTTTATAAGCACATGCTTAGTATCCTAATAATGACAGTTCGTAAGTAGAGTATTTCACTCCGAGATATAATGTGCACATGCTCGTGAAAACACCGTACACGCTTCTGGGTACACCCGGTCCTCTATTTATGATATCTGCACAACGAATCAGTGGGCACCAGATTACACTTGCTGTGGTATGCAGCGGTCCGCCTCGCTGAGATTTAATATAGGTTTTGTACAGCGAGTCCCACCACATTAACATTTTCAGGTAAGGCTTGGTAAAATAAGCACTGAGGAAGGAAAGGATTTCCGTTTTCTCGAATTTTACGTAAAATTAAGAGGCCCTCTGAAGTGTCAAATTGGCCATCCATCCATTCACTGACTGATGGATTTGAGGAGGGGCTAGAAGACAAACGGCGCGTGATATCTGGTTGAGTACAATGCTGGTTTCACTGGCTCTGTGGGAAAGACCGACCTTTAACACTCGGAGGCACAAAAACACTACGGGAGTCCAAACAACATTTATTATGTTATACGTGTATTTTAACACCTTAATTTCTTTCCTGATTCAGTGCTTCCTCCTGCTTGTTTTGTTGTGTTTGAATGTAGGGTTGGTTTGAATTGTGAAGAGAAGCGGTTTCTGGCCTTGTGTACATAGGGCGGGCTGCTCCAGGCAGCAGGCATGATGGGGGAGGGAATGGCTGCCGTTTCTTCCTCATGTCTTTTTTCTCCTGAACCTTCTCTGTATTTACTTTGCTGCCCATCGTTTTCGGCCTGAGATCAGTGCCTGCTCCGGGACAACTTGTACACCCCAACGCCACTCCGGGGGGGCCGGGGCTGAGGGTTTTCAGGGCGCATAACACTGGGCTCAGCAGTACATTGTTCTTACTGTCCTGTGCCTCATGCACAGCTAAACCGGCCTGTCCATATTTTACGGGTAGTGTGTAAGCTTTCCCCTCTAGGAGCACATGAGTTCGGTGGTAGAAACACTTCTGAGCTCGATTGGCTGCTGCTAAAACGGCGAAGAAAGCTCACTGCCGCAGGAAGAGGGTCATTTTGCAGTGCTTTTATTGATTAGCATCATTATTCTCCCCTGCCTGCGCCTTATTTTTTGTGCTGTTTTGTCCAGAATCTTCTTGAGGTTTCCCTGGAGGTACCCACCTTCCCGGGCCCGCCTTTCAGGGTTAATGCTCGGGGGAGAGGAGGGTTAACCGGTGATTTGATAGCAGGCAAACACGGTTCTGTTGATGTTTCCTCTGGGCTTGCAGCCTCACAGATTTATGCTGCATTTGAACTGTCAACTCAGTGTTTGGGCGGTTGTAAATAGATAGCAGCCCAGTTCGGGCATTTAAACTGCTGTTGTTAATACCGACCTTGAAAGGAAGCTGAGAAATCCGATTTTTGTTTCCCGTCAATTTGGTGTACTTCATGGTCGTCTGTTGTTTTTTTGTAAGGTGGTGTATATTTGACACACAAATGGATAGGCATGAAGAAATACAATTGCATTTTATAGAGGGAGCATGTGCGTTAGTGTTCAGAAAGCTCGAGGATTCATATCTGAAGGCCTGTGATGTGGGGTGGAATACATCAGGGAGAGACTTCAACTAGTGAAGAAGGAAGTGGGTACCCCATTGCTTTGCCTGTGTTATGCTGCGCTTGGTAATTGAGATAAAACTGACAAGGTCTAGAAATGTGCAGTAAAAATGATGTACAACGTAGATCACATGCCCCATGTATAGGGTCTCAAAACGGTACTCAGAGGGCAGAAGGAATTTGACAACAGTCTTATTCCTCAACTAGGGTAGTAACGTTGTAAAGAGTGCCAGCCTGGAAAATACTGCTTCTTGAAGTGGGCATGTACCTAAATCTCAGCAAAAGTAAATTATTCAGGAACATGGTTTAACTCTTTGATATATGAGAGTAAAATAAAGATTTGTAAATCAGGAGGCAGCATGTTTTGTCAGAAATAGCGCATCTCAACAAGAAACACTATACAACAGCAACCAAATGTAGTACACGAGGACTGGCCAGTTGACATGTACATGAACTGATTGGGTTAGGGAGTATTGCTTAATGAATTAAGAAGGATAAAAAACATTGTCACTGGGGGAAGACCTGGAGTTATGTCTGCGATAGGGCGGAAGTACCAAGAACGCAACTCATTGTTGGGATTGAGCCACTTGTTTGAATCTAAAAATAAAACGAAAGAGGAGCTTTGTTTAGACGTTTTTTCTCTTATCTAAAAGCCTTAAATGTGCTTCAGAAAAAGAATACAGGCCAAAGATTTGCTTCGTGATCGGCATGCATTTGTTAGACAGGAACCTTTCAGTACTTCGTGTCGTCTCATCTGGATACATACATGGTTTCACAAGCGCTGCAGAGTGAAAAGCAAATACACTCGCAGCTGGAGTCTTTAAAAGAAAGTCCGTGACATATCGTCAGTTTACAAGCGCATAACGAGGGAAACTTCAAGGCTTGTATTAATTAACATGTTGCTAAGTTTTTGGGAGTCTAATTCGACCGCCTGGCTTCAAATGTATAACCGGACTTGACCTTAGTGCAGTTATATTTTTGATATCACTGCCAGGGCTCATTCGAATCAGGACGTCAAAACATGGCGACTTGCTTCAATAGCTTTGAAAATTAAGGCATGCTCAATCAAACACCAGAGGCTAGTCCATGGAATTCTGGGAGTTGTGGTGTTAGTTAAATCAGCCGGACATGAATCTCAATTATAGCTTATAGACACGACTTATAGGAGTTGCAGTGTGAATTGGAACATTAGGACGTGAGTCTCTCTTGTAGTTTGTTCATCTCGGACATTTCATTAAGCCCTCTAAAAGCTGTGTTAAATTTCAAAATCAAGTATAACTCTCTGCGCAAAAGTCTGCTGTCACAGTCTTCTCCTCTAGGGTCCGCTTAGAGCCTGCTTAGCACTGTCCAACAGAAGTCTGTTTCTGAGTGGCCCATTTGATAGAAATGATTGACCATGGGTGCTGTGACACTATTTTAGGTCTCGCCTGTCAATGCGCATGCGCATTGAGCTTGCGAGACTATAGGGGCT
Source organism: Lissotriton vulgaris (assembly GCF_964263255.1). Lineage (NCBI taxonomy): Eukaryota > Metazoa > Chordata > Amphibia > Caudata > Salamandridae > Lissotriton > Lissotriton vulgaris. The sequence continues at coordinate 432,029,619 of NC_141695.1, read as the reverse complement.
TAAAAAGAGTTTAACTAGACTGGCGATTTGATGCAGTGCATGTGCGCTTTTAGCTCAATGAGTTAAAATGCGCGTGCACAGCATCAAATTGCCAGCCATCTGTTGCCCAGCTTGGTGCCGCCAGCAGCTCTTCCCGCTCCACCCCCTGCTGCATCAAAGGCTTTCACGGCCTGCCGGCCATGCTTTCAGTTTCACGGCCGCCAGGCCGTGTCTCCTTTTCTGTTGCCCAGCTTGGTGCCGCCAGCAGCTCTTCCCGCTCCGCCCCCTGCTGCATCAAGGGCTTTCACGGCCGGCCGGCCGTGCTTTCAGTTTCACAGCCGCCAGGCTGTGTCTCCTTATTTTTTAACTTGTTTTTGTTACCGACGATATTCTTTTTTCTCGACATTCTTAGCCTCGGTATTCAGTCATACAATGGGTATCTAAGTGTTTAGGGCAGATTTAGGAGTGCTTATTTTATTCTCCTGGGACAAATCTTAATAAAGGTATAGGACTATTCGCCAGCATGGTTGCATGTATAGCACAGTTAGCATATGGCTCTTGTTACTGGATAGTATACAACATTCTATGTCTCAGATAACTCCTATAAACCCACATAGTCAACTATAAGCCAGAAATATTGAACAAACAAACAATATATGAAGTTTTAATAGAAACGCAGAAAAATAAAAAGAGAGCTGCAGCCGAACATAGTATTAATTTGATCAAAATTGATTCTGCAGCAAATCAAATTGGAATGGGACTGCACTGGCACTTTGCCTAGAGAAGCAGAAACACTCAAAATGGGCCGAGTGTGATGTTTAACTTGTTTTTTTTTAATTGCCTACACCCAGTGACTGCAACACTTTTAATGTTGGGCCAGGCTACATATTTTCCCAAGTTTACTGACAACGTGGCCTCTGTTTACAGTAGATGCTTGGCCACAGTTACTTCCAACACTTTGCAATGGCACTTCTTGGGTTGCCTTGTCCTACAGCTAAATTCGAACTGTTCTGAACTTGAGTCTCTTAACCACATGCGCGCTGCGTTGATTCTCCTTCTATGCTGACTTTTTAAAAAACCCATTGTTCATGACGAGCTGGGCTCGTCATCAGTGTTTGAGAAGGCTACACCATGACGAGCCCAGCTCGTCATCAGCCTCGAAGGGGTTAATTTTCACAATTTTGCAGTAAAACGATCAAAGAGGTACTAACTTAATTTCGACATCATTATTGAAGTGCAGTTTATCTTGTCTTCCTCAGTACTTCGTACATCTCTCTAGAGATGTGGCCTAACGACCAGAGCTGCCATCTAAGTCACGTAAATACAAAACATGTTGCATTACAAATGCTATAGGTGTCACATTCGCGAAAGTTATTACTATTGGCATTGTAAATGACCAAGCTATCAATTTAGCTATTTTAAAAACCAACACATAAATAAAATATTTGTCATTTACAAGACCAATAGCTCCAACTTCTCTAATGCGAGACCTATTGCATTTCCAATGCTTGTTATGTTAATGTCACGGCTGGCTCGCCTGACTTGACAAACTGAATGATTTTAAGAGAGGCCCAAAACCCCAATGATTGCAATTAAATAATTTACACAGCAAATAAAAGAAGGGGCTTTGGAGCCGGGCAGAGTTTATCCACAGTTAACAGCACCTCTGTGTTTGCAGTGTGCAGCATGTCTTTAGAGATATGTTCAACCACTGTTTAATCTGCAGGTCCCACTCCAATATCTCGGGGGTTGGGGGTGGGGAGGGGCAGTTTGGCAGAGGCAGGGAATATTGTCCCTTGCGCCCGACTGCAAAATTTGGGGGATCACTCTGCCCCTACCTTTCCCGTGCCCTTGCCTTTAACCCATATAGTGTTCATCTGCCTTTTGGGCATGGTTAGTACTATACAAATACCACATTCAAGTGGGCCTAGGGCACACAAGATTACAATGGCAACCAAGATGGGATTACACTCTCTCCTCCCTCTTGGCCGTGATGGGACCCCATCCCGAATGTGGTGACACCATTGCTGCGGACCTTGTGCTGATGGGGGCAGAGTAAAGCTTTGCGAGTCGCCAAAAGAAGCACAGCACAACTCAGCTTTGAGATGAACGGGCAGGGCCCTTTCCCCACACTGCCCCACTGATTCAACCACTGCAGCACTGATTCAACCACTGCAGCACTGATTCAACCACTGCAGCACTGATTCAACCCCTGCAACACTGATTCAGCCCAGGAAGAGAAAGGCCCCTGCTGCAGTACTGTTTCATCTCATGTGCCCAACGCTGATGCCTCTCATTCACCCCCTAGGTTAAGTAGGACGTGCAGGCCAGACCCACTGTTGTCCCTGCTGCTGTCCTGACTTGGGACACATGCAGCCAGTCCGGTGCTGCACACCATGAAACTTTCAGCGCAGCTCTAACCTGCACCCCCTGATGTGGTCCATCTATAAAGTCCTTGTTTGGCCTACAACTACAAAGAGGAGGCTCGTGGCAATAGGGCCCTGCCATAAAGGTACCCCCTTCTGGTACTTCAAGAGGGACATAAAACACTGAAGTCCTCCACCGTGCCTATTAGCCCACAGCTTGAACAGACAGGCACACAGAAGTTCAAGTGTCCGACACAGACTGTTCCAAACAAAGAAGAGTATGTGGGGAGATGCTGCCTCCTAAACATGATCGAGTATGCCTGCTCCCACTAACTGGGATCAGGAACTTAGAAAAAAGATTTGTGGAAGAGAGTGAGAGGAAGTCCCACATCAACCTGAATTTGTGCAGAAAGTAGCCCGGCATAAGTCCCAGGACCAAAGACTGCCCCAGTGCTGCTGCATCACACAAGCCTCAGTGTAGCTACAGGTCAGATGCTCTAAGATTACAGCCCCCTGTGGCTACACACGCACTCACTGACCCAAAGGTCCCTGAAGAGGGACAGCATGTGGCATTATGCTACACCAGACCTTATGCCACCCATGAAGAGCAAGTTTGCCCCTATGGTGGCCCATCCATTACTGCACAAACACTCAAACAGCAAGAAGCCGAGCTGGTCTGACAGCACACAGAGCACCAAGAAGAGAGAATAGATGGTAGCAACTTGACGATCCACACACAGTGAGACAATGGTCCACAATTCAGGTAAACCTGAAGACTGCTCCTGAGCAAAGATGGAAAAAACACTTGAAATGACCGCTGATCACGTTGGATCATACTTGGAACACCCTATGATGACCTTCACATACTATTGGCTTTAAGTGCACCCATCGGCTCATGACAGGCAAGCCACCTTCAAAAAGCAACATCTACATGGTGAAGGCCTAGTGGAAGAACAAGGAATAAACTGCATGCTCTCACAATATCGCCTCTACCGCTAGCTTCCCACAGCAACCATCCTGACACCATCACTGTCTTCTCTGCAAACCATGACTGAAACCCATACCTTACTCTCACTGAAGACATTCAGCAGCAGCTCCACTGTGATACCAAGATCATCCAGTCACCATCACACAACCCTTCATGCACAATAGAAATACCTCTTGCCAACTTGTGGACACTCCGTTGACAGCCAAGTAGAAGTTCCAACCATTATTAAACTTGAAATGACCGCTGATCACGTTGGATCATACTTGAACACCCTATGATGACCTTCACATACTATTGGCTGTAAGTGCACCCATCGGCTCATGACAGGCAAGCCACCTTCAAAAAGCAACATCTACATGGTGAAGGCCTAGTGGAAGAACAAGGAATAAACTGCATGCTCTCACAATATCGCCTCTACCGCTAGCTTCCCACAGCAACCATCCTGACACCATCACTGTCTTCTCTGCAAACCATGACTGAAACCCATGCCAAGACTCACCAACACCTTACTCTCACTGAAGACATTCAGCAGCAGCTCCACTGTGATACCAAGATCATCCAGTCACCATCACACAACCCTTCATGCACAATGGAAATACCTCTTGCCAACCTGTGGACACTCCGTTGTCAGCCAAGTAGAAGTTCCAACCATTATTAAAACATTACAATAGCCATATTTCTCCTACAATATCTCCATCCAGGTTGTGTCATAGGGAACTAAGTCCTGCCAGCATCAACTGAGGATGATCCAGACTTCCAAGAGGCTTAAAGGGAACCAAATTGATAACACCATCCTGCTAGTACCTTTAAAAGCCTGTTGCCGCTACCACCTGTACAATGTTTCAAAACCTGACTGGAGTCAGACAGTCTGGAGCAACAGCTAATCGGTGACAGTCTGCTCACCACACTGGCAACCCAGTCTACTTTGCAGCTGACCATGACCCACCGGCTCGAAAATGTTCCCATAGCAAATGAAAGTGGCTGTTCCGCAGTCTTGCACCAGCCCACACTCAGCACATACACAACCCAAACCCAATCCTATGGCAACATGTGAAAGTCATCTCACACAAGAGGTGGCCTCAGTGCTGTTGCACTGAAGGATGCTGGAGTTAAAGGTGTCACACAGGAGGAATTACTGATAAGGTTGTAAGTCTCTCAAAGACAGTCTTTGACCAGTCAAGCAACACAACCACGGGAACAGCATGCTTCACAACGGTCTCCACAAGACTCCAGCAGCGCCTCTTCTACACAGTTGAACCATTTGGATAATAACCACGGATTGTCCCAAGCATCAACAATTTGGACCAACCCCATCTTCTCTGTGTCTTCCTGCCGTGTATGCTGTCGGACCTCTGAAGCAGCTTGCAACATTTTGAGTCTTGTAAATTGAGAAAGGATCTCGCACAGCAAGAGTAATCCAAGATGTAGGATTGTAAAGGATTGTCGTGTGCTGCTCGGGGAAAACCACTGTCTGGCCAGGCAGTGTGAAGGGAATAACTGAGAGAAGGCTCCCCCGCCTAGGGAGAGAATGCCCCTGAGCACAACGTTGAAATGACCGAATGGTCTGATTCAATAAACATCAAGTAGTCAATAGTTCATATTTAGGATGAAGATGTCCAGTTATCAATATTTATTTTGACATGTAGATGAGAAAATCTCTGTTTGAAGCAAGTAGCAGAGAATGTAATCCACATAAATGTCAATGAGTTAAGGTATATTCATTTTCACACATCCCAATGCATTTCGGGCGGAGCCCATCGTCAGGGGATTACTCTACAACAAAAGCAAAAATCAGGCTGTAATGGCTTGAATTTGCAGTAATACAGCAAACAATAATAATACCGTATTCAAGAGTATCAAAGTAAAACAAAAGAAGATAAATAGCGGTGGAGCCCCGAAACGGGGAAAACTGTAGATACCACGTGATCGTGTCTGGCTTGACCAGCGGGATACCCAGAAAAGAAATTAGGTAAAGGGTGATAAGTAAGAAGCTACCCAGTGCTTCGAAAACAAATGTGTTCGTAAATATGCCCTCGATAAAAGAATGGTGCTTAAACAAGGAGAGTGCCAAAGTAAGAAACCGAGTGAACATGCAGGTAAAGGCGGTAGTGCGGTCCCAGAATGGGTACTTACATATGTGAAAGACTACGCGGGGACTCCGCGGAGTTCCGTGACATTCAACAGCGGAGTTGTGGAAAATCAGACTGAAAAAGCGGAAACCTGAAGCTAAACAGAGAGAAAGGACTAAGCAACCATAGTGAACGGAGAGCAGAGTGAGCGCCATATTGGAAGGTGCAATAGAGGGGTAAAAACTAGTGAAGTGCGGAGAAAAGTAAAAACAAAATGCGACACATCATGATATTCACACAAAAAAAACAAAGTTATAAATAACAAAGAAACTCTATACGGTCGTTGAGCCCGAGGGGGACCATCGTGGACAAAAAACGGATCCAGAAATTCTCGCTTTTCAGTAGATAGTTCTTATTGTTCAAGGTGATCGGGACTTGTTCCAATATCTGGTATTTGAGTTGAGCCACTGTGTGTCTATTTTCCATGAAGTGGGTAGCGACTGTAGATTTTAAGTTCTGAGTACGGATATTGCTCTTATGTTCTAAAATCCTTACTCTGATCTTTCTCTCGGTGTGGCCGACATAACATTTGCCACATGGGCATTTTAAGACATAAATAACGTTCTTACTGTTGCATGTGGCATTCACTTTGAGTTTTATGGCGTTGCCTTTCATAGGATGGTTGATGGAATTACCTAGGATACAATTATTGCAATTGCTGCAATTATGACAGGGTTTGAGACCCGTGTAGTTGACATTGATCTTGGGACCGCTGGGTTGGCTCAAGATTTCCTTGATGTTCTTGCCCCTGGTAAATGCAAAGATGGGGAGCTGGTTGAACAATCCCTTAAAGTCAGGTTCCAAAGACAGGATGGGCCAATGTTTGCGGATGATTTTTTGAAAACGATTGGATGCTTTAGAGTATTTTGAAACAACTACCATGCGTTCAGAGGGTGTCTGCACTTTAGGTTGCAGTAAAGAAGCTCTTGTACATTTCTGGCTCCTCTGGGTTGCCAAGTCTAGTATGGGGGTGGGATATCCACGTGCTCGCAGACGTTCCAATACAGTTTTGATTTGTGTTTTGCTTTCTTCTTCTTTTTTGCCGTGGAGATCGTCACTACCAAAACACGACCCGGAAGACAGGCGCCGTCCCTGGGACATGGGCGGGACCTGGTGAGCTTTGCTTCCGCTTCCCCCTGCCTGGGGAAGCCATGCCGCGCATCGCTGGTCCCCCGTGTGGAGAGGGAGACCGGAAGTGCTCCCTGCCCCCGCATCCACCGGGTGAAGTAAAGGGAATCCCGGGCGAAGGAGAGGTGCAGCCGCCAGCGAGGCCCGGGTGAAGGAGAGCCCCGCCCGCGGCACCAGTGAAACCGCAGAGGCCCCAGCCAGCCGTCGAGACTCCAGCCAACTAAGGAGATAGCCAGCGTCCCCCGCCGCCTCCGGAGAGCAGTCCGGTGAGTGGACTGCCAGGGAGGGGGTGGGGGCGCGAGAACGAGGTACAGCACCAGATGATTACAATAGCATAAGGCAGACAAAAGGGGCGAGGGGAGAGAAAATATATGCACATATCACAAATATACACAAAATAATGCAAAGCTAGAATACAATACCGAATACAATACCATTAGCAAAGCAAATGGCTTTAACTTAATCAAAGGTGAGACCTATTGCATTTTGAATGCTTGTACTTTTCTATGAATTTTGGGATTAACTATTTGTCCTGATGGCACGGAACTGCAGCCACCTACACTTCCCCACACTCAGCCCCCACAGGCATCATTAGTCAGTGTCTCTGCCATTAAAAGAAGAACTGGATGAACGCGCACTCTGTCCAGTTACCACCCAAACCTCCGCCCTGTGTCGTTCCTTTCACCAATGCGCTCCTAAGGCCCACAACATTACACCCCCCATGTTCTTTGTCTTATGACCCCTCCACTCGCCATCTACCCGCCACAGCCCTATGGGGCAACCAGTTTATTCAGCCATTCCTATAAGCATGTTATATAACTCTACAGCGCTGCATCCTGCTGAATGTTTGGACAGCTTCAAGGTGCTTACAGCTCTAGGTGGTGGATGTTGTGCATCAGAATCCTCCAGTGAAGGAAAGAGGTAAAAAATGTATACACTGTGATTATTAAAGATTTTATGAACCATTTTTGTGACTGTGCGTAAAATGTGCCGGAAAACACCCTCGATCTAGACGCCAATGTCAATGATGTAGTTTCCCCCTTTGAAAAGTCACAGCCCAGCGTCCTTCTACTTACTGCACTGCTGTCTCTGCTTGAGATACTTCATGAAAAAGGGATTCCCAGAGAAGATGGAGAGATGCAGTGGTTCATTCTCTGTTCCTTACCCTGTACACACGTGACATGGCATGGCTTATGTTCGAGAGACGAACCTTCCTCTCCTAATGCAGGTCTCGCTCTCAGAAAGTCCACGCTGGTGCCTCTTACTCCAGTTCTTTTCCGGCCCAGACTAATTCTGGGCATGCTGGGTAGGACGCGCAGTGGACGCACGCAGCGGGCGCACCACCGGCACGCCAAAGGCACACCCAAGGCAAGCCCGTCTGCGCCCGTCGGTGCCCAGAGAGCAACCAGCACCAGAATCCCTGCCCTTTTTACCCCGCAAATGTACACCAGAAGTGAACTTCTTAACCTAAACATTGGTGTGTGTCCCAACCCCACACTGTTGCTAGATCGGACCACCTACATGCCCAGAAAATGCAATTCGTGTGGTCAGATGGGCCTGCATAAGCCCATTAAGAACCTTTGTGGTAACTGAAGTGATGGGCTGTGCACCGCTACACCTAATTAAGGAAAACAACAAAGGCGCCCAAGGGACCGGGGGTCTTTAACACAAATATTAGGCACATGCTCTGAGGGTTTTTAAACTAAGTCCAATATATCTCAGGGCCCGAGTACAGATGAGATGAGGTGTATTCTACTGAACACGAGATCAATGAGTAAACATGAATATGAATTAGAATGCCTGATTCAACTATGAAGTCCTGACCTCGTGTTTATAACAGAAGCATGGGCGAATAGTCCTACGGAGCCTGACTGGAATGTAGCCGTACCAGCAGGCTACCATGCAGCATATGCAGACAGGTTGGGGAAAATAGGGGGGGATAGATATAATTTACCGACCCTACTACAGGATTAGGATAGAGTCTGCACAATCGCTGGAAGCTGAGGCGCTGACATTTAGCATTAAAGCTAATCATTTTGAGCTCTTCCGGGGCTACTCATCTATAGCCCTCCAGGGGTGAGGTCATACTTCACCAGTTCACTCCAGACCTTTTTGGAATATTTTCTAGTTTACCCCCACTTTCACAATATTAGGGGTCTTTAATTTCCACCTGGAAGCGAACAATAACTCTGATACCACAAACTTGATGGATAACCTTGCAGGTTTTGGGCAGAGGCAGATTGTATCTGAGCCAACTCACATAGCAGGCCACACGCTGGATGGCATATTCACCAACAACAAACATATCGAAATAGTGTGATGCCAATACCGTGATCTGATCATAACATTATTCTTTTTAATGTAAAGAATTCTTTAACTAATAGGCGGCAACAGAACAGTCAGCCTTTGGTTAAATTGCGCCCATGATTTGATGACAGCCCTGGCAACAAATCCCCCAGACATGGTATCAGACTCCAGTGTGGCAGCCAGAAACTTTGAAGATTGGATTAGGACATCAGTAGATAGCTTCGCTCCTGGAATGACTAAGCACCCTCAGAGAAATCAGGTGTCTTCACCTTGGTACACAATTGAGCTTAGACAGATTAAAACCAAATGCAGATGCAAGGAGCGAATCTTGAGAACTGATTATAGCGTTGAGCACAAAAAGGACTATAACACCGCCCTAGATGAATATAAGGCAGCAATACAAATGCTAAAACTTTATATTTTACAACCAAAATCAAGGCGGCCAAAAATTCCTCGAAGGAGCTCTTTAAAATGGTGAGAGCTCTGTCAAAGCGTTCACAAGACAGTCAATTTTCACCTGACCAAAACTTTGTGGATAAGATTGCCTCCTTCTTTCAAAATAAAGTTCAGACAGTTTATAATGAACTCCATAAGACAGTATTCAATTCCGCGGTGAAAAGGGGTGATCCGTCATAGAAAACTCTCAACGCATTGCAGTCTGGTATGATTCCCTTTATTAGCGACAGAGCGAGTCACAGATTTGCTATCACAGACTAAGTCCGGCTCGCCCCTGGATCCCTGCCCTCCCCCCATATACTGCACCTGGTTCCCAAGGAAATCAGTGCTCACCTGACTCCCCCCTAAACGAGGTCATCAGCTCCTGGGTATATCCACACCCATGGAAAAAGGCTTGTATCAGGCCTATTCTGAAGAAAGCCACTCTAGACCCCATGGAGGCGAAACATTACCGCCCAATATCCTGTTTTCCGATTCCTTCTAAAATTTTAGAGAAAGCCATTATTTTGGAACTGACTATCTAGACGGCAATAATATTCTTGATGCTACCCAACACGGTTTTAGATCCCGACATTCCATCATCATGGCCACTGAAGAGATATGCAAAGTGATGGACGTGGGGTGGGGTGGGAGGTTGAGGGGGGAGAGCCGTCCTCATCCTGCTTGACCTATCACCTGCGTTCAATACCGTGAACCACGAGATACTGACGTGGCAGCTGAGGGCAGCAGATCTTAGAGAGTTGGCTCTAACCTTATTAACATCTTTCTTGGCTTCTAGAGAACAGATGATATATTGGAATAGCCTTAAGTCAGCAAATTCTATGTCAGGACCGGAGGCTTCAGATTATGCTATATCTTCCTTCGCTTTATTAACATAAAGACTCCACAGCAGCTTAGGAAAAGATATAATAAGAACAAAAAATGCTTTAAACATAAAGCATTGACGTAATGTTCAACAAATCAAACAACAACTCCCAAGAGTCTCTTTGCATAACAATAGTCCATAGTCCTTCTACTCTGTCCATGATCACTATATAACCGGACTTCTCATCATCTTCCTCCTCTTTCTTCGCTGCTCCCGCAGCCAGATAAGTGCTTTCCTATGTTTTTCCCTTTTTTCATTGCGATTGGTTGAATTGTGTACGATCGTTGGGGGACTCATTGCATGGTTTATTCCCTTACAGAGTCCCCGGTTGCGGGAACGTTCTTCGTTCCTACGCGCCTTGTTTTCCCACTTGTGTGCGGTGTCTACATAGACCGCCAGGGGGCGGCCTGTCGTCTCGCCGGCCCCTCGGCGCGCCTCCGCAGTGCCAGGAGCCGCGCCGTGGAGTCTGCTTGCGCAGGAGCCTGCCCTCGCGTACCCCTCTGACACCTGGTGCCCCGGGTCTGTGTTTTCCTGCTCTTGACGCCCCGGTGGGGTCTGTATAGCGGTTCTGACCGCGTGAATCACCTTCGGGTGTCCTTTATGCACCTCTTTATCCGAAGTGTGGCCTAGCGCGCTTGAGGGGTGCGACGACCCGGTCCCGGCGAGGAGGGTCTGCGCGCTTGGGGGTTGGTGCAGCCCACCTGCCACGTCAGTTGGCCCAAAACGTGATCGCAGCCACTTGGCCTGCCCACATTCGAGATCTTTCTCGGTTGCCGCCCTCTAGGGTGCCACGCATCTGCCCTTGGTTCCGAGATGGAAGGGGAATACGAGGAGGAACCCTGCCCCTATCTGCAGGACGACGAGTTCTACCAGGGGGTGGACAATTCCATCTACCGCTGCGTGACGGAGGTGGTAGGCCCCATGGAAGACCGCCTTTCCGCCCGCATCGTGGAAGAGTGCGCGAAGCTGGCAGCGGCGCAGGTGCCTCCGTCCCAGGAACTCCCGGGGACGTCCGGCGGGTTGCCACCCGCCCCGAAGAGGCCTTGTAAGGAGGGGCCGTCATCGGAGGCCCAAGGTGTGGACAGGGGCGCGTTTGAGCGTCTTCGAGATGCCTTCCTGGCTAAGGCAACGGCGGTGCCCCCTGCGCCCTTGGTGGACCCTGGTGCTTCGGGGGACGTGTCTACGGCCCCTGCCTCCCCGATCTACGACTCTCCGGACTCAGATGACGACGGGGAGTCAACCCGATCTTGGCTTCCGGCGCCCGCTGCCAAGGAGATGCCCCGGGATGAGTCGGGCATGCTGGACCCGGACGAGATAGTCCACCCCCGCTCCGCGGCCTGGGCACCGGGGGAGACGGTGGCGAAATTTGTCGCGGGCAGGCTGCGCAAACCCCTGGAGAAGGAAGCGAGGGGTTGCCTACGTGGGGAATGTCCTCGGCCAACTTTGGAAGGGAAAGTGGCCATGACCCCGGAATTGGATCCCAAGATGGCCACCTTCCTGGCGAAGTTTATGAAGGACCCCAGGAAAGGGATTGACCGGTCCTGGCGGGCCTGCCAGGACAAATTGTTGGATGCGGTCGGTCCCGCCACGAAGATCCTCGACATGGCGGAGGAGGCTAGAGCGAATGGCACCGCCATTTCACCGGAGGTGCTCTCGAATTGGGCCCAGAGGGTGATTGTGTTCCTGGGCAACGCCAATTGTGCCCTGTCCACCGAGAGGCGGCGTTCGCTCCTAATCAAGCTGGACCCCAAGCTGGGGGACCTGGCCTCGTCGGAGGCGGGTGCTGTGGCCCAGGGAGGCCTCTTTGGCGAGCCCTTCATCAGGGAGCTGGGCAAGTTTGTGAATACGTTCACGTCGCTGGATAAGGCCCAGTCTAGCATCAAGAGAGTGTTCCACCAGCGTTTCTCTGGAGGGGCCGGTCGCGGTTGGGGCCGCGCGATCGGCCGTGGTCAGCAGACCAACAACAGAGGACAAGGCTCCGGGAGAGGTCAATACCAGACCTCTGCCAACTATACCAACTTCTACCCCACCAGGGGACAGCGCTTCGGTGGCAGAGGGTTCAAGAAGAACTCCGGACACGGAAATGCCCCCGGTAAGTGTACTTTGTTTGGATCAGGTTCCAATTGGGGGACGGCTGGCAAGCTTTTACGAGGAGTGGGAATTGCTCACTGCCGACGCTTGGGTTTTGCAGACTGTACGAGGTTTCCATATCGAGTTTTACGACCAGCCCACTCAAGCGAGGCCCCCGCGCCCGATGTGTTTTGCAGAGTCAGACGCGCGATTGATAGACGGGGAGGTCTCGGACTTGCTGCGCAAGGGAGCCATCCGTCTATCAACGCGCCACCCGCATGGGTTCCTCAGCAACGTCTTTTTAGTGGACAAGACGGATGGGGGCAAAAGACCTGTGATCAATCTCAAAGAGTTCAACGGGTGGTTGGTCTACCGTCACTTCAAGATGGAGGGTATCCACCTCCTCCGAGACGTGCTCCTCCCTCTGGATTGGATGGTGAGACTAGATCTCAAGGACGCCTACCTGGTCGTCCCCATCCACCCCCCTCATCGTCGTTTCCTGCAATTCCTGTGGGACGACAAGGTGTTCGAATTCACCGCTCTGCCGTTCGGTCTTTCTTCGGCCCCGTGGTGCTTCACGAAGGTCCTTCACCCGGTGGTGGAGTTTCTCAGAAGTCAAGGGGTCCGTATGCTAGTGTACTTGGACGACATCCTCCTCATGGGGCAGTGCCCAGAGGTGTTGGCGGGCCAGCTGCGTCAAGCTGTCGGCCTGCTCCAGAGACTGGGGTTCGTGATCAACGGCTCCAAGTCGGTTTTAGTGCCCACTCAGCAGATCACCTTTTTAGGCTTCGTGGTGGACTCGGTACAGGCGGTCTTGAGCCTACCGGGTTGGAAGGTCGCAAAGATACGACACCTGCTTTGGCAGACGATCGCGAGAGATCGTACGTCCCTGCGACATATCGCCAAGGTGGTGGGTCTTCTCTCGTCCTCCATCCAGGCGATTTTCCTAGGCCCGCTGCACTACAGGGCTCTCCAACGCCTGAAGGCGCAACATCTGCGCCGTGGGATGGGTTACGATCAGTGGGTTCCCCTCACGGACGAAGTGAAGGAGGAAATGTCATGGTGGCTGTCTCACATGGAGGCGTGGAATGGTCGGGCGATCTTCGGTTCGGCTCCGGACCTGATCATAGAGTCCGACGCCAGCAGGTCCGGCTGGGGCGCCCGGTGCGGGGAATTTTCCACCGGCGGCGCCTGGTCTTCAGAAGAACAACAATTGCATATCAATTGTTTGGAGCTCCTTGCGGGCTCCTTCGCGGTTCGCTGTTGGACCAAAGATTCGGTCAAAGCTTGTGTCCTGTTACGGATGGACAATATTTCGGCGGTCCGTTATGTAAACCATCTGGGTGGTCCTCGGTCCCGCGCCTTGGCGGACTTGGCGAAGGACTTCTGGGATTATTGCCTGTCCCGTCACATTGCGGTGACGGCAGAGTATCTGCCGGGCCAGTGCAATCAGGTGGCGGATTGGCACTCCAGACATCTCAGGGACACCAGCCAGTGGAAACTGGATCCGGAGGTTTTCCGGTGGCTGCACACCCTCTGGGGTCCCTTCTCGGTGGACCTCTTTGCGTCCCGTCTCGACCAACAGCTGCCGCGTTTTTTCAGCTGGAGGCCGGACCCTCTAGCGGAGGCCACGGACGCGTTTTTGCAGGATTGGAGTCGGGAACAACCGTTCGCGTTTCCCCCGTTCTCCATGATAATGCGAGCGGCGGCCCAGATACGCCGCCAGGGAGCGGAGCTGGTGTTGGTTATACCACTCTGGAGGTCTCAAGTGTGGTTTCCGGTTCTTCTGGAACTTTCTTGGGATTCTCCAATCCTACTCCCCCTGTTTCCTCTGCTCCTGACAGATCCGGATCAGGAACCGCATCCCCTCGTCATGCAGAACTCTCTCCGCCTCGTGGCATGGAGGCTCTCAGGAGACGCTGGTCGCTCCCGTGCCTTTCGGGGTCGGCTGAACACTTGCTCTCCAAAGCATGGGCCGATAGTACGACGAAGCGTTACAGATCCGCTTGGCTTAAGTGGATGCGTTGGTGTTTACGAAGGGATCTGGATCCCTTGGTCGCAGGCCTCGTTCCCGTGCTGAATTTCCTGGCACATTTGGCCGACAAGGGCCTAGCGTATAGGACGATCAATGCTATTCGATCGGCGATTTCAGCTGGCCATGACAACATCGATGGCCATCCAGTAGGGGAACATCCTTTTGTGTGCCGGCTTCTGCGAGCTATCCGCCTCGCGCTGCCTCCGGAACCCAAGTACTCCGTCCTTTGGGACGTCAATTTGGTTCTGAATTTGTTCCTGTCGTGGCCGGCCAATTCCTATCTGTCTCTCAAAGAGCTGTCGGCGAAGTTAGCCATGTTGTTATGTCTGGTCTCTTGTAGGCGCGTCTCTGACGTGCGCGCGCTGGATGTCTCTGCACGCATCTTTTCCCCGGATGGGGTTACTTTTACGGTAGGCCGACGCACGAAAACGTCGTCGCGTTCTATTTCATATCCAGCTTTTCTTGACACTCCTAAGTTGTGTGTCGTGCAATGCCTCAAAGCATATGAGGACCTGACCTTGGATCTGCGCCCTCCGGGCGAGCGTCAGTTGTTGATTGCCCTGCGGAAGCCACACAAAGCTGTCTCCTCCCCCACTATTGCTCGGTGGGTGCGGTGGGTCATGCAAGAAGCGGGCATCAATACTTCTCTCTTTGGAGCACACTCCGCCAGGGGGGCCATGGCCTCTAAGGCATTCTCGGTGGGTGCTCGTCTGGAGGACCTAATGCGAGCGGCGGATTGGTCCTCGGATTCCACCTTCAAGAGGTTTTATTTTAAGCCGGTGGTGGATTTGACCCAGTTGGTGGTAAGTAAGCTTTAAACTAGCATAATCTGAAGCCTCCGGTCCTGACATAGAATCGAAATTTGCCTAGCTTACGTAACGGTAAGTTTCAATTCTATTAAGGACACGGAGGCGAGGATTATCCCACCCAGGCTACAGTGGTGTCTCTACCCACCCGTATGACAGTAAGTAAAGCGTTTTCCTTTACATTGTCGGTACTGTATTAATCACTGAATGCTCCTCGCCTTGTTGTCGCATTCCTGGACCACCTCGCTGATGCTGTTCCTTTTTCGGCAGGCAACGACGGTGCTAAACAGGACCAGTGAGGCTCAAGCGTGATCTGCGCGAAGAAAGAGGAGGAAGATGATGAGAAGTCCGGTTATATAGTGATCATGGACAGAGTAGAAGGACTATGGACTATTGTTATGCAAAGAGACTCTTGGGAGTTGTTGTTTGATTTGTTGAACATTACGTCAATGCTTTATGTTTAAAGCATTTTTTGTTCTTATTATATCTTTTCCTAAGCTGCTGTGGAGTCTTTATGTTAATAAAGCGAAGGAAGATATAGCATAATCCTCGCGTCCGTGTCCTTAATAGAATTGAAACTTACCGTTACGTAAGCTAGGCAAATTTCGATTCCTGTCTCCCGTGTGGTGTACCACAGGGGTCAGCATTGTCTCTAACACTGTTTAACATATTTGCTACCCCTCTGGCAAGACTAATAAAAGATCAAGGTCTAATACTTGTATCGTACGCAGACGATACCCAGATAGTGGTATTGGTTACTCAAAGTGTGGACACTACTGCTGTCAGGTTTCGTAACTGTCTAAATAATGGCATGGCATGTATGAACTCAAACTTTCTAAAGCTCAATACTGAAAAGACTGAGGTTATTGAGTTTAGGCAGAAGCCTTCGAAAAGGCTACTCACTGGTACCAGCCATCGTACCTCCGCAGCTCCCTCACTAAGGACCCTACACTGGCTCCCAATAAAAGAGTGGATCCATTTTAAAACTCTCTGTCTGGTCCACAAAACTCTCTACGGGAATGGCCCCCCTATCATGAATGATATGATCAGACCATACATTCCATCCAGGCACCTTCGCTCTAACCAGAAAAATCTCCTTATAACACCCAGGACCAACAGAGCCCGATCTGGGGACCGTCTCTTCTCGCGAAATGCAGCAAAGCTGTGGAATGCCCTTCCGCTTCCACTTCGCTTAGAACCTAGTCTGCTGGCATTCCGAAAACAATTAAAAACAGCACTGTTTCCCAGGTTATAGATTAGCTAGCCCCATTTCTCAAACTCTGCATCATCCTTCTATTTGACATCAAGCGCTGGGATGCTTCCGAGTAGCCATGCGCTATACAAGAGCCTTTCAATTTCAATTTCAATTTCAATTCGGTATGGAGCCAATTGTGATGGCCCTCTGAGGCTGGGAACTGTCCTGTCCCTGTAAACAAGGCCAGGAACCTTGATTTTATATTTGATAGCAATCTAAAGTTTGCTCAACAAATTAATCGGGTATCTTCTGCCTGCTTCTTCACGCTAAAAGTCCTGTGTAAAATCCTGCTGTTCATTCCATGAACTCTTAGGAAATCTGTAGTTGGGGCGTCGGTTCTCTCTAGAGTCGACTATGGCAACGCCTTATGCCTGGAAGCCGATAAAGGCCAGATTGCCAAACTGCAGTCCCTATAGAATGCGGTGGCTCATATGCTACTTGATATCACTAAACATCAACCAACCTCTGCCAATATTAAACTGCTCCATTGGCTCCCAGTTCCACTGCAAGTGGATTTCAAGGCACTCTGTCTCGTACAGAAGGCTGTGTGTGGAGTGGGAGCTGCGGATGTGCAACAGCTATTCCCCCAGTACTCGCCACAATGCTGTCTTAGGTCAGCAAATACAGGACTGATCCTGGTCCCAAGATAAAAAGAGCCAGCTAGGGGGTAAAGGGCTTCTCATATCGAGCGGCCAAACTGTGGAACTCCCTCCCCACATTGATAAGACTACAGCCTAACAGGACTCTCTTCAGAAAACAAATAAAAACATGGCTTTTCCCTAAGCTCACAGACTAATCAATCAATCAATCAATCAGAACAATTTGTAAAGCGCGCTACTGACCCGGAAGGGTCTCAAGGCGCTGGGGGAGGGGGTCCGTTACTGCTCGAAAAGCCAGGTCTTGAGTTGCTTCCTGAAGGAGAGATGGTCCTGGGTCAGCCGTAGGTGGATGGGGAGGGAGTTCCATGTCTTGGCCGCCAGGTAGGAGAAGGATCTTCCTCCGGCGGTGGCTCTGCGGATGCGTGGTACGGTGGTGAGGGCGAGGCTGGTCGATCGCGGCTGGCGGGTGGGCATGTAGAAAGTGAGGCGGTTGTTGAGGTATTTGGGGCCAAGGTCGTGGAGCGCTTTGTGTGCATGGGTGAGGAGTCTGAACGTGATCCTCTTGCTGACGGGGAGCCAGTGCAGGTCTCTCAGGTGGGCGGAGATGTGGCTGTGGCGGGGGACGTCTAGGACGAGTCGTGCGGAGGCGTTCTGTATGCGTTGAAGTCTTTTCTGTAGTTTGGCAGTGGTTCCCACGTAGAGGGTATTCCCGTAGTCCATTCGGCTGGTGACGAGTGCCTGGGTGACCATCTTCCTGGTTTCGGTGGGGATCCATCGGAAGATCTTACGGAGCATGCGCAGGGTGTTGAAGCAGGATGACGATACGGCGTTGCCTTGTCTGGTCATTGCGAGGGCGGAGTCCAGGATGAAGCCCAGATTTCGTGCGTGGTCCGTTGGCTTGGGGGTGGTGCCCAGGGCAGTGGGCCACCAGGAGTCGTCCCAGGCGGAGGCGGATGATCCCAGGATGAGGACTTCCGTCTTGTCTGAGTTCAGCTTCAGGCGGCTGTTCTTCATCCATTCGGTGACGTCCTTCATTCCCTCGTGTAGGCTGGCTCTGGCATTGGCCGGGTCGTTGGTGAGGGAGAGGATCAGCTGGGTGTCGTCGGCGTATGAGTAGATGTTAAGGTTGTGTTGGCGTGCGATGGCTGCGAGGGGGCTCATGTAGACGTTGAAGAGGGTGGGGCTGAGCGAGGATCCTTGAGGTACGCCGCAGATGACTTTGGTGGCCGCGGATCGGAACAGGGGGAGGCGGACTCTCTGGGTTCTTCTGGCGAGGAACGAGGTGATCCACTCCAGTGCTTTCCCTTGGATTCCGATGTTGCTGAGGCGCTGTATTAGGGTGCAGTGGCAGACTGTGTTGAATGCTGCAGAGAGGTCCAGGAGGATGAGGGCAGCTGTTTCCCCGTTGTCGAGCAGGGATCTGATGTCGTCGGTGGCTGCGATGAGGGCGGTCTCGGTGCTGTGGTTGGCTCGGAAACCGGACTGTGAGGGGTCGAGGGATCCGTTCGTCTTGAGGAAGGCGGTGAGTTGTATGTTGACGGTCTTCTCGATGACTTTGGCAGGAAAAGGGAGGAGCGAGATGGGGCTGAAGTTCTTGAGGTCGGTGGGGTCGGCTGTCTGTTTTTTCAGGAGGGCGCTGAGCTCGACATGCTTCCAGCTCTCCGGGAAGTTGGCGGTGTTGAAGGAGATGTTGATGATGTTCCGGAGTTGGGGTGCGATGATGGAGCCGGCCTTGTTGAAGACGTGGTGGGGGCAGGGGTCGGTAAGGATTCCGGAGTGGATGGTGTTCATCGTACGGGTGGTGTCTTCGGTACTGACCGGGGTCCAGTTGCAGAGGGTGGTGGTAGGGGGCGTTGTTTCGGTGGTTGGGTGCGTGGTTGGTGTGTCGAAGCTGTTGTGTATGTCGGCGATCTTGCGGTGGAAGAAGGAGGCGAGTGTGTCGCAGAGGTCTTGCGAGGGTGTGATGTCATTGTTTCCAGCGCTGGGGTTGGAGAGCTCTTTGACGATGCTGAAGAGTTCCTTGCTGTTGTGGGTGTTGTTGTCCAGGCGTACTTTGAATGATGTCCTTTTGGTGGTGCGGATCAGCTGGTGGTGTGTGCGGGTGGCGTTCTTGAGGGCGGTCATGTTTTCTGTGGTCTGGTCGTGGCGACAGGCTTTTTCGAGGGTGTGGCAGTTTTTCTTGGATGTTTTGAGTTCGTTGGTAATCCACGAGGCTTTTTTGCTGCCGTGTCAGCTGTGTGGGTTCTTCAGTGGTGCGAGGTTGTCGGCACAGTTGATGAGCCATTGTGTGAAGATGTGGGCTGCTTCGTTGGGGTCCGTCGTGTTGGTGGGAGGGTTCTGGTTGAGGGAGGTGGTCAGCTGGTCAGCGGTGATCTTGCTCCAGCTCCTGCGGGGAACCTGTTGCAGGTGGTGATGGGTCGTTGTTCTCTTGAAGCTGAAGTGGACGCAGCTGTAATCGGTCCAGTGAAGTCCGGTGGAGTGGCTGAAGGCGATGTGCTTGCCGGAGGAGAAGACGGGGTCAAGCGTGTGGCCGGCGTAGTGGGTGGAGGTGTTCACCAGTTGCTTGAGTCCGAGGTTGGCGAGGTTGTCCAGCAGGGTAGTGGTGTTGCTGTTGTTGTTGTTCTCCAGGTGGAAGTTGAGGTCCCCTAGGGGGATGTAGTCAGAGGAGGCGAGGGCGTGCGGGCTGATGAAGTCTGCGATGGCTTAGCTGAATTGTGTGCGTGGTCCAGAGGGTCTGTAGATGAGAGTGGCTCTGAGGGTGGTCTTGGGGTCGATGTGTATCTGGAAGTGGAGGTGCTCGGCGGCGGTGAGGGTGTCGTCGGAGTTGGTCGTGATGCGGATGGTGCTCCTGTGGACGATGGCGATGCCTCCTCCGGTCTGGTTGACGCGGTCCTTCCGGGTGATCTTGTATCCATCCGGGATGGCTATGGCGATGTCGGGTGCTGAGGAGGCGTTCATCCATGTTTCCGTGAGGAAGGCGACGTCTGGAGATGTTGAGTCGAGCAGGTTCCAGAGTTCGACGGTGTGTCTGTGGACGGAGCGGGTGTTGAGCAGGATGCACTTGAGGTGGGTGTTGCTGGTGCCTGGCCTTTCGGGTGCGGTGATGGTCTGGAGGCAGGTGAACTTGCAGGCTTGGCAGGTGAAGGGTCCGTGGGTGCGTTTCGATGTGGCTCGGTAGCAGGCGGGGTTCCGGTCGGGTTTGAGTGCGTTGAGGGTGGCGGCGTCGTACGTCCATCGTGCTGGCTGGCATCTTCGGGGGCCAGGGGTCCTGGTGCTGGGCGCGGTCCAGGCACGGACGGGCGCAGACGGGCGCAGACGGGCTTGCCTTTGGCACGACTTTGGCGCGCCAGCGGCGCACCCGCTGCACGCGTCAGCTGTGCGGTCTCCATAAGTGGGAGGGGGAGGAGGGGTCAGCTGGGAGGCGGGAGGGCAGGCTGCCAATGGGCACGGGGGGCGGGGCCGCAGGGGGGTCAGTGGCGGGAAAAAACGGCGGGGTTCAGAGGCGGGAAAATCGGTGGCGCGGGGTCAGGGGCTGCTGGCACACGAGGGGTGCAGGAGAAGGCTGGCAGGCTGAGGAGGCGGCTGGCTGGCAGGATGAGGAGGCGCTGTAGCGGCGGGGAAGCGACCTACCCGAGGGTCAAGGGTCGCTGTCTCTGTCGCGCAGCAGCCTCCCTTTAACTGGGGTCAGCTGGGAGGCGGGAGGGCAGGCTGCCAATGGGCACGGGGGTGGGGCCGCAGGGGGGGTCAGTGGCGGCAAAAAACTGCGGGGTTCAGCGGCGGGAAAATCGGTGGCGCGGGGTCAGGGGCTGCTGGCACACAAGGGGGTGCAAGAGAAGGCTGGCAGGCTGAGGAGGCGGCTGGCTGGCAGGCTGAGGAGGCGGTGTAGCGGCGGGGAAGCGACCTACCCGAGGGTCAAGGGTCGCTGTCTCCGTCGTGCAGCAGCCTCCCTTTAACTGGGGTCGGCTGGGAGGCGGGAGAGCAGGCTGCCAATGGGCACGGGGGGCGGGGCCACAGGGGGGGTCAGTGGCGGGAAAAAAAGGCGGGGCTCAGCGGCGGGAAAATCGGTGGCGCGGGGTCAGGGGCTGCTGGCACACCGGGAGTTCAGGAGAAGGCTGGCAGGCTGAGGAGGCGGCTGGCTGGCAGGCTGAGGAGGCGCTGTAGCGGCGGGGAAGCGACCTACCCGAGGGTCAAGGGTCGCTCAGCGTGAGCCTCGGCATCCTCTCACCTCAGTGCCAAGACGCCTCGTCATTCGTGCGCTTTATAAGACAAATCAGACAGTCAGTCATTCCACATTCCTTCCTAACACGCACCGCCTCTGGTCTGTGATCCGGAACTACAAAGGGGGTCACATTGGCGGATTCTGACATCAAATGAGGCATTGGGTCAGGGCTTTAAGTGGGATTAAAAAACTGGGGAGTCTCTCAAAGGGGCGTGACCAATGTAATTAAGGGCGTGGCTTAAATACACATAAGCTAAAAATCTTTGCTTAGCGTAGTGTGCAGCCGATTTGTATTTTGCTGTTTCTGTCATTGCATCCAGATATATGAAAGCACAAGTAACATAATACCTTGTTAGGACTATTGGCTTTGTCAATGATTGTTAATTGCTTAAGATAAATAAACAGCAACTATGGCTTGTATATAATACTGAAAAAGCTTCCACTCAAAGCCCTAGTGACACCACAACAACGTTGGTGCTCCTGAGTTCTAAAAAGAGAAGGGAAATCCAGAGAAAAAATGACTCTCTTTAAAGGATTTTCCTTCCCCTACAACGCTCACCTGGCACGACGTCATGCGTCACTTCTCCACTAGTGAGAAGTGAGCAGTGTGCGCACGTGCACATCGATGTGCCTGCTGTCACTGCAGTCCGGAAAAAAAGAGGACCGCCTCATGATCCAGCGAACTCAAACTAGCAGAATTTGTAGCCATTTTTATTATCTCTGATATGGGATTGCTTCTGGATGTAATGTGGGCCATCTCGTATTGCTATGCACTAGTGCCATGGAAGATACGTTAGCGGGTAAAGATAGGGTTCTTACTGCTACAAGCCCTTCCATTCATTCACTTCTCCTTCTCCCCAGTGCCTAGCAGTGATGTAAAACTAGTCTCTTCTGACTTTCCCAATACAGAGGGACAGAGTTATCAACACTTTGCACCACCACAAAGTTGCATAACTATTATCTTTCCAAGGCAAACCTTTTTCTAACTGGACAGTAGCCCATAAGGTAACACATATAGCACTATACACTGATTTGTGCTACTCTGTGTTAAGGTATGCCCCCTGCGTGGTACATGGGCTCGTCTATCCATGTTTTTCGATGCAAAGCCTAATCTACTATAATTTTTATACAGGGCTTTGCACCAAAAACATAACACTTCCTTAAGGCAGGCACACAGTAGGAATATTTGTTTAATTTCTTCTAACTTTTAGAGTAGCCTTCCAGTAAAAAAACCTATGCTAGCCTAGACATTACACCACCGAGGTGTGCGCGTGGTCGTATGCAACCGTACGGAGTGCCAGCGCTGGGGAAGATATTCTAAATGCATTACAGATGTACCCAAATACCCAGGGGTGGCTCCACCGTTAAGAACAATAAAATGGTAATAAAGTCCATTTATTACCACTTGTTGTTCAACGCGCTGTCCCGAGCTCATAGTCGGTACAGGAACGCTGGGTTTGCTGATTTCTGCTGCTGCCAGTCAGGCAGCCGCAGACAGCAGTGGTAGGCAGGGCACTTAGGTTTAAAGTGTGCATGTCTTTTAGGCCGGCCGTCTTGCGACAGACAGCCAGACATGCAGTTTAAACCTCTCTAACCAAGCTGTTTTAAGACAGCTGGGGTAGAGACAAAAAAAGCTTCCAGTGCCCTCAGGAGCGGCGAGAAAGACCACTCCCTCCAATCCCAGTGCTGCTCTCATGAAGCAGGAGAGCAGTGCCAGGATTGGTTACTGGTGTTTCCTGGAGCCTGCCAGGAGAGAAGACCCGAGCGAGGAGGAGGACATCACACCAGGAAGAAGGTAAGTGGAATGATTTATTTAAAAAAAAAATGAATATTTGGGCCCGCAACACCACCCTCCTTACATGCCAGCCGCTACTGTGAATACCCCAGGGGTTTTGCTGCTACATGAAGACATGACATTAAATTACCTGCGACACAAAAGATTTTTAATTTAGTCCAGCAGCATTATCGTGCAGGTTGATTAATTTATTACAGAGGCTCTCCTAGTATAAAAAGAAATGAGCTTCATGTCATTCGGAGTCTCGGGGAACTCGTGTAATATGCCACCTAAGGCCTCACATTTGCTAAAAAGTCACCATAAAGATACATAGAAGCCTGCTTATGTTTGTTTCGACCTTATTTCATTTGATATAATGTCACATAGCCTTCAACTCAGGCTTTGAGGTCAGAGGTGGTCCTCTCCTGCCCATGTTTCATCAATGTAAACCTTGTTCATTGTATCACTAAACTTGCTGTTTTTTTTCATTTCCATCCCATTTACAATATAACAAATGCTTATAGTCAATGCATATGACAAATGCCATTCCCTGTTTGATAGGAAAGCAGACATTTGAGGTGAGAAAAATTAGAGTGTCACTGGTGCTGTGGGTACTCTAAACAGAAGCTGCTTTCTACCTAAACTTGAGAACTACCTAGAGATCTCTGCTTCCTTTTTTCATAATTTTTGCATGACTCTGAGCCTGAAAAGGTATTGTTTTGACTTATACTGGGTTCTCCCTTGTGTCTGGACAAAGCTATACCTCTCTGAAGAGTGCTAATGAGAGCGAAACACGTGTCAGGGGTTGCTTTTATTAATTTCAGGTTGGCCTGGTTGGTATCTTACCAATTCAATGCTGTAATAACATGCCTGGAGTGGTCAAAGGCTTTTGTCACTCTACAGCTCAGCATGGATAGCACTGTGCTAGTGATATGAAGTAGCATTTATAGATATGAAGTAGTATTTATAGAGCGCATGGCTACCCATGGGCATCCCAGCGCTAAGAAGTGAAAGAAGCTCATGAGACATATCTGGGGAAGAGCCAGGTTTTCAACAGCTTGCGGAAAATCAAATAGTTGGTTTCTTTTTGCAGCTGAAGGGGAAGAGAATTCCAGAGCTTGGCGGCGTTATAGGAGAAGAGGCGACCTCCGCTTCTGGCTTGGTACAAAGGCCAGATGCAGTTCATCTGAGCGTAAAGGCCTATTGGCTTGATAAAGTTTGGCTAAGGGGGAAATGATCTTGGGTCCATTCCCTCCAAGCAGTTTGTGAGTAAATGGATTCTCTCCCGAATGGGCAGCCAGTGTAGAGCTTTCATGGCAGGTTTGGCTGACTGTCTATAGGGAATTCTCATGAGAGTTCTTGTCGCACAGTTCTAGATCATTTGGAGTTTAGAAAGTACTGCTTCTGGGGCGCTTAAAGTCCAGGCGCGTAAAAGAAGCGCTTGGACTGCAAGTTTCTTGGCTTGAAAGGTAAGCAGGGGGCGCACTTTACTTAGCAATCTAAGCATGCTAAAGCAAGCAGCGACTACCTTTCTGGTTTGGACTTAAGGAGAGAGGTCTGAGTCCAACCAGAACCCCAAACTTTTTATATTTAATTTGGGGATGGGTGCTGATCCCGTTGCAGTCGGCCACATCTTAATTGGTCTGAATAGTGACGAGTTGCCAAGGAGCATAAGCTCTGCTTTGTCCCCATTTAGCTTCAGGTAAGAATGGTTCATCCATTTGGCCACTTCTTCAAGGCAAGTGCAGAGGCGGGGTGTGGATGTATCTGGATGGTTAAGTGAAACACTAGTTGAGTATCATCCGAGCATGTTACGATGTTCACTCCGTAGGGCTGTATGATCTCTGCCAGTGGAGCCATATAGGCATCAAAAAGCGTTGGGCTTAGAGAAGAGCCCTGTAGGACTCCACATAAAAGAGGCCATGGTTTGGAGGTGATTTCACCCTCAAATACCTGGAAGGATCGCCCCTCCAGGAATGACATCAGCCAGGTTAGCGCTATTCCAGACACACCCAGATTTCTGAGACGGTCAATCGAGATAAGGTGATTTACTGTATCGAAGGCCGCAGTCAGGTCCAGAAGGATCACGGCAGATTATCCTCCTGAATCGAGAATTTTTCTTAACTCTTCCATGACAGCTAGGAGAGCTGTCTCAGTGTCGTGCCCAGGACTAAATCCTGTTTGGGTTGGGTGGAGGAGGTGGTTGGATTCTAAGTAGGCAGAGAGTGTAATATTTACATATTTCTGTAGGATTTTGCTAATTACCGGGAGGAGGGAAATAGGCCGATAGTTGGCCAAACAGTCAGGGTCTAGAGTGGATTTCTTCAAAAGAGCTCTGACCATAGCTTTTTTCCAGGAGTGGGGGACAACTCCGGAAGAGATGGATACATTATTCAGGTTTAAATTGACTGGTCCAAATGTCTCTGTTGCTTGTTTGAGAATCCTAAGTGGGGCAGGGTCATTAGATGATCCACTTTTTACACGGTCAGCAGTACCTAGAAGACAATTATAGTCCATTGTAGGAAAGGCTGCTAAGCACCCTTCCTTATCCTCTGTATAGGGCTTATCATAATAGGAAAGATCGGGTCTTTGGTGGAAGAGAAAGATCCGTAGATATTCTTAATTTTGCTGTGAAAAAATTCCGCCATTTCATTACAATGTAGATCTGATTTAGCAGGGGAGTCAGGGAGAGGGAGCATTCATTACTTTTTTAACAATTTGGAATGTTTCACGGGGGGAGTTAGCAGAAGAAGCTATAATCTTCTCGTAATAGAGAGCTTGGATATTTCTAATTTCAATTTTATATGTTTTGATAGCATCCCTATATTTCTTCTTCTTGTCTGGGACAACATTTCTTTTCCTGCCTCTCTCTGTTTCTTTCCAAATTTGTTTTAGTTCTCTAAGTTTGGGAGTATACCAAGCTGCTTTATTAGGTCCTTTGTGCAGCTGGATTGTTGTTTTAGGGAGGACTAAATCTAGTGAGCTGTTAATCCAGTTGCCAAATTCCTCATTGGCCGCTATTGGATCAGAGTCAGGAGCAGGCCTAGATCTCTCCAGAGTTGATATCCAGGTGTCTAGTGGGAGTTTTGACCAGCATCGGGACTTAGTTTGTACGTGTCGGGTTGGGGAGTGGCTTGGCTAGGAGACCAGGAAAATGGGATGAGAAAGTGATCCGGCCAAGGAATGGGTATTGGGACTTGACAGGATAGCTCCTTCAGACCCGAAAAAACGGGATCTAGGAGGTGTCCTTTTGAGTGTGTTGCGGACAGTATTTTTTGAGTGAGCTGTAAGGCCGCTAGGTCTGAAATCAATTCGGTTGCAGTTTTAGAGGTTAGATCATCAAAGTGAATATTAAAATCTCCAAGAATGGTGAAATTAGTAGTAGAACTTGCTAGTTTGGGAACCGTGTCTGCAAGTGAGTTACAAAATTGGCCTATAGATCCTGGGGGGCGATAGATCAGGATACCTGATAGAGTTAGGGTA